>NW_022900928.1:46021119-46087790 GCF_012274545.1 Fukomys damarensis
AAAAAAAAAAAAAAAAAAAAAGAAATGAGTTTGTTTTCCAAACAATGAAAATCACTTGTGAAGGTCAGGAAGTGGTGATAAGATAGTGTATTTGAAAAAGTGCAGGTCAGTGAGTGTAGTGAACAAGAGGACCATCATAGAACATGAAACAAGAGGATTACAGGTCATGTAAAACATTTTTTTCTGCTCTTTAGAATTGTGATATAATTTATACAAAGCAAAAGTCATTTATTTTTAAGTGTACAATTCTACAAGTTTATATATGCATATGTGCATATAATTGTGTAGCCACCACAATAGTACAGTTTTGTTCCCTCAAATTCTCTGGTCAACAACGCTTGGTATCCACTCCTTTGGTATTCACTATGTTTCTGACCCTTCAGCCTTGGTCTATACAGAAATGCTGTACAAATCAAACACATATTATGTAGCCTTTGGAGTCTATTTTCCTTCACTGTGTATAATGCATCTCAGGTTAATTCATGCTGTATGCATCAGTAATTTGTTATCTTTTATTGCTTCAGAGTATTCTGTGGTGTGGAGGCACTATAATTTATTTATGCATGTGGTAGTTAAAGGATATTTGAAATGATTATGAATAAATCACTACAAATATTTCCATTCAAGTCTATATATGAACATACATTTTCATTTAATATAGATAAACACCCAGTAAAGAGATTGCTGCTCAGTGTGGTAAGGATATGTTTATTTTTACAAAACAACTTTCAAAGTATTTTTCAAGGTAGCTGAACCACTTTCTGATTTCATCAACACATACAAGTCCTAGTTGCTTCACATCCTTACTTACATTAGTTAATGTTTGTTAACTTTACCTTTTTCTTTCACCCTTCTTCTGGAATCAAATCACACAAACTATTTGATATTATACTATGGCTTCTGAACATTTTTTTAAAAATATTTTTCCCTTTTGTGTCTCACTTTGGTAATTTCTAATGATCAACTTCTACTTTAATTGATTCTTTTCTAAAAATTAATTTTATTGGTACATTTAATGTACACAGTAACATTCATTGTTGGAATTTGTACCTTTACATAATCAATCTTGCTTCTTATTTTTTCTCCATTTCCCTGCCCTCCTTCAACTCCTCCCTACCTCCCTATCTACAAAGACTTTGTTTCCATTATTTTTCATTTTCTTGTATTAATACCATTCCCTTTCTTTTCCCCCACCCCTCCTGTTTTCCCTTCCTCTTTGTTCCTTTTCTTCCTATTTCACATTATCTTTTACACCTTTTAGTCCTTGTTTACCCTTTCAGTTTCTCACAGTAGAGAAACTGCTGAGTTCATCTAAGACATTCTTCATATCATGTAGATGTTTATCATTTTTATCATTTCCAGTTGATTCATTCGTATGATTTCCATCTCTCAGTTCATATTACTTATCTGCTCATGTACAATGTCCATTTTTATGTTAAGGCTTTTACCATATTAGACAAATTTAGTTTTACTTTCTAGTCGGATAGTTTGAACTTTCAGATCATGTAGTCTCGGACTGGTGACTTTGTCTCTTGGTAGCATATTTTCGCTTGCCTTTTTGCATAAATCATAGTTTGTGGTTGAAAACCTGACTTTTTAGCCAAGAATAGTGGTGAACACCTATAATCCTAGAACTTTGAAGGCTGAAGCAGAAGAATTACAAGTTTGAGTTACACTTGGGCAATTTATTAGGATCCAGGCTCCAAATATAAAATAATAAAAGGGCTGGGGATATAGGCTAATAGTAGAGTGCCCCTGGATTTGATCCACAGTATTGAAAAGGAAGGAAAGAGAGAGAGAGAAAAAGAGGGAGAGGGAGAGGGAGAGGGAGAGGGAGAGGGAGCTGAAGCAGAAGAATTACAAGTTTGAGTTACACTTGGGCAATTTATTAGGATCCAGGCTCCAAATATAATATAATAAAAGGGCTGGGGATATAGGCTAATAGTAGAGTGCCCCTGGATTTGATCCACAGTATTGAAAAGGAAGGAAAGAGAGAGAGAGAAAAAGAGGGAGAGGGAGAGGGAGAGGGAGAGGGAGAGAGAGAGAGAGAGAGGAGGGAAAGAAAGTTAAAAATTCTGATTTCTTTTGCAGGAGTGCAGAGTGATAAGTCCTACTTATCACTAGAAATAGGCCTTTCTCTTCTCTTGGTAAGTATTAAGTGTGGAGTGTTTAAATTCATCTGATCAGGGATTAATCTGGGTGTGGGTTTTGTCATTATTTTTATCCTTAGTGCCCATAGTCTTCAAATTCCTGTAGCAGTATTTTGTGTTTAGGGCTGGAGGTGGATTTCTGGAGAAGATTATTTTTTCTCTGTCTAACACATCTTTTATTTAATTAATTTTCATCAGTACATGTTTGTGACACATATCTTCTAACACACGCCTTTCTTTTTTTTATTATTTATTTATTTGGTACCAGGGATAGAACTCGGGTCCTTGCACTTGCAAGGCAGATGGCAGAACTGCTGAGCTAAATCCATGGCCCCCTTTCTCTTTTTTAGATTATTTATATAGTGCTTTCTCATATAGGAGAAACCATGTGATATTTAATTTTATGTGTCTGGTTTGTTTAACAAAATTATGGTCTCAAAGTGCATCCATTTTCCTACAAGTGACTCAGATTTATTCTTTATCCTGAGCAGGACTCCATTGTGCACATATGCCACAATTTCCTTATTCATTCATCTGCTGGTAGACAGTTAGGTTGCTTCCAACATTTGGCTACTGTGCATTATGCTGCTATAAACTTAGATATAAATAATCTAAAGAGTAAAATAAAAGAGATAATAGGAAACAGGGAGGTAGACAGTTCAGAGATAAGGAAATTTAGGGATGTAGAGAGAGGAGAGGAAAAGGAGGAGAAGGGAAGTAAAAAGCATTTTTTTGAGTTCTGTAAGTTTTCTAGATATTAGTCCTCTGTCTCAGGAGTAGCCAGCAAAATTTTTTCCCATTCTGTAGGTTAACTCTTCATTCTGTTAGAACAAAAGCTTTTCAATTTGATGTACTTCATTTACTGAGTCTTGCTATTTCTTGAACAATTGGGGTTCTTTAGAGAGGACTTGCCCATGCCTATAATCTTCAAGACTTGCCAGGGGAAAAGGAAGGAAGAAAAAAGAATTTAAAAAATAAAGAGATAGAAAGAAGAGAAAAATGAATAGAAGGAAAAAATGGAAGCAAATCTTCTGTAAATCAGGTGGGAAGTGGGTTGAAGAGAGGGGAGGAGATAGGGGAAAAAGAAGAATCAAGATATATCAGGTACATGTACAAATTCCCCATGATGAATATTATCATTATGTGTATCAAAATGTACTTTTAACATTAATCTTCAAAAAAGACTAATAGCCAAAACTTGGAAACAGCACATTTGCCCTTCAGTTGGAGACTGGATAAAGAAGATGTGGTTTTTCTATAAAATGGAATATTACTCAGCCACAAAGAATGAGAAATTAGACTCATTCATAGGAAAATGGATACATATTGAGGATATACTCCTAAGTGAAATAAATAAGTCACACATGTGTAAATACCAAATAGTTTCTCTGGTGTGAAAAACTATAATGGTACATAAGATCCTAATGATATAATTGATAGTGTGAAATAGGAAGAAAAGGGATAAATGTGTAGGGGAAATGGGAAGGGTAAGGGAAAGGTAGTAAGGGAAAAGGAAAAAAATGAGAAAATGAAAAAATGGAAATAAAGTATTTGTAAATAGAGAAGGGAGGAGGGGTGAAGGAAGGGCAGTGATAAGGGGAAAAAATGAGAACCAAGACCTGTCATGTAGAGGCACAGGATCCCAATGATGAATGTAACTGTACTGTATTCCTAAAATTTACCAACAAACTCAGTGAGAAAAAAATTTAAAAATAGAAAAGACTTTTACCTATTTTATTTCCCAGTAAACTAAGCATCTGTCTTTTAATATCCAGGTTTGTCCTGTTTCTGCTTTTAAAGTAAATGCTTTCAGTTTTTCCCCAATTGATGTGATGTTGGTAGTAGGTTTGCCATAACAGGCTTTTATCAGTTTGAGGTAAGGTACTTCTATATCTATTTTCTTTAGCATTTTATAATGAATGGATGTTGGATTTTGTCAAAGCCTTTTTCTGCATCTATTGAAATGATCATGAAATTTTTTGTCTTTGCCTCTGTATATGTGATAAAGTATGCTTAAATAAATACAAAATAATTGAAATAATCCCCTAAATATTACTGAACCATAGCAGAATGAAGCTAGAAATCAACAACAAAGCGAACTACAGAAACTACATAAACACATGGAGATTAAAAAATACAGTATCAAATAAGCATGGGTTCACAAAAGAAACCAGGGAAGAAATAAAAAAAAATTCCTAGAACCAAATGACAATGGAAATACAACATACCAAAACCTATGGAACACAGTGAATGAAGTTCTAAAAGGAAACTTACAGCTGTGGATGCCCAAATTAAAAGAAGAGAGAGATTCCTAATAAATAGCCTAATGATTCATCTCATGATTCTAGTAAAACAAGAACAATTCAAATCTGCAATTAAAAAAGGAAATAAATTATAAAGATCAAAGTGAACATTAATGCAATTGAGGCTAAAACAAATAGTTCAAAAGATCAATGAATCAGAGCTGGTTCTTTAAAAGGATAAACAAGATTGATAAACCCTTAGCCAAACTCATTAAAAATATAAATAAAGGAAGAAAAAATTAATATAATTAGTAATGAAAAAGGAAAAATCACAACCAACACTGCCAAAATCCAGAAGAGTGTTAAAAATACAGTGGTTCACGGTTCATATATGCTTTTGTTTATGAACAATTTGTTCCACAACCAGAAGCATTTGGCAAAACTTTGTTTTTGTTTGCAAACACTGCACTGGGGAATAAACACAACTGTGGCCATTTTTCCCACACAAACATGAATATAGCTATCTTTTCCAGAATTGTGCAATGGGGTAAGTTCATTAACCCAGGAGCCACTGTACTTTAAAAGCATATATTCTAGTTTATTGGAGAACCTAGAAAAAAATGGGGAAATTTCCAGACACAATGAATTACCAAAATTGAATGAAGATTTTAAAACTCTGAATATACTAATAACAGCAACAAAGTAGCAGCAGTAATGAAAATTTATCAAGAAATCCACCAACAGTGGATTCACTGCAGAATTATATCAGAACTTCAAGAAAGATTTAAAAGAATATTCCTCAAACTCCTCAATGCTATTGAAAGGAAAAGAGTACTGCCAAGCTTATTCCAGGAAGGTAGTATTACCCTGTTACCAAAATTAGGCAAAGACTTAGTTAAAAAAAAGAAAACTGTAGGCCAATCTTCATAATAAATATAGATGCAAAAATTCTCAGCAAGATACTGGCAAACAGAATGCAACAAATCATTTAAAAAAGATCATTCTAAGGATTGCTGTGAGTTTGAGACCAGCCTGGGCTACATAGTGAGTTCCAGGTCAATCTCAGCTACATAGTGAGATCCTGTCTTAAAAAACAAACAAACAAACAAAAAGATCATACCTCAAGATCAAATTGGCTTTGTTCCAGGTGTGCAAGAATGATTCAATATACATAATCAATGTTATGGCTTGTATTTAGATGTTCCCTTAGAGTCTCATGTGTGATGCTGGAATTGTGTATGGACTCATTCATTTAGCATAGTTCTTGGTACAGATAATGGAAGCCCTGCCCCAGATGTGAGTGGCACTAATCAATAGGCTTATAGCCTGCATGAATATAAAGGGAAAGAGGGAAGGCAAGTTTGCTGCTTGATGTTGCTGCTGCTTGCTGTTGCCTCTGCTTGCTGCCTTCTGCTTTCCACACCATGAATTGTTTCTCCCTTGTGATGTCCCTTTGCCATGCCACCCTGCCTCAGAACCAGCTGAGTATGGACTGAAACCTCTAAAAACTATGAGTTGAAATAAACTTTTCTTCCTTTAACTTGTGGGTGTTGGGTATTTCATTTCAGTAATTTGAAAAGTAACTAAGACAATACGTGGAGGTTTATTCTTATTGTTTCTACTATTCTTTCAATTTACACTTTCTTCATGCTCTTGCTACACACCCATCAGTAGGCTGCTGCCATTTGTTACTCAGTGCTGTCTAGTCTGATTTGGGGGTCAAGGTAGATGTGTGTTCTATCATCTTCATTAAGCCTTAGTTTTAGATATGTAATGTATTCCTAAGTCTCAGGAGGAGGCGCTTCCTAGCAATCCCACTCTTCCTCACAGATAAAAGATCTCTAAAGTTGTGGGTCTGGAAATTTTTCTGCTCCTGTCCAGAAGTAATTTTTTTTAATGTCTTTACCGCAGTTACAATATGTCTTCACCAGTTCTGACAGTGTGACAGGAGAGCAATGACTGCTATTCCCATTCTCCACACCTTCCTCGCATGGGAGACTTTCATCAGTCTCCTGTCTTGAATCAATCTTTCACATACCAAGTGAGGTCTGTAAAGAAAAGTCTGAAAATAGGTGCTAAGTCACTTTTTATCTGCAGTTGCTGGAGGATTGGATCTACTGCTATCCTATACTTAACCTTTTGCAATTTGTTAAAGATTTTAATTGACTATATTCTTCTTTCTAGTTTATGTAGCATTTAACTTGTTCCTGGTAACAAAAGCTCAATCCCCTCTCCACAGAGGTATCTAGCTTAGATTTCAGGGTGGTTTTTCAGTTTTTTAAATGGGTTTGTAAGGGTTTATGATTCTGTAGATTTTAATGTTTTTCATATAAGTGTGTGACTGACTCTTCATTTCCTAAATGTAAGCCAGAAGCCTTCTCATGTAGAAATTTTAAGCCATGTTAAGGAGTTTATATTTTATCCCAAGTGCAATAGGAATCCACAGAAGGATTTAAGCAGAGCATTAGTTGGCCTGGATTTATATATATTTTTTATAGAGTTTACTCTTGTTACATTTTAGGTATACAGTACAGTTACAGTCATTATTGGTATCTTGTACCTTTACATGACCAGTCTTGGTTCTCATTTTTTCCCCTTGTCCCTGCCCTCCCTTCACCCCCTCCTCCCCCTCCCTGGATTTATATTTTTAAAAGATCACATGTTTAATATTTATTGGGCATCTGCTATATGTCAAGAATTAGAGTTCCTGGCAAGTTGTATTTGTTTGCAGGCCTGAACATTGAAGCTAGGTCCTCACTTGAAGGAGGCAAGTGCTCTACTCCTGAGCTATACCTCCTAGACTCAGGGAACTGAGGCAATTTCTTGCTCAGCATCCCAAGACTCCGATTCTTGCTGAGAAGGCTAGGACTCTACTCTACTAAAGCCCTGTGAATCTGAGGAATTGCTGGCATATGACAAGTAGGTTGTCCTCCATATTCATAAAAATTTTATTTTAGTTTAGATTCTTAAGACAAAGACCTGGTAGTAGTAGATTGTTTATTTGGGAGGTGGTACCAAGAAATACAAATGAAAAAGTGGGGAAAATAAAATCAAGGAAAAGAAAGAAAGCAATAAAGGATGAGTAAAAGCATATTACCAATTGAGGTATGTGGGGCTTAATCCCACTGAGACTTTTTCAGATGCCTGTATGTACTCATTTCCAAAAACACATCCTTTGAATAGCTATATTCTGACCATGTAATTCAATTAGTTTGTCATATTTTGACCACTACATAGGTTTTGAGGAACAATTGTCTGATCCAAATCCACCGATCTGTAAACTATCCAGTGTCCTATAGGATAAAAGATATGCCCATTGGGTCAGATTCACTCCCAGCTAGGAAATAGGTAGGGGTGTTTAAGATTAGGTGTGATACCATGAATTAGATGGCTCCATAGGAAGCAAGTTGAAGAATGAAAAACTAATGATGTTGGAGGGAGATGGAAAGAATTGTCAATGTCTAATGCTCTCTAGAATATTGATGGCTTCTCTGATTCATGATTATTCTCATGATAGTCAAGTGAATAAACTGTGCTTACTTTTCTTGACACTAAATTATCTTTGATTCAGGGTCCATTCAGGTGTAGCCTAATAGAAAACAACTCCTATTATTTAAAATCAATTGAGTGGGTCAAAAGAGCCTTGACTTAATCAAGGAAAGATTAAACAGATGGAAAACAGGATCTCACTGCCCACAAAGCAATCTCATTGTCCATAACTTTAAAAATCTTGGAGCAAATAATCAGAACTTGATTGTAATATAATTATAATGACTATTTCTAAGTGAGAGTACTCCTTCCTATGAAGTTATTAACACTGTAGTCAAAGTATACCTGCTCTAAAGATATTTACGCTCACAGACTCTAGTGAAAGCAGAGTTTATTTTAAAAGAATTTGTTTAATGTATTTCCAGAACAGTCATATGAACTGTTTTTTATATACTTGTTTTGATTCTTTATATAACCAATCCAAAAGGGGAAACATGATTTAAGACTATTGCTCTTTTCAGGATATAAGGTGAAGAGTAGTGCAATGTCCTGCATTTCTTACACTGTCTGATAGCCAGTTTCTCGCAGCTTGCCATTAATCCCCGGATCATCGTCGAAGATGATCTTTGGAGCAGACAACTTGGCCCACTGCATTTGCCCCAGATCGAATTCTGTCTTTGGCTGAATTTAATGCTCTTGCTGAAGCCAGTAGAAAAAGTACCCATTCGTACATGGAAAGCCAGAAGTCTTCCCATTTTTAAAATTTTCTTTTTTCCTGAAGAATAGTTCTCAAGAAGCAAGAGTTTTACAAACTGAGATTCATAGAAAGGAAGGGAATTTTTAATAACATTTGATAGCCTGGACTTTGAAAAAGCACCAAGGAAATATGCAACCACATTCCTTCCACTGTGCTTCTAAGCCCCTTACTTTGGGAAAGCAGATATGCTCTGGAATTTTTCTGCAGCAACCAGGAAAGCAAGGATCTATGAGGCCTTCAAGATGTGACAGCAGCTGAGAGGAAAAAGTTCTCAGATCCTTAACTAATAGTTTCACACCAGACTGACTACATAATACTTGAGGCTAGTTTAAATGAATTTCTTCCACTGATAATGTCTGTATTTTGGATTGGCTTCACCAGAGATGGATGCTTTCACATTATATTCAGAAGATCTCTAATTACAGGGGAGAATTTTCAGATAGGAAGAAAAACTTATTGAGGAACAAGGCACCTCACTTGGCATCTTGGGTCACAGTTGAGCAGAAGGACTTTTGCTCAAGTCATACAGTCAGGCAGCAACTCTCTGTGGTCTCTACAGGTACCAAAAATGGGTCTTATTTTCAGTGGCTTGCTCAGAACTCTATTGCCCTGGGGACCATACAGGTAAACATAATGAATGACTTGAGTACCAAGGTGAGATTAATGGCTTTACAGAGGGCCAGAATAATTATTTATATTTCAACAGAAATGCGTATGTACAAAAGAGAATGTTAGCATTTCCAATGTACTTATCAGGTGCCCAGCAATGTGTCAAGTACACTCAGTGTAAGAAACTACAGTTTTTGAGAATCACTCATGAGCCAAGAATCATGCTAAGTGCCACATACTGTCTTCCACTTAGGATCTCATACTTGAACCAGCGCTTTACACATACATCTCACCACAACTTTATAGGTTATACACTATTTTCCACATCTTGCATTTTAAGAAAAAAAAAAAAAAAACTAGGGCTACGGTGGCTAAATCATTTGCCCAGAATAACAAATGAATTAAGTGGCAAAGTTAGAATTCTCTCCCTGGACATTTAGACCACATATGTTTCCCTGACACCCACTATAATTTTCTTGGGAGCATAGACCATAATTTTCTTCATCTTTATGTACCAAGTATTAACAAAATAACTTGTATTACTACCATAATGAAGATGAGCATGCTAATAATCTGTACTAACAAGGAGACTTTGCTTTCAAGAATTCCTTAGCTCTAGCCACATTTTCATTGGAATATTGCATTTCCTGTCAGGTCTAGAGTTTAGTGATCCTATTTGCTCCTTTGTTTCATTTGCAGTAGCCACCTTTCAGGAATCTAAATCACAATGAAACTTAGAGAGCTTGTGGCCTTGACCTTTGGAATTCCCTGAGCAGAGAAAGTTGGGGTAGTTTTTAAAAGCAATTAACTCACTTGATCTATCTTTCCCTCAAAGCCTCAAGATCTTGGCCAGAGAAGTGGTGGAAAGTGTGAGGCAAAGAGTTGAATTCATCCTGCTTACAGTCATCAGTCAGCAGGCTGAAGTGCTTTTTAATAGAATGGGCTGATTGCCCTCTATGTACAGAATAACCCTACTGCCTGGGGTCATGTCAGGAAGCGGGGTGTGCTCATCTAGCCATTACCTCACCACCCCACAGGAGATTCATGGGCCCTGAAAAGAGCCAGTGGAAGGGCTCCCACTCAGCTCACCTGCCCCAAGGTCAAGCAGTCAGGAGCCAGGAACCAAGAGGAGGTCTGACAGCAGTGTTACAAATCAAGAGCCTTGACTGTTTTGTGAGGAGACCTATGCAATAGCCCTGTGCCTGCAGCGTCACCTTTATGAGCTGGCAGCCATAGGCAGGCACATCTCTCCTGGGGCAATCACACATATTTATTGATGTGGAAGCACTGATCTCATTGCTTTTTAAATAATACACTGTCTCTATAACTCATTAAATCCCAGCCATTTGCAGTTGGTGCCCCAGAAATCTAAAGGAAATCTTGTTCAGGTCTCAAATAAGAACTTGAAGTTACAGAACACCACCCCACCACCACACAGAAGACCTTAAAACATTAACGTAATTCATCCTACTTTCAAATCACAAGTGAGAAAATGGAGGCATGAATTAAGCAATTTGCCCAAAGCACAGAGTAAGTCTGCATGGAAAAGTAGAACATGTGCTGCAAAGTTGGGTTCTTCCAAGGCAGACACTTGTTATTTGAGTTGCCAAAGTGCCAAATCCTTGAACATCGATAGCTGGCACTACGCCACACCCATGAATATAAACCTAATTTATTTTATATTGTTTCTAAAGTAATCCAAAACAACTTTTTGAACCAACAACTAGGAATACTCAAAAAGCTTTTTTTACAGACTGGGATTGTGGGGGCAAAGTGCAGAATATGTGACTTGATTGGAAAGAATTTGTGTCATGGGCAAAGTCAACATTTCATCTACTGCATCGTGTTATTTTTCTCACAGTAAAGGAATGCTCTCCAATAGATCAGTCTAGTTTTCAGATCAAAAACCTTGGAATTATCCTAGACTTTCTCGTTCACCCCTCCTCCTACCTGTCAGGAAATCCTGTTGCCTCTACCATCAATGTTAAATCGACAATTGAAGCACTGAGTTCCTACCATTTCTACCATTGTGGTAGAGCCTCTACCATTTCTCCTCCGGATTTCTGTACTAGAGTCCTAATTCTTCCCCCTGAAGTGTTCTTAACATAGTAGTCAGAGTCATCTTAAAATATTAGGTTATGTCATTTTACCTCTCTGCTCAAAGTCCTCCAGTGTCTATCTTTCCATCAAAGCCAAAGCTTGCACGGTGACCTTAAGGCCCTACGCAATAACCACCTTGGACTCCTGCCTATTCCTGCTGAGCACATTTTTACCTCTGGGCCTTTGTACCAGATGCTTCTTCCCTCTGGAATGTTCATCCTTTAGATATCTTCAGAGTTACTCCTCTCATTTTGTTCAAGTAAAAAAATAATATATATGCATAGTCTGCTCTCAAAAATAAAAGGAGAACTCTTCATACAAGGAAAACAGTGACTACTTCCTGGGAGGGCGGAGAGAAATTTTTTTGCTTGAAATACATAAAATCTATTATTTATTTGTATTCTATTATGCTTTTAATATCTGCTTAACACATGTAGTATAAAACACATTTAAAGTTAATCATTATCATTTTTAATACCTATAGTTGATAACATACTGCAGGAAGTCAAACAGGTCTTACCACCATCAAACTGCGAACCTATATAACAGACAAATGTTTGTAAAATACTTTAACTGATATAAGAAAAAAAAATCAGAAACTGTCATGAAAGTGAAACCTACTTATATTACCATTTAATAATTCCTCAACCACAACTTTTCTGTTAATAAAGCCTTGGCCTCCTGCCCTCAACTGAGTGGTTTTCACTGGCACCTTTTTGGAAAATGTCATAAAATGACTTTGCTGCCAAATAATTATATGGGACAGGATGGGACAGATGATTTGTGGGTTGAACTTAATGTAGAACACCTAATAAAATCACATTTTTTTCAACTCTTAACCCTATGGAATCAGACTTATTTCTTTCCTTATTTGTAGAGTCCAAAGAGATTAGGTTTTTGCCCCCTATTTGGCTATTAATTTATTTTATCATCTATAAATCTCTATTTATTGCCAGACACAGTTCCAGATTCTGTAGATAAGATGAGACAAGATCCATATGTTTAAGGAGTTTACAGTCTTGTGGATAAGGCAGATAATACACACATTTCCAGAACAGGGTGTTAAGTATCATAAGTGCAAATCTTATGGGTGCTCAGTGTAGGTTCCCTAACCACACTGGAGGCAGTCAAGGCTGGGGCCCAGATATATGTACACCTAAACCAACTTTGAATTCAAATAGGCAAAGGGAAAGGTATTCCAGGAAAATGGGAGTGGGTTCCAAGGGCTTGGAAAGAAAAACAGTAGCGTCTATATGGAGAACTCCAGATCTACTCATGTACAGAGAGATTCTATAAGTCTTCTTTGTAGAAGGAAGCAGGGTGTCTTCCCTGGAGTGGAGATATTTTTTTTGAGGAAGCCCAGCAAGCCCATAGTTGGGTTCCATGTTCTGGCTTCTCTCCATTATTCCTACAAGGAAAGTTCATATCTCTGCAGCTCAGAAATCATATGCAATAAGAATGAATGCTGAGAAAACTCAGATTATGTGAGTCATACGTTTGTGATGCACATAAGGCAAACTGTCCATCTTCTCCTCCATAGGAGGGAAAGTCTGACACCTGCCAGGCACTAGACAGATGCCATTGCTACTACTTCTGAAAGAAGTACTCTAGCTATGAGCGTGGACTTCACATGACACCTCCTACACACACTCAGGGAAGGAAATGCAAAGCAGACTCTGGAGCAGACTGGAAAGCTCTGTTTGGCACTATTTTGATGTGGTGTGGTTTGTGGGGACTTGGAAGATCTGCCTGCACAATTTAGATGCTCAGCAGTTTCTTGAGTTCCCTGCTCATTGAGGTTTTGACATCTGTTAAGAAGTATTAAATGTTATCAGATAGAGGTAACTCATTATCCTGATATCACATGCTTACCCTTAGCATGAATTCACTGATACCTCCCAAGACCTGAGAAATAGTGTGCAGAAGTAGGTTAGATTTAATGGAAGGAAGATAATTTAGAAATGTATGGCACATGAGATAGGGAAGGTGAGGGGAGTAACAAGGAGTTATTTATGACCAGTTGCAGAAGGGTTATGCATGAGATCAAAAGATTAATGCAAGAATAGAGGGACAAATTTTCTCACTTTACTATTTTTCAAAGGCCATACTTTCTATATTGGAAAACTAGGCATAATACCTTTTGTTACCCTTTGGCCAGTAATACATATAACATATGGCTCTTGTCTCAAGGAAAATAAAAATAACTCAGAGGTGACAAAAGCTTAGTGTTGCTGTGACACAGGCAGTGTGAATATGAAGCTTGAATGTGATTTAATAGTGATGGATGGATACCTGGCAGAATGGCTTCTTTTCATTTTTCAGTTTTGAAAGTATCCGACTTCATACTTCATTTCCTTCATCTGTTCCTCTCCCACTGTATTAGTTTTCTATTTCTACATAATGCATTACTACAAAACTTTGTAACTCACAACAGCATATGTTATTTCATAGTTTCAGTGAGTCGGGAGTTCAGGCGTGGCTTAGGCAACTCTTCTGCTCAGGGTCTCACAAGGCTGCAGATAAGGAACAGGCTACCCTCTCATCTGAAGTTTGGGGAAGAGTTTAGTTCCAAGCTCATTGGAGCTACTGCTGGAATTAATTGCCTTCTGGCTATTTGACTCAGTGCCCCAAATTTTTGTTTGATGTTGGCTGGAAGCCAACCTCAGATCCTAGAGTTTTGCTACAATGCCAAGAATCATCCAGAGTTCCCTGCCATGTGGACTTCAACTTGGCTGCTTAATTCATTAAGCCAGCAAGGAGAAGCTCTTGTTCCAATATGCTAAGATGGAGTCTTATATAATACAAGGATATTTTATGACCTCTTCATGGTCATTGCTTAGAAGCAAGTAACAGTTGAGGGTGTTGTACCCGCACTCAAGGGGAGGGGATTGTGCATGATGTGGGTGGATACCAGGTCATTGGAATTATTGGGGCAATCCTAAAGTCTGTCTAGAATATTTACCTGCAGGATGGCTCTCCTAGCATCATCCTCTAAATTACATTCCTAAATTAGACAACTAGGGAAAATTCTTCAGATCAAAAGGCATTACTACCACCAAGTCTTTGTATAGTATAATCATGGCTGATACATAATCTTGAATTAATCATCTTACAATATGAAATCCTTTAGATCTTCAAAACACACACCACCTTAGTGGCTTATTTCTCAATACCTGGGAGTGGTACTTAGAGCTGGAACCTGCATCTTATTCTGAATCCAGGCTTGCTGTTATTCTCCCTTTCCTTCTATCCCACAGCATCTATATTTATAGTAGCTCCTTTTTCAGGAAAACAATTTCATCACAATTTTTGGCTTCTTGTTTTCCTTCCTTGACTGAGTGTATGACAAACTGCACCCTCCCAGGGGAATTTTTTTTACCTGTGGTCTTTGAATTATTGTGTTACTGTCCAGCTTCGCCTACTCAGTCCTGTTGCATTTCTCATTTCTCCACAAATACAGTTTCTTTTGTGAGTGGTTTTTGTCTTCCTGCAGCTCTTCTGCCTCTAGGGAAATTATCAGCTGTGAGTTAGCACAGTCTGTACCATGCCCTAACTCTGAGAAATGCCTTTCACGTAGTCAATCAAAAAGGTACCAAGCTTAGAAAAACACCACTAGTGGCAACGTAAGCCCCAAACAACTGCTGGTGAACACTAATGAGTACACTGCTCTCTGGGATTGTAGAGCACTTCTGCATTTCTCACATATTGAGAAAGAATTTAATCCTTTTTTGTTTTTCATTTTCTCATGCATGTGCTTGAACTCTGTCTTCTTTCTACTTACCCAGAGTCTAGTTTTTACCAAATATTTTAAGTCCTCCAGATCAGACTTGTCCTAGTCTCTATCATGAATTGAGGACTCTAATTCATTACCTGGTGGCATCTCCCTCTTGAGATTGATCCTTTATGCTGCAAAGGGACCAATTAGGAGACTGTTTCTCTTTCCCTAAAGGAATTTGTCATGGCTCAAAATAACTCAACGCGCTTCCAGAGGTTTCTTTCTCTCAGCATGTTTAGCAGCAGGAAGAGTCAAATGTTCCACAGTGCGTATGGCTCACTCCTCATACACACAAACAGGTTTGACAAAATTCAGTGTTTTTTTTTTTTAATTCATTTGAGATCAGAAAATCCCATGTGTTTTTAACTTGACGTTTCCACTTCTCAACCAACTGTTTTTTGTTTTTTGGGTTTTTTTTTATCCTGTTGGCTCAGCTCAGCAAACGTCACTGACTGAAAGGTTGTGTTGGTAAGAGGCTTCTTTATATTCTAGGCCACAAAGAGACTTTTTGGGATATGATTTTATGACTGTGTATCAAATTCATCAGCAATTATGAGCACACAGCAGTACATATAGGCAAGAGTAAATCTTATTAAGGTATAATGATATAACTGACACTGCATGGTAGATTTGTTCTCAGTGGGTAATAGACTGCTGCAAGTGTTACTTCTATAGACAAATACATACACATGCAATATGTCACGTAATAACTGCATACATTTATAAGTGTCTAGATTGTAAATTAACTGGAATAAATATTAATTATATGTTTATAGTTTTGTTATAAATTTATTTCTGTATATATATATACACATATACACACACATATATGTGTAATCACCAAAAGTAATACAATCTCATACTCCTTGTCTCTCAGGGATTCTGAATTTTCAACTACTTCTCTTTTTAAATTCTTAGATAGTTGTCCTCAGTAACATGCTATATTTTTACATCCAGGTTTGTAGATGTTAGACATTTAGGTGTTTCTTTATTTTATGGTCAGAAAGGATTTAGCTACCAATTTTCCTACTCCTCACTCTGAAAAATTTTAAAAATATTTTCTTAATCTTTGGTGTTCTAAAAAGCTTTTATCCCCCCCGCCCAACTTTGGTATTGGAGATTGAACCCAGAGAGTGCTGAGCTGTACCTCTGGCAGTTTTTATTTTTCTATTTTTTTTTTTTTTTTTTTTTATTGAGTTTATTGGTACATTTAGGGATACAGTACAGTTTTATTTTTCTATTTTGAAGCAGGGTCTCACTAAATTTCCCAGGCTGGCCTTGAACTCACAAGGGGCGTGCTTCAGCCTCCAGAGTAGTTGGGGTTATGGGTGTGTGCCATTACACACAGCTAAAAGTTTATGTGGAGGGATGTCCATATTCTTTCTTTTTCTGGGCATTGTGTGGCTCTTTCTGTTTAAAGATACCCTCCCATCATCTTTGCATATTTGATTTTGACAATTTTCTGCCATCTGTTGTCTCTCGACTTTCTTTTAATAAAATATTAGATCTCTTAGAATTAATCTTTAATGGTGCTTAACTTTTTACTCATATTTTCTTCCTAATTATACTTGATTCTATTTTCTAGGAACTTTATTCAACTTAGTCTTATACCCCATCTGTGCTGAATATTCAATTTCAACATTATATTTTTAATTTCTAAGAGTTCTTTTTGTTCTTCAATTGTACCTTTTTTGGGAGGTTGCTGGGGATTGAACCAACGGTGTTGTGGATTCTAGGTAAGCACTCTACCACTGAGCTATATTCCAGCCGCACAACTATGCTTTTTTTTTTTTAAACCTAACATCCTTATATTCATGCCACATAGTTTTTAATACTTCTGAGTACACCATTAGTTTTATTTGGTAAGTGTTATCCCTTAAATTCTCTCTTTCCTCTTGGAGACAATTGATGTGTTTATTTATTTTGTTGTTCATCTTTCTTGTAGGCTTTCCTCACATGTGTGGTGATTTGCAGTGGTCTTTTCAGATGTCAGAATGATCAATAAGGGCGGCCACACTAGCCAGGAGCCCTCTGCGTGCTGTAGGGTGTGCCTGCTGGCAGGCTTTCCCCACAGTAAGTGCTGTAGTACCCTCTATGACAGCCTGAGCTCCAGGTCAAGAATGAAGAGTCTTACTCTGGGTCACTAATACCCCTACTGGCTACCTTAGTGCTTCCTCAAACAGTTCATTCTATTCCATTAAAGATCCCTCTGGTTACTCTGCCCATGAGCAAAAGCTTGGATATATTTTGCATTTAGAGGTGAGGAAGAGGCAGAGCTGGGGTCAATAGTACTGTATAAAATCTTGCATCAATACACCTTTGTATTCTCACTATTTTCATTCACAGCCTCTCTTGCTGGGTAAAATCCTGCTCTAAGTCAAGATTGCATCTTTCTTCCTCTACTTCATTAATTGCCATCCTTTGTTTTACTTTTTAATCCTACAAATGTATTGAAATTTCTCAGCTCTATTCATTTTGTCATGTGAAGTTGTTTTGCTTTTCCAAAAATCCTCTTAATGAGGTATCAGCAAAAAAGAGGTGATAACACATCGTTTCACTCTCCAGAGTGAGAATCATATATATTTCCATGTGTCTCTTTTAAACATCCAGGTGAGGTTAATGACTACAAGGTTCTTTTACTCAGAACAACAGTATACTAATGAAAGTTTAAGTGATTGAACCCACCCCTGAATAAGTAATTTTATTTTATTTTATTTTTTGGTACCGGGGATCAAACATGGGTCCTCGCAGTTGTGAGGCAGGCGGCAGAATGACTGAGCTAAATTCCTGTCCTGAATAAGTCATTTTAAAAATTATTGTGAGCATACTGTCCTCTATACTGAAGGTGAAAATAGCCACCATAGGTGACTGCTATGAGACCTTAAGGATAACATGAATATATAAATTCCCATGCACAGGGCTGGGGATTTAGCTCAGTGGTTCCGCCACCTTTCTTGTGAGCACAAGGAACCAAGTTCAACCCCTGGTATCAAAAAATAAAAAAAAAATAAAATAAATCCCCTAGCACAGTGCCTAGGTTATAGAAGAAACAAGATTGTTCTCTTCTTTGTCAACTGCTAAGTGAAAACCATGGTTACCTTTCAAGTTGAATTATTCAGTGTCATCACACCTCCACTTCTCGTAGTAGTTGAAGACTTTACATGCCTCTTGCACACATCCTCTTCCAGGCCATGCTGCTGCTGATTGGAATGTTAAACTTGCTGACCCTGTTTTAGTTATAAGGTATGGACTAAAGAGAATAGTTTATTTGGTGGGTTTGGGTCATAATAAGTTGCCTATTACTCCTTTCTTGCTTCTACTCCTTAAATAATGGGAGTAAACTCTCCAAATTTTGTGCAGATGATGCATTTGGCAGTAATAACTGATTTTAGAAATTTATTTTAGCAGCTTTCAACCAATTGCTTCATTTGAAAGGGGTCAGCATCCAGTGGTCCCAAGTGATGAAGGAAAAGGAAATGGTCCTATGGTGCCACAGGTAACTCCAGCTTGGGGACACAGTACCCAGAGTCAGCTCATGAGTGAAGAAAGTACTTCATACTGTAAATAAGCCTAGAAATATTATACCGAGCAAGCCAGATCTTAGCTGACACACTCTCTGGGCATCATTTGCTAGTTAGGTCTTGCAGAAATATGAGGATCACGGCTGGGCAGGAGCCTTTCAAATGATTCACTTGTTCCTAAAGCTGTCTTTGGTTGAGACTCTGCAGCACTGGAAAGCAATGTGTTGGATTAAGATGAGCAACACTTTGGAGAAGAGACCTGAATTCAACCTTGACCTTACTTTACTTCCTTTTTTACTTCCTTGGGATAATTATGTTATCCCTCTAAGCCTTTGTTTTCTCATTTAAAAAGGGGGGTAATAACATTTACCATCCAGAGAGAGCTGTGACAAGGAGAATTCCAAATTGCATAGTAAATCCCCAGTATGTGTTAGTTGCTGTTCCCTTAACCCTATACCTGTCTAGCTTTTCCTACAAGCAAACAAGACAGTGATTACCAGACTGGCCAGGGCAGTCAGAATCTGTGTAAACACCAAGGAGTCCAGACATTGTTTGGCTGGATCCCAGCCATTTAAAAATTGACTGGGTGACTCATGAAAATAATGAACCTCAGAAGAAAAGAAGAAAAAATTTAGAACAACTGACTCAGAAAGTGGATTAAAGCTATTTGCAACAGTGGCATTGTGCAACCAATGGTGTTTTGAGTTTTAACTTCTGAACAGATGTATTGGATACAAACTTTTACTCAAGGCACCAACAATTTGCAATCATTTTAACTTGAGTCCACAGAAATTGTACCTTTCTTTTTTTTTTTTTTAGGTTAAGACCTTTTCTTGAAAAGAAAAACAACAACAGACCTTCTCCACATGATTTGTCCCATGGAGCAGTCACCCCTTTTCTGGCTTATGGCATAAAATTAGTTTTGTGAACAAGAGGCTTTAAGCCTAATGAATGAACGAATCCAGGCTACACTAGACTGGAAATAGTATTTCGAAGTAGTCCCTTTTCTTTTGGCTTCCAAGCTTGAAAGGAACTTACACAAGTCTATTAATGAATTCCCTAGAACAAGAACTGCAGGTCGATACACCACTTTCATGTCCTCCGCCAGAATGTCTGGGAAGAAATCTTTAGGGCAAAAGCCTAATACCTGAAATGGCATTTGTACACTTTCTAATGGATTTCAAAAGCTTTGCTATACATATCTAAGTCACTCTTTACCTTCTTGGCAAATAAATTGGTCAACTGTATTTTTCATTTTTTTAAAGTTGATTTTATCGGTACATTTTTGTTATACATAATAACATTTACCATATGGAATTCGTACCTGTACGTGATATATCTTGTTTCTTCTTTTTCTTCCCTTCCCTTCCCCTCCCTGCAACCCCTCTTCTCTTCCTATTTACAAAAGCTTTGTTTCCATTTCTCCTCTATTCTTTCTTCCTCATCCCTTCCTTCCTTTCTCCTTCCCCTCCCTGTCTGCCCTTCCCATTTCTACATTTTCTTCCTGTTTCACAATATGTAGTTTATATTTCAGTTCATATTTACTTTGAAAGTAAATTTGAAAGTTGGCTCACTGACTGCTCAAAATGTGTGTGCCAATATATTTAGAAGTTTCCGACTCACAGTGAACCCCATGTACAAAGAACTCACCTATAGAGTTGACTGGAGGGGGAGACCTTCTTTTTTTCCCATTCTCCAAGTTGAAGAGACTTCTGCTCACTCAAGTCTGAAAATCTGTGGCTGCAGAGTAATTTTCTGGGCTATGGATTTTGCTCCTTGTGGAGTCTGTAAATGGTACCACTAGCTAGTGAACCATCTTTCTTTCTTTCTTTCTTTCTTTCTTTCTTTCTTTCTTTCTTTCTTTCTTTCTTTCTTTCTTTCTTTCTTTCCTTCTTTCTTTCTTTCTTGCTCATAGTTTGCTTGGTTTGAGTGGGTACTTTAAATTATTACTTAAGAGCCACTTTTGATGGGAGGCATAGATGGAGAGAACAGTTAAATTCTTTCACAATTACAGGTAGCAGCCCTGTGCAATAGAGAGGTGTTGGCTGTTTTCTTCCATGCAGCATTGCTTCTTTAGGGCTCACCCTCAACTCCATCTCCAGCCTTACTTTTCTCTTTAACTATGAGGCTTATTCAGGTTACTCACAGAAAGGCAGGATAGCATAATGATCACATCAGATCATTACTCTTGGTTTCCAGTTGACCAGCTGTAATACTTTGAACAAGTTCATTGAACTGGTTGAGCCTCAGTTTTTCTACTTCACAATGGAACTGATAAGAGCTTCCTCATAGGACTGTTGTGAGAATTTGATGAAATACTGTACATTCATTCTTTTGGTTAGTGTGAGGTATATAATAAATAAAAAATACTGACATTCTCATCATCGTCTATAACAGCAACATCTCTATCATGTCCTGATAGGTATGATCTCTGAACAGAAATTATTTATTGCTAGTTAATTGCTGGCTGGAAAAAACTCAGTTCTGTTTGATCCTAGAATTATATATGTTTTTCTTTAAGCTAATAAAGGCCAGTCACAAAAACTGCATCTGTCTACTTGGCCTTGGGGATAGGGACACATGCACATTTCTAGGATTTCTACTGGATCTTAAACACATCCCTGAGACTGTTTCTGTGACTTCTTTAAGATTCTAAAGCAATTAAAACAATTATAAAAAATTAAACACATCCCTGAGACTGTTTCTGTGACTTCTTTAAGATTCTAAAGCAATTAAAACAAAGTTATAAAAAAAAAACCCCAAGAAACTGTAAGTGAATTTGGATATACCTAGATACCTGGGTAACTCTTTAAGCAACACTAACCTGTTTTAAAGCTGTTTACATGCAGTTCTCATAAGAGACAAAAAGACAAGTAACAGCTTTTTGTTTGCTTTACTTTCTATTGAATCCTTTGAAATTTTTTTTCTTCAAAGTTTACCACGCAAGTGAATATGACCCCATGATATGACATTTGTGAACAGCTCTCTGCAAACAACAAGATCTTGTTTCTCTCCCTCCTTCCAATTCCCCATGGAGTTTTCAGAGAAAAGCAGTCTTTTTATCCTGAAAGCAAGAGGATAAATCAGTATCTACTTTCCTTTTCACTGTCTTTTCTTCTTCACTCTTTAAAAAAAAATGAGAACCAAGACCTGTCATGTAAAGTACAAGATCCCGATAATGAACGTAATTGTACTGTATACCTAAAATGTACCGATAAACTCAATTAATAAAAAAAAAATAAAAAATAAAATAAAAAATAAAATCTTAATTTAAGGATCTGTGAAGTGAATGAGACAGATTCTGATTCATTTGTTGTGCACAGAAGTTACAAGAAGCCGACGGGTGCGGAACACTAGTTGAAAACCTCAAGAGCTTTGAAAATATATTTTAATCAAAGAAATTAATTCAAAGGCACATTTCTGCTGTACATAAATTGAACCATTTTTTAAAAATCAAAGACCACGGACAGTCTAGTAATGAAAGTTAAAGACAAGGGAACTTGGAACATCAACATAGGTCTAATTTTGTAAAACTGATTTGTGACTCAGATGATAATTTCAGATATGACTTAGGTAACTTAAATATGACTGACTTGATCCCATCATTCTATGTTATGTGGAAAGTCCAATGCTTTCCCAAGATTTCTGAAAATCCCCAGGGGACTTACATGCTCCTGGTTATAATGAGCTGAGCAACATATACTGAACTGCAGTTCAGTCCGTGATTCTTAACTGACCCAACTCTTAATCAACTATGGAACAGAACTTCTGTCTCTGATTTTTTTTTCTACAAAAGTCCATGCGTATGGGCCTTCCCCTCACCCCAGCTTTTATTTTTTGTTAGTTCATGTTTGCAGTTACGTAGGCATGACATTCCTTGTGCAGAATCGGTACGGGCTCGTAACACGTCTCAAATCTTTTCCTTCCCTTTTCCTCACCCTGTTTCACTTCCCTTCCCTCCACCTCTTGACACTTTTCCCATTTGAGAATGGTCTATCTCCCTATTTCCTATTATTAATCTTTTAACTTGTGTTTTATTTATATTTTGTTTTTCTCTTATAAGAGCAGAAAGCAGAGAAATAAATACAAAGCAACATTAACAATTTAAATTTGCTCATTGGCCACAGTTGCCCTCTAAAGCTCCTTACATACCCTCCAAACTGAACACCACCAACTCCTCACCGCACTTATGCACTCTCCCTTCTTCCTCTCACATCTTAGTCATCTCTAGTCAACCATGTTTTGAGCGCCTTCTCTTTGTCTTTCTCCTTTTTTCCTCTCCTCCTTTTTACTATCTCCTGTTGGAATAAGCCCACAGACTAACTTTTAACACACTTTGACCTTCTAACCCCAGTGACTTACTAAAGTATTTTCCTATATGAAAGTAGCTACTTTCCAAAGAGGGATCCTGGAGAACGCTGCTAAGATAATAATTGTCTTGATACTTTCACAAATATGTTTCAATATGTGTGACAGTTCACTGAAACAGTGACTCCAATCTTAATAAGAAAATCTCACTAGTTAGCAGAGTAATATGTTGAATCCACAGAAAATGTAAACGTTTCTTATTATGGCCTTCCGAACTACTATAGAACTCTGAATTATTCCTTCACTTGGCACCAAGGACTAAAAAGACTCTTTCTATGAGATTTCTTTGCATTGTGAGCAGATTTTGGGCAGGGTATTTATTAGCTTTGAAAGGAAGATGAGATGCATACCACATACTTTTAAGCTATTCTCTTTTGCACACTAGGCCTGCCTCTCTCATGAAGTGCATACATAAACCCTTACACACATCACCCATCCACAAGAATTCCCTGTTTATGCGAGGAGAGAGGCAGACATTTATACGGGCATAAAGTAAGAACATGGAGGAAGAGCTCTTCTCTGCCAGAGCAACTGCAATTTCATTCTCACTCCTAAACTTCCTTTGACACAAGATAACATCCTCTATTCCACAATATGACATAGGACTTAAAATGTGATTCAAAAGAGGACTCAAGGGTAGTGTATTTTCATATCAAGGTGTGAATTAATGTCAGATCTTTGTCCTGAGAGCTATTGAAGTGCTATAGGGAACAGAAATCCCTGAAGTTTAAAAAAAACAGTTGAAAAAGTTAAAAACAACAACAAAAAAATGATGCTTAGTAAGATTTGCTTAATGCTAGGCAATGTTTCAGCATATTACTTGTGGAGTGTCTTATGTAACTCCAAAACTACTCTAGAGTATGACTGTCTTTTGTACTAAGTTGCATCTACCCACTGCTTGGGCATCCTAGACCATTCCCTATCCGTAATACAAAATTCAACAAACATCTGCAGACAACCCTCCCATACACACAGAGTCTCATTTCTGTGCAGACCATCTGGTATGGATCAGGAAGAAATACAGAGCAACACTCCCCTATATACTCTCATCTTAGTATCTACTTGTCTCTCTTTAGATGGATGCAAAAAGAACCGATCTTTTATACCTGAGAGATAAAAAAGCTTGTTATGCATGGCTGGGTGAGGGATGTCAGAGAAGAAAAAGGAAACAGAGTATGAAGGCAAGAGAGTCTTGCTTACTTTCTTCCTCTACACAATGCAGAGCTGTAAAGAGTGCATGTACATGTGCAAGGGGTATGTGTGGTTGTGTGTGTTTGTATGTATTCACATAAGCACATTTAGGTACTCAACGTATGAAGAATTGGACAAGGTAGAAATTTGTCTGCTTTAAAGTATGTTATGTCACACTACCGATAGACCCTGATAATGACTTGACCACGAACATCTTTAGGAGGGAAAATTGTCTTACAAAGCCCTTTTCTTCTTTTTATAAAAAAAAACAAAACATTTTTTTTGTACTAGGGATCAAACTCCAGACCTTGTGCTTTCAAGGCAGGAACTTTGGAACCACTGAGCTAAATCCCCTGCCCTCCTTCTTTTTAATATACTGTGTAGGAGTGAAGAACAGTTCATAGTTGTATTGTTAAATTACTAAAGAGTAACTGTTTATGTTGCCAATAGAGTCAACATAGCAGCTCTCTCAGGAGCTCTTTTTGGTTCCCAGGGTGGTCTGAGGCCCCTTGTGGAGGGGAGTCAGGAGAAAGGATGTTCAAGTATTTGAGAAATTTCATCATGCAACTGAATATAAGTACAGTTGTTTCAGAGTCTGGATGGCCAACTGTGACACAACTGGAACAAATACATTCTATTCCACCCTCACTACTACTAGCTTTTACCCCATACAGTCAACTCCAAAAATGATCTAGCACCCTGATGATTGGGAGCTTTCAGAACATCTGGAGGGCGGAACCTAGGGTGCACCCTGGCCTTCCCAAGGTGGACTTGGATATAGAAAGTCCACTCCCTGCTCTGCTCTGCAGAAAGCTGAGTGACAAGGGAGACTGAGCTACAAACACCTATAAGGAAAACTGAAGAAGCTTTTTCAGGAGCTCTCAGATATTATTGAGGGCTGGGCACAGGAACTTTGTATAGGTAGACGGGGATCCTGTTATAACTCAGATCAGAGCCCTCCAGCATGTAGAAATTCATGCTGTAAAAAGCTTCCTAATTTTGGTGACAAAAGATGGTTTCACCAATGGAGGAAATATCTATCAGCTGTCTTTCTGCGATACATAATTTGTCCTCCCCAGGTCACACCAATCATGATTGAAATCGGGATCTCTATCCAGCCCAAAGTAATACTAATCAAAAAGATTTAGCTCCAGTCGCATGGGTTTTATTACTTGTACTCTAACTCCAAAAGCTGCCCCAACTTCAGTGTGTCCAGTGGTGTACACTGTTTTTCTTAGTGATATGGCCAATTATATAGGAGGAGCGACTCTGGACCCACAAGGATCTGTACCAGATGGTGCTGCCACATAATAAGCTCCTGTGCCCCAGTGTCTTGAAGTGTCCAAGAAACAGCTCTTTCTAATTACACTAATGCCTAACATTCTTCCAAGACCCAACCCGCAGTATTCAGAAAGGAGCCATGAGGACTAGGCCAGGAGACAAGTTTTTATGAGACTTGTTACTTTGTTCTTAGAATTGCCTTCTTCTCCACCTCTGGCACTATGGAGTTGGTTTGTCAGCCTGACTTTTCCCTTGGGCTAAATTATCTCATAGTCTCTAATGCAAAGAGTCAGGGCTTCCATCCACCTAGCTGGCCAAATATGTTATTGGGGGCTGGGGACTGGACTGTGTTTTCATGAATCTATTTTTTCATATGATATGGGCCATAAAAACATAGTGCTATCCCCAGGATAAGCCATGGCCTGGAGTGGTGGCCAGGTAGGACCAATTCATTCCAACTAGGAGAATCAGAAAAGAGTTCATGGATGAAGTACATCCGTGTTCAGATTTTAAGAATTTGCAGAATTTCAACACATGAATAAAGCAGTAAAAGTATTTATTCACCCACAATATTTGTTGAAGTTTCACGATCTGGCTCTATCCTAAGCAACTCAGGACATATGTGACTAAGTTACCACCACTGCTTTCAAAGAGCGAATTCAATTCAGGCTGAAGATATGAGGTATGCAAAGGACCCAGAATCCCAGATAGTTTCCAGGAAACTCAGTGAACAATACAGCCAACACCTAGGACCTAGGGTACATGGACAAGTAGGAAAGTACGGGAGAAGATGAGGCTGGGGAAATGCTGAAGATGGAACACACAGGATTCCAATGTTGCAGTTAGTCATTTACAGTTTGTTCTGTATACTATGATAAGTTATTAAGAGTTTGTAGCTGAAAGGGGACATGGTTTGTTTATATCTTAGCTTATAGCAATAGAGTGCTTGCTATTACCTAAAACAGTTTAGGACCTTATCACTATTCATCAAATGAAGACTAAAATCTTTAGGAGGGCCTCCAAGGCTTTGCAATGTCTAAGCCCTACCTAAAATCAACAGCTTTATTCAGAATCACTCTCCCCTTTCTTGCTGCATGGGCCTTGGGCCACACTGATCTACTATTATACCACATTGTCACCCACCACAGGGCCTTTGCACTGGTTGCTTATTCTTTCAGAAAACCCTTTCCCCTCTGCTTAAATATCTTCTCCTTCTGCTCTCTGTTGAATCATTACTTCTTTTAAAAAGATTTTCCTGACCTCCACTGCTCTCCTAACTTTCTCTGAATTCAGTCTTATGCACAGGTATGTTATGACTGCTCAATTACTCTGTCTCCTTCAGTAGGCCCCAATCAAAGACAAAGACTGTATTTTGTTTATAATTATCTTTTCAGTACCTACTAAAGCATGTGACACAGTTTAGACATGTAATAAATGTTTTTTTTTTCTCATTGAGTTTATTGATACTTTTTAAGTATACAGTACAGTTACATTCACCATTGGGATCCTGTACCTTTGTGAGACAGGTCTTGGTTCTCATTTTTTCCCTATTCCCTTTCCCTCCCTTCACCCCTCCCCTCTCCCCTATTTACAAAAACTTTGTTTCCATTTTTTCCTTTTCTCATATTTTTTCTTTTCCCTTATTTCCTTTCCCCTACACTTTCCACTTCCCCCACACCTTTAGCCCTTTATTAATAACCAAAAAATATAAAATTCTGTTTTTTTCTTCTATTGCTGTATAAAGTATACTTTAGATCTGGGGGATTTGATTGTAGGCAGTACAATCAGGAAGGAAGTTTCACCTGGTGATTTCATAGTCAGGCATAGAGTTATAAATTAATAATCTCTCCTTGTGGCAGACATAGATTGTCAGAGCATTAAGTCTTCCTCCAGAGGCTGATTAGGTTGAGATGGGGGCTGATTAATCCTTCCCTTCAGGATTCATCTGAGTCCAGCTCCTAGGCATGCAAAGGCTTTGTTTTCCATTGGACAATTCATTGCTTTCCAATCTGGTCACCAATAAGAAAGGTGAAAGTATCATATTGAGCAAGAATGTACAGAGTGGAAATCTAGTGAATTTTAACTCTGTGAGCAAATTACAGAAAAGAGACAGACAAAGGAAAATTACTTTATCACAACTGTCTCTGAAATTGTGAAGGGTTAGAATAAGTGGGCTGATGAATCTGTATTTTTCCTTTCCTTCTGATGACTGGTTAAGAGGAAATGGGCTCAATCCACCGGGAGAGAAATTTGAGAAAATTATTTCTCAACAAATTTCCAGAGAGAGCTTATAAAGTCTTTGTCTCTGGATAAAATATAAGGCAAAACCAACAACTCTTATTGTTCTGCCTTTGGTGTGGGTGCTGGTTTGGGGTGGGGGATGCACACAATTCCATTTCCCAGCCCTTCTACCATTAGGACTGTGTGGTCATGTTGGGTTCTGAGGCTATAGAATGACTGCTCTGCATGATGTTTCTTGTTCTAATCTGGTAATGCTTCACAAGCCCCATGAATCATCGAATATGCCATGCTCAAAAGATTTTAACAAGTTTTATGAGTCCACCTAGTGCTATTTATTTTTGTTCTCTTTCATTCCTTCTCTGTAGGGAGGAGCACTTTCAAGGGCATCCTTCACAGAATTGGCCAGGAGCCACAGTGGCATATCTAATTCCATCATCCTGGGGCAAGGAGTAGCATGCTCTGCTCTTGCCAACTTCCTGATATGGCATTAACATGACTGAGGGAGTCAGTTATTTGTACAATCAGTAACCAGATTAGAATCCAGGAATTGGGAGTTGAGCAAGCCAGATGCTTTTTTTAAATGTAAATAACTCCTGAGGGATGTCCCAGATCTATATATTTGTTGGGGACCTACCTATTACAGTTTGGATTCACATACAGGCTCTGTCTGAGATATTTCAAGCATAATACAGTGCCTGAATTACTCTCCATAATAATTTTATATTTGAGACGTGACACATTTAATGAAATATAAATAAGCAACATACTATATAGAAGTAGTAGTGAAACGGTGCTTATTATCACTTGACTAATGACTTTAATAGGCATAATTATCTAAATCTATGTTGCCCAGTCAAGTGGTCACCAGCCACACACAACCACTGATCACCTGAAATGCCCACTTAACTTCAATAGAATGAGATTTTGTTTAGTATTAAACCCAAGAACAAATCTGGTAATCCATAGTCAGTAAATTTGAGAAACTGGATTTAATTAAAATTGTTTTCTATTGCACAATTTCTAAGAGCTTTTAACATGCCAGTGATCAATATGTCTACCTCAGTTGGAAATTGTATAGGTCAATTTAGCAAACAGAAGATATTTTGTTTGTTTCCATTGGGTATGTTAAGAAGCTCCAGTTAGAAAATTATTCTAATATGATAAAAGGAATACATTAGTTTAGTAGAGAGCACTAATTTCTATGGCTTTAAGGAGAGAAGATATGTAATAAAAGTAGAGCCTTGGACTGTGAACTACAGGGAGTAAAGGCTTACTTAGCTTCTTTGCTATGTATTTATTTATCCTTGCTATATTGTGAATTCTACATACAACCTACAGTATACATGATATTTGCCTGATAGCACCCCAAGTGTCACTTTCTCTTTGAAAATGGAAGGAGTTTGATCATCTTATGCTCATAAGATGATAAGGAATTTATCTGGATGATAATTGTGAGCCTCTGGAGACAGACAAGTGACAGTCACTGACAAACCAGAAGCAGAGTGTGGCTGGTAAGGTATCTGTGTATAATTGAAAGTAACATGATTAGAATCAGTCATTCCAATGGAAAACTATACCAATTACCTAAGTGAAAGATGGTGGCCAAAAATTATGATGAAGTTCTTTTATTTGAACAGCCAAGTAGATAGGGGAATTTATTTCAGGAAACAGGAAGTACCGAAATATAAAACTGGTTTGGAATCAAGATAATTATGGCTTCAAGTTGGAAAATGTAGAGTCTGAGATGGCTGCGACACTGTCCAAATGGTAATGCATAGTAGGAAATTAACAATATATAGCTGTAGGACATGACTAGAGATAGTTTATAGTAGAGGAAGAATGGCTAACTGAAGAGACAACACAGGGCAATAGTTAAGGCAGGGAATTTAGAAGCTCCAATATTCCCTTGCTATGTAACTGATCAGGTTTCTTCTCTATACCCTAGTTTCATCATTTGTGAAATAAGAGTACCTGTAGTTTTAACTAATAGGATCATTATGAAGATCAAGTGTGGTCATATATATAAAACGTAAAAGAATGCATGACATCCTCAATAAACATCTTATTAGTTTCTCTATTTAAAACATAGGGGAGTAAAACTAAGAGTGAATATAATTAACTAAAGGTGACAGCAAGTGCCAGTGCCAAGATTCATAACCAATTTCCTGAGACAGTTCCAGTGTCCTTTCTGTTAGATTGATATAGCCAAAAACGTTAGCCATTCAATGCATTAGCTCCTCATTTGTGAGATGAGAATAAGAATATACATTTTATGTGATTGTTAAAATATTCTTATAACATTTAGAACAATGTCTGAGACATTGTAAGTTCTGCAGAATGTTTGTTATTATTACTAGTAATAAATATAACAAGAATAATGACATTTTTCTTGTACTCTGCTGTCTGCTAGAATAAAAGTGCCTTCTTTTAGAAGAAACTCAACTGTATCCCCAGATATATCTAGGCTGGAATGGGGTAGGTGGATAAAACCATCAGGAGTGTGTCAGATGCACCATTTATACAGGAGAGAGGAATCCTTGTGGCTTTGGGAAGAAACTGAGGGCAGCTGACAAAGACAAATCATTGCTATTCCTCCCATGGAGTATATGGACTTGGGAGGCAATGGATAGAGATTTCAAATCTGAAAATGTCCAGTGACCAAGGTCACATCTAGTGTCAACTTAAACACCCACTAAAAGAAATAACTCCCTCTACAAAATGAAGCTTGGGTGATAGACAAATGAAAGAAAATATCAGGCCATGAGTAGAGAAAAAATAAAGGTCAAAATAAATCTGACTTGTGGTTTTCTAGTCCTGGTCAGCTCATGTAGCTTCAGGATTTGTTTATAATTGTTTGTGTAGCTGAGAATCTACGGGGGTTTTGATTGTTTTTTTAAAAAATTTCAAAACCCAACACAGCAGGATACAAGTTTTATGCTTCTACTCTTGTTTTATCAGAAAGAATGAGGAAAAACTTTTTAATCTCCTTCCTGCCCCCACTCCCAAAATTGCTAAGATGATTTAATGCCTCATAACAGAAGTAATTTTGTGATAATAACACAAAGGCAGCAATTAAAAAATATTGCTTGTTTCAGGGCCTATAAATTGGCTGTTGATAATCGACAACAGAATGTGTTTTCTAATCCACTAAAATGACATCTTATTGCAAGCTGGCATGGTAATTACTATATTTGTACAGTACCAGAGGAATTCCAGCCTGAGTTTGACAGGGAGTTGATTAAATCACCCAGGTGTAATTGAAGGTTTTGATTGCACTGCCTCTGAGCTGATCAGCATTAGTAATAGCCTGGCTTTCTGCTGTCTTGTGGTTTTGTAGCTGTTGGTGTATCAAAGCTTTCAATCTCCCTCCTAGTCCTTAGCCTCTCTTGTGCCCATATCAAGAGAGAGAGAGAGTCAAAAGAGTTTCTTAGCACAGAAAAAATGAGAGCAGACAGCAGATCGCTCATGCTGCACCTAAATGAAATCATTTGAAGACAAGAAAAAAAAACACTATTTCTCACTGCTTGCTTTGTTTCTTTAGATAGAGAGGACATGGATTATGGATACAACCTAAGTGCATATATCCATGCTATAATGAGAGAGGGAGGTGGGGAGGAGGAAGGGAAGGAGAGAGAGAGAGAGGAAGAGTCTATGCTAATTGTTTGCTCATTTGATGATTTAAATTCTTTTTGAAATACCACTTTTCAAGAAAGAAAATATGTGCTGGGGATTTAGCTCAGCAGTTCGGTGGCCTGCCTTGCAAGTGCAAAGACCTGAGTTCAATCCCCAGTAACAAAAAAAAAAAAAAGAAAGAAGATATATGTTGATCTTAAATGTAATATTTTGGCCAGGAATCAGGAGCAATAGATTCTTTGGTGTGAAAACCTTTGAATTTGGTGATATTATTCTCTTTATTTTTGTCATATTTTATGAATGATTGTTCTACACAGAGCACATCACAAGTAAAAGGGAGAATGAACTATATCAGTAAATTTCAGTACAAATATGAACATTATGAAGGCCTTACAAATAATGTAAATGAGCTGGAATCATCAGCTAAGATTATCTATGGGAAATAGTAAGATGGACAAGATTCCTCCCTGTATGAATTTATAGTCTAATTAAGAAAACAATGGCTCTGTCCTGACCCCAGAAGCTCAGGCACACCTGCCCAGCCAAACGCCCATCCAGAAAAGAGCTTCACAGGAGCATGAGTTTCAGCCAAGGGCCCACCCCATAGCATCAATGTGGATGTGCAGATCCTAGGAAGCAAGATTGTGGTCCAGAGTGGTGGAGCTGCAGGCAGATCCTAGTCAGAGCTCTGCCCCTAACCCAGAAGCTTGGGCACACCCACCCAGCTAAAGGCCTTCCCAGAAAAGAGCTGCACAGGCACACAAGCTTCAGTCAGAGGCCCACCACATAGCACTGGTGAGAGTGTACAGATCCCCAGGATCAGCTGTGTGGACCAGAGCACTGGCTGTAGGTAGATCCCATCCAGGGCTCCATCCTAACCCTAGACCTCAGAGGTTCAGGCACATCTGCCCAAGCCAAAGGCCTGCCCAGAAAAGAGCTGCACAGGTACACAAGCTTCAGCCAGAGGATCACTCCATAGCATTGGCCACAGCAAAGGGCCTACCTGGAAGAGAGCTACAGATGTGCACAAGCAATAGCTATTGGCTTGCCCCAATACCATTGAAAAGTGCATGGAGTCCCCACCCAGAAGCAACAGTCAACAGGAACTTGAGTGCACAGCTCCCAGGCAAAGGCCCTGCCAGACAATGCTATGTAGAGGCCCCAGCAAGAGGCACACTTAGATACCACCCCAAGTGTGCACAGGCCCCAGCCAGAAGCCCTCCTAGGTAACAGGTCAGCTTAGGGATCCAGAAGGCCACCATTCTGAATCCAGAAATTGGTGAGCAGCAGAGAAAAGGCCAGTCAGTGACTTACTGAGAATTGAAGAACACTTGGTGAGCAAAAAGTTGCCTCAACAAAGGCACAGCAGGCTGCATCTGTTGAAGTGAGAAGACACAGAAAAATGTCCCGAAACCAGATTTCCAGATAACCTAAGGCAACCCCAAAGGGAAACAAGATGAAACAATCTGACACTCAACCACCAGGACTCCCTGAACTGGCAATGAAAGAGGATCTGGAAAAAATGAAATAAAAAAATTCCTCAGATAATAGCAGAGATTGTGCCCATAGTGCAAGACATGATTAATAAATCTAGAGTGGACACAGATAAAAAGTAGAGGAGCTGAGGGACATGATGGAATCTGAACACAGGAAACAAATGGAATCCATTAAACAGGTACAAACACTGAAAACTCCATTGAAATTTATGCAACAAAATGATCCAATGCAAGGATACAATTTCAGATATAGATGTTTGGATTGCAATTAGTGACCACAAAAAGAAAAATTTCTTAAAAATAGTAAGAACCATGAGAAATCAATCCAGCAGCTGCTAGATGATGCAAAGAAGAATAATGTAAAATTGATAGTCAATGAAGAAACAGGAGAGAGTTCAGACAACATAAAAAAATGGTTCACAGAAGTAATAGCAGAAAACTTCACAAATAGGGGAAAAGAACTTGTCATACAGATAAGTGACACATATAGGACTCCAACTAGCCACGATAAAAAAAAAATCTACACACAGACATATAATAGTTAAGATTCCAGGGCCGGGGATTTAGCTCAGTGGTTCGGTGGCCTGCCTTGCAAGTGCAAGGACCCAAGTTCAATCCCCGGTACCAAAAAAAAGATTCCAGAAATCCAACAGAAAAGCAAATTCTCCAAGCAGTTAGAGAAAAGAATCAAATCACATACAAAGGAAAGTCTATCAGAATCATAACAGACTTCTCAACACAAACCATCAAGGCAAGAAGAGCTTGGAGTGATGTATTTCAAGCCCTAAAGGAAAACAGCCTCCAACCCAGAGTGATGTACCCTGCAAAACTATCTTTCAAAAATGATGGAGAAATAAGATACTTTCATGACAAAGAGCATCTTAGGCACTTCATAAATACCAAATCAGCACTCCAAAAGAATTTAAACAATATCCTAAGAAAAAAAATGAAGGCCACAACCCCAGGAAGCCCAGCAGAATGAATCTATCAGGAATGACAAGAAATTAAATGCAAAGGGGAGAGTCCAACAAAAAGAAAAAGTCATGACAAGGATAAGTTAATACATATCAGTTATAACCATCAATATTAATGGTCTCAATTCATCAATCAAAAGAAACAGACTATAGGATTGGTTCAAGAAGCAAGATCCAAAATATACTGCATATAAGAAACACACTTAATTAAAAAAGAAACTCAAAGACTGAAAGTTAAAGGATAGAAAACAATACTCCATGTGACAGGAACCAAACAAACAAACAAAAAAGCAGCAGTAGTTATCCTCTTTGCAGATCAAGTGGATTTCAAACCAACCCTGATAAAGAGAGGCAGAGATGGATACTACATCTTTGTAAAGGGAAATATCCAAGAGGAAGAGATGATAATCATAAATATATATGTACCAAACACTAGTGTGCCCAACTATATAAAACAAATACTAATGCACATGAAAAAATCAAATAAGTACTATCACAGTAGTGGTGGGTGGCATCAAAACCCCACTGTCACAAATAGATCAAGTAAACAATAAAACACTAGAATTTAATCAAACTCTTGAACAAATGAAATGAACATATGTTTACAGTGTTCCATCCCACAAAATCAGAATACACATTATTTTGAGTTGCACATGGATTTTTCTCCAAAATAGACCACAGACTAGCTCATAGAATATGTTTAAGTAAGTGCAAAGGAATTGAAGTTATCCCCTGTATATTATCAGACCACAGTGTGATGAAATTGTAGATCAATAGAAAAAAACCCCAAGAATTTCATAAACACATGTAAATAGAAGAATGCACTTCTGAATAACATATGGGTCACAGAGGAAATTAAAGAAGAAATCACACAGTTTCTACAATTAAATGATAATGTCGGACCAGGATTTAGCTTAGTGATTCTGCTGCTGTCTGCTTTGCAAGTGCAAGGTCCTGAGTTCAGTCCCTGGTACCACAAACACACAAAAGATAATGTCAGTACAACATATCAGAATCTATGGGACACAATGAAACCAGTTTTACTGGAGAAATTCATATTAGTGAATACTCATATTAGGAAAACAAAGCAAGCTCAATTAAACAACCCAATGCTGAACCTCAAGCTTCTACAAAAAAGAAGAGCAGGACAATCCCAAAACTCATACAAGGAAGGAAATTATAAAGATCAGAGCAGAAATAAATGCAATGGAGACTAAGAGAATGATACAAAAAAAAAAAATCAATGAAGCAAAGAGTTGGTTCTTCGAAAGAATAAATAAAATTGACAAACTCTTAGCCAATCTTATCAAAAAAAGGAAAGCAAAGGCTCAAATTCATGCAATTAGGAATCAAAAGGGTGAAATTATAATGGACCCAGCAGAAATCCAGAGGTTCATCAATACCTACTTTGAGAACTTATATACCAATAAGATGAAAAACAGAAAAAATGGACAGATTCCTAGATACATATGAATTACCAAAGTTGAAAGAAGGTGACCTAAAAATTCTAGGCAAGCCAATATCAATCAATAAAATAAAAAATGTAATTAAAAACTTACCACCTAATGAAAGTTCAGGTCCTGATTGCTTTACTGCTGAATTCTACAAAACATTAAGAGAGGAACTTCTCCCACTACTGTTTAAATTCTACCATGAACTTGAAAGGGCAGAAAAACTCTCAAATTCATTCCTGGAAACAATCCCAAAGCAAAGACCTAACCAAAAAAGATAATTATGGGCCAGTCTCACTAATGAACATTAATGCAAAAATCCTTAATAAGATACTGGCAAATAGAATATAGAAGATCATCAAGAAGATCATATACTCTGACCAAATGGGATTCATACAAGTAGGGATGTAGGGATGGTTCAACATATGCAAATCAATAAATGTAATACACTATACTAATAGAGCCAAGGACAAAAAAACACATGATCATCTCAATAGATGCAGAAAAAGCATTCTACAAAATCCAACATGCATTCATATTAAAACCCCAACAGAAAAATGGAATAGACAGTCTCTACCTCAATCTGATAAAAGCCATCTATGTAAAACCAACAGCCAGTATCATACTAAATGGTCAAAAAGTGAAATCCTTCACACTAAAATCAGGAACAACACAAGGATGCACACTATCACCACTCCTGTTCAATATAGTTTTGGAAACATCAGCCACAGCAAGCAGACAAGAGAAGTAAAAGGAATAAAGATAGGAAATGAAGAAGTTAAATTGTCATTATTTGCATATAACATAATACTCTATATAGACGACTAGAAGAACTCCACCAAAAGTCTTCTAGACTTAACCAAAATCAGTAAAGTAGATAGATATAAGGTTAACACATAAAAAAAAAAATCAATAGCTTTTTTGTACACGAACAACAGACTCAAGGAGAGAGAAATAGAGCAAACATTTCCTTTCACAATAGCACCCAAAACAATTGAAACACCTAGGAATCAACCTAACAAAAGAAATTAAAGATCTCTACTCTGAAAACTACAGCACTCTGGAAAAAGAGATTGAAGAGGATATCCGAAAATAGAAAGACATCCCTTGCTCCTAGGTAGGAAATCATCATAGTGAAAATGGCCATATTTCTAATACTGCTATACAGATTTAATGCAATCCCAAATGAAATTCCAGCAGCATACTTTAAAGACCTTGAGAAAATAATCCAAAAATTCATTTGGAACAAGAAAGACCTAGAATAGCAAAAGCAATTCTAGGCAACAAAGACAAGGTGGGGATATCACAATCCCCAACTTGAAACTACACTACAAAGCTACTGTGATAAAACTGCATGGTACTGGCAAAGAAACAGACCTGAGGACCAATGGAACAGATTAGAAGATGCAAAAATAACACTAGACATACTCAGCCACCTCATCTTCGACAAAGGAGCCAAATACCCTCACTGGAGGAAAAACAGCCTCTCTAATAAATGGTGCTGGAAAAACTGGGCTTCAATTTGCCTAAGATTAAAACTAGACTTATATCTCTCATGATGAACTAACCTAAAACTGAAATGGATTAAAGATCTAAATATTAAAACTGGTTGGAAAAGAGGCTAGGTAGAACTCTGAAGACATTGGTGTAGGAAAAGATTTTATGAACAAAACCTCAGTTGCCTGTGAATTATCACAAACAACCAACAAGTGGGATGTCTTCTTATTAAAAAAAGCTTCTGCACAGCAAGAGAAAACACCAACAGAGTGAAGAGACAACCCACAATGTGGGAAAACATTTTCACCAGCTGTTCATCAGACAAAGGTCTACTATCTAGAATATCTAAAGAACTTAAAACAATCATACCTCCCAAATTTAAAGACCTAATCCAAAAATGGACACCTGAAATGAACAGACATTTCTCAGACAAAGAAGTAGATTTAGCAAATAAACATATGAAAAGACGTTCAACATCACTGGTCATTCAAGAGATACAAATGAAAACAAAGCTGAGACTCTACCTTACCCCAGAATAAATGGCTGCTCTGAAGAAATCAACCAATAACAAATGCTGGCAGGGCTGTGGGGAAAGAAGTACCCTGCTCCACTGCTGGTGGGAGTGTAGACTGGTGCAACCATTCTGGAAATCAGTATGGAGATACCTCAAAGAACTAGGATTGTAAGTCTCATTTGACCCAGCTATTCCCCTGCTGGGTATCTTCCCCAAAGAATTAAAGGAATTATATCACAGTGATATATATATACACCCATATATATATATATACACCCATGTTCATAGCAGCACAATTTGTGATAGTTAAAACTTGGGAGCAGCACAATTGCCCATGATAAGGAGACTAGATAAAGAAAATGTGTGTGTGTGTGTGTGTGTGTGTGTGTGTGTGTGTGTGTGTTATAAAAATGGAGTACTACTAACCATAAAAAATGAAAATTAGAGACATTTGTAACTAAATGGATGCACATTGAGATGATGGTATTAAGTGAAATAAATAGGACACATATGTAAATACCAAATAGATTCTCTAGTGTGAGAAGCTGAAAGTGTAAATAAGAACTAAAAGTTATACTAGATAATGTGAAATAGGAAGAAAAGGGGCAAAGGAGAAGCAGAAATGGGAGGTGTAGGTGAAAGGAAAGAAGGTAATAAAACTAATATGAGAAAATGGAAACAAAGTCTTTGTAGACAGGGAGGGAGTGAGGGGTTGAAGGGAAGGCAGGGGAATGGGGAAAAAATAAGAACCAAGATAGATTATGTAAAGGTGCAAATATCTAATGATGATGTCATTACACTGTGAAACTTAAATGTACCAATAAAATTAATTTAAAAAGAAAATAATAGCTGTAGTAGACTGATAACAGCTAATATTGTTGATTGTGCACGTAGTACTTCTGCATTTTCATAGCAAATTCTATGGTAGATTTAATATTTATTCTCATTTCACAGATAAATAAAATGGTGGTAGAGAAGTTAAATAATTTCTCTGAGACAGAAATGGAAACAGATGGATTCATTATTTGAGTCTTTGGTTTTTCATAATAACCTCCTAAAAGAATTATTTTACTCATATGCAAATAAGAAAACTAAAGAGAGATTAGGCAGATTGCCTAAATTTAGCTGGTAAAGAGCAGTAAAGCATAACCATAATCCAAACAGGAAGGAAATAAATGTTTTAGGATCTTCAAGAAAAATGCTGTGTGGAAGGAGAAGTCATTCAGATCGGATTGATTACAGGACCTTCAAACAAGATTCAGCTTTTTGGGTTGAATTTGAGAGCAAGAGACTGAGGTGGGAAGGTCAGAATGGCTTCTTCACAATTGGGAAGTCAAATATATATCAACTAGTGATATGTCGCCCTCCATCAGCTCTTTCTCCAAAAAGTTAAATCAAGAGAAAAATACATTTTATAAAGCAAGAAAATTGACTGGCTCAATTTGGAATGTTTGTGTATCTGTGGAATCTCTTTAACCTGTTGCTACCCAGCCTTCTCCACTTAGTGTGGAAAATGGAGTTTTGTCATAAAATCCAGATCTCTTCCTTCCATTAATTAAGTCCAGATCAGTGGTCTCTATTACCAACCCCACCCCTGTTTTCTGGAACACCTAGAAGCTTGCAAAGAAATCTTTCTTTCGGAGCACAATCATTTTTTAACTACTAGAGAGAAATTAAGTACTAGAGAGATACTGAGGTCCAGATAAAAGTGCTCCAGATGCTCAGATATGTATACAAACCCAGAAGACAATTGGATCACTTCTGGAGTGGTCAGAAGAACTTAATTCAAGTGGATTGGGATTTGGAAGTTTCTGCTAACCATTCTAATGTTTGTTGTTCTGAGAGGAACACCTCAGATAGGAGAAAGTTCAGGAAGCATCCTTCTTTCCAAGGTGCATCAGTGGGTCAACATCTCTCCAGACATCCTCTTGAAGCCAACATTTTCCACTTAGTTTTCTGAATAGTGAAGTTATTTGCCATTATTTTCTCTGAATAGTACCTGTCTCCATCTGTAGTGACTAAGGACAGTTCAGATAACCAATAGGAGGAGCATATGACATAAACAACAATTCCCCCAGATGGAGTTTGTTTCTTTGTTTCCTTTTATTGAGTTTATTGGAACAGTCTAGGTATACAATACAGTTACATTCATCATTGGGATCTTGGACCTTTACGTGACACGTCTTGGTTATCATTTTTTTCCCCTTGTCCATGCCCTCCCTTCACCCCTTCCTCTCCTCCCCATTTACAAGCACTTTATTTCCATTTTCTCCTATTTTTTTTCTTTTCCCTTATTACCTTTCCCTACCCTTCCCACTTCCCCTACACCTTTAGCCCTTTTCTTCCTATTTTACATTGTCAATTATCTCATTAGGATCTTATATACTATTATAGCTTTTCACACCAGAGAAACTATTCGGTATTTACACATGTGTGACTTATTTATTTGACTTAGGAGTATATCCTCAATATGAATCCATTTTCCTAAGAATGAATCTAATTTCTCATTCTTTATGGCTGAGTAATATTCCATTTTATAGAAAAAAACACATCTTCTTTATCCAGTTTCCAACTGATGGGCAAATGGGCTGTTTCAAGTTTTAGATTTGTTTCTTATGCAAACTATGTGGCTAGGGCCAGTTTAAGACACATGCTTGTAATCTTCCCTTTTTCTGTGCTAATGTGGACCAAGTTATTCTCAGTCCCTTCACAGAAGAGCAGGGTGGGGACTAAGGTGAGGCAATCAAGGTACTGGCTTTGGGCATAAAATTTAAGAGAGCATTTTAAATTCAAAACCTAAGTCAGTACCCTCCAAACCCATGATGAACATAAAGATAAGGTCAGTATTGCCATTGTTTCCAGTATGAGGTTTCTGTGTGAGTTGACACAGCACTGCAGAGTTATGACCCTTGGTGGTACTCTGACATGTAGCTGCTAAAGAGAAGAAACAGAGTCCATAATATCCCTTGATATCCTAAGGTAAAGCCTAGCTTGCTAGAGATATGATGGATTAAGATTTGATTAATAAGTTAGTAAAGTAACACAAACCAAATTGGACTAATTGTTTACATTTATTTTGAGAAGATTACAGTAGCATCAGGATAAATGAGGCATCTAAAGCTAAAGTTAGAATCACATTCAAAATGAGTAAATATTTTGAAACATGTACCTCCTAGAATACTTGTTAATGCTGCAGATTTCTGCCTTCCCTCTTTTCTTTTTCATTTTGTGTTGTTTTTGTGCTGAAGAGCTGAAATATATCACTATAAAATATGTGGCATGGCCCTGGAACCAAATATTCACTTCTAATGGCTAAGAAAGATATGAAAAACCATTCTATCCAGTCTGAAGGGACTGGAGCATGTTCCAGTTTTTGGAAGCACAAGTGGATCTGTTTGTTCTAATAGTCCTAATGTCCAGCCTTCCATTTCTCAACCAATTTTAACTGTTCAACAACAAACACAGGCAACAGCATTTGTTCAGCCAACTCAACAGAGTCATCCTCAGATTGAGCCTGCAAATCAGGAGTTACCTCTGAATATAGTAGAGGTTGTTCAGAGTTCACCAGTTGAGCGGCCTTCAACTTCCACAGCAGTATTTGGCACCGTGTCAGCTACCCCAAGTTCCTCTTTGCCAAAAGCGTTCAAGAGAAGAGGAAGAAGATAGCACCATAGAAGCATCAGACCTTCTCGGATGATACTGTGGAAATGCCTCTTCCAAAGAAGTTGAAAGTGTTACACCTGTAGGAACCGAGGAAGAAGTTATGGCAGAAGAAAGCACTGATGGAGAAGTAGAGACTCAGGTGTACAATCGGGATTCTCAAGATTCCATTGGAGAAGGAGTCACTCAAGGTGAGTACACATCCATGGAAGATAGTGAAGAAACTTCTCAGTCTCTACAAATAGATCTTGGACCACTTCAATCAGATCAGCAAACTACAACTTCATCCCAGGATGGTCAAGGCAAAGGAGATTACATCATTGTGATTGACCGTGATGAGAAGAGGACGAAGATGATGACAATGATGGAGAACATGAGGATTATGAAGATGAAGAAGATGATGATGATGATGATGAAGATGACACAGGGATGGGAGATGAAGGTGAAGATAGTAACGAAGAAAACTGGGAGTGCAGATGGCAATGATGGATATGAAGCTGACGATGCAGAGGGTGGTGATGGGACTGACCCTGGTACCGAAACAGGAAAGTATGGGTGGAGGTGAAAGTAATCAAAGAGCTGCTGATTCTCAAAACATTGGAGAAGGAAATACAGGTGTTGTGGAGTCATCCTTTCCCCAGGAGATTTCTAGAGCACAGCAGCCATCATCAGCATCTGAAAGGAAGGCCCCTGGAGCACCTCAGTCCCCTAGATGCCCGCCACGTCCACTTCCCCCACACCTGACCATTCATGCTCCACCTCAAGTACTGGGGCCACCAGTACAGAAAATTCAGACGACTCGGAGGCATTCTGTAGGACGAGGGCTTCAACTGACTCCAGGAATAGGTAGCATGTAGCATTTTTTTGATGATGAAGACAACAGTTCTGAGTACCCCAGCTCTTGTGGTGCCACAGCGTAGTGATGGATTTGCTGAAGCTATTCATTCTCCACAGGTTGCTGGTATTCCCAGATATCCACCTGAGGATATGCCACAAACAAGTTCTAGTCACTCTGATCTTGGCCAGCTTGCTTCACAAGGAGGTTTAGGGATGTATGAAACACCCTTCTTCCTAGCTCATGAGGAAGAGTCTGGTGGCCGAAGTGTTCCTACTACTCCTCTACAAGTAGCAGCCCCTGTGACTGTGTTTATGGAGAGTACCACCTCAGACGCATCAGAGCATGTGTCTCAGTCCATCCCAATGGTGACAATGTCCACTGGCACTTTGTCCACGACAAATGAAATGGCAACAGGAGATCATGGATATGAAGCATTTGTGGAGGCAGAATCTGAAGGTATTAGTTCAGAAGCAGGTCTAGAAATTGATAGCCAGCAGGAAGAAGAGCCTGTTCAGGCGTCTGATGAGTCAGATCTGCCTTCTACCAGCCAGGATCCTCTTTTCAGCTCTTCTGTAGATACTAGCAGTAGTCAGCCAAAGCCTTTTAGACGTGTAAGACTTCAGACAGCACCGAGCCAAGGTGTCTGTAGTCGTCAGTTTAACAGACAAAGAGCTATAAGCCATGCAATGGCAGGAAGAGGAGGGCTAAATAGAGGGAATATTAATTAAGTGATCTGTAAACTATAAAAGCTGTGAATAAGATTGTCAAATCTGTTTTAGTGTAATTATTATTTAGTTGAAAACATTTTTGTATTTAAATTGATATGTTCACTTCAACATTCTTTATTAATAAATTGTATTTCAGTGTCAAAAAAAGATTTGATTAATAAGCAGAATCTTGTTCTACTCAAGTCACTGGAAGGGTTCTAGGCTATCTCAGACCCAGGACACACTGCCATTTCAGGTCTGCTAGGTCCTCCTAGCACTGTTTTGCAGTTGTGTGCTGTAGTCAGAGGTCAGAGCCTTGCAAATACTGTTGGAAGTCATAGTACATGAAAAGCAATAGGAATACAGACTAAGAGTGACTGGTTCATTTTCACTGTTAAACAGAGAAACAAACTAGCTTATCAGTGGAAGACATGAGACAGAGATGAGAGGCATTCCAGGAAGCTCCTACGGCATGACTATTGTCATGCATACTTGTCATCGGCACACTTGCAGTGACAGCACACTGGATTACCTAGTAAACTGAAGATGGTGAAGATGCTGTTTAGAATAACAGTTAAGTATCCACTGTTCTTAGCTCTATAATGGACACTTAAATTTGTTTTACCACTTTTGAAAGACCAATTTATTTTCTGTTAATATAGAGACAATTAAACCTACTCTGAAAGTCGTGATGAAGAGTACAAGTGAGTTATTTTTATTGAATTAAATTAAAATAGGGATATGTAGAGAAAAAACAAAATACAGTCCCAACTTAGCATCATGACCAGACATTAAATGAGGGCTGATCCCAAGGTTCACACATGTTGTTTTCATAGAGTAAGTGATTCCATAATATTTACATTGTTATTATTCAATTAATGTTCTGTATATAAGAAAATGCAAGGCATTAGAGTCATTTAATAATTTGAAAATACTGCAAATATTTTTTAAGACTACCAAAGAAAGAATATTGCTTTCTATTTTTTTTTCTTTTTAACCTGTACCTACTACTTATATGCATTAATCTAGTGACAAGTTTTAATTGTCAGTCAGGGACCAATTGGAAAAATAGTTTAAATTCATGTGCAGCGTATCTTTATACAACCTTGTTAGAGTTATAGAAACCTTTATGTTGTCTCTCAACACTTAACAAATGTCAAATAAATCCACACTGATCTGGACTGAAATATGTCACTGTTGGGGTCAGGAGGAGGGAAATTTGCTTAAAATAAGTAAACAATCAACCTCAATTCTATGACTTTTTTTCCTCTATGATGTACAGTGAGGATTCAGATGACAGAAAAATGCACAGAACAAATTAGTGTTTATCTTCTAGAAAGCAGGATCAGATAGGTAAATTGTTTGCCAAAGGTTACATAGCAAGCAAGCAGTACCAAGATTTGAAATTAGTTAATCAAATTCCAAGCCACATGAGTTTTCCACAGTATCGCTGCATAAAGAATCCCTTTTCTTCTCACTTCCAAATAATTTCTCAACTTGCCCGTCTACTCCCACTCTTCTGTTCACTTCTACTTCTACCTATGACAAGAACTTTTCCAAAGCTACTAATTACCTCCTAATTTTCAAAACCAATTTGTTAATGCAACTTTGGTTTTGTTTGTCTCTATTCTACCATGATCTACTCCATTCTCCTTGAAACTATTTTCCCTGGAGTTAAATTGTGAACAAAATGTTCCAGTTTTTCAAATCATACATGTAGGCAACATCACCGCCACGTATGACTCTCTTTTTTGTTGTCAAATGCATACACACACCCATACACATGTTTTTTTAGTCAGCAGTCTTTACCAAACATTTTCTAAATATGCTTGTATGCCCTATGCTTTATCTCAACTGTGGTTTCTTTGTTTCTCTTCTGGCAAGAATCTATGCAATCAACTCATGCACGTCCAATTTGTTTCTAACACGTGTGTCTTCCCTCCATGCCCCTAATCATTCTGTTCTCCACTGAGTCCCCATGGGAGATGGAGGCAATGGGAGCAAGGCACATTATCACAGAGCAGTGTTTTCAGTAGATCTCCAATTAATCTGTAGTTCATAGAAGAGTCTGTATTTACAGAAGCACCTCTTTATCTGCTGGGCTTTGTACTTTTACTCTTCTCTCCTATGCCCCTTACATACAACTAGAAGTTTCAAAGGGAGCTAAGCGGTGAGCATTGATAGGGACCAGGAGGAGGTGAAAATGAACCATGGGTTACAGTGGCAGCAAAGGGTGGTAGAAATAGCACTAGGCTTTGGACTCACTGTGACCACTCCCTAACCACGTGACTTATAGACTGTCCTGAACTTTTCTCAACTTCAGTTTTAAAGTAAAGTAATAATTAGTGATACTCAATCTGTGAGGATATTATGAAGCTTGAAGTAAATATTAAATGCAACAAATGTAAAAAGACTTTTCAACTACATAGATACTATCTACATACTAGTTATTTTAGTATTAGGTTATGGATGGAAGAAAATTTGGAAACCAGCATTAAGGGAAAGGGAATAGAAGAAAAGGGTGGCAGTAAAATCAGAGCAATTGATAAAGATATAGGTTGGAATATAGGATAAAGATATAGGGTGGAATACAGTAGGAATTGCTTAATGCAAATAGTTGCTGTCAAATCGAGAGAAATTACAGCCTAAAGTTTAGGAGCATAAGTTTAAACTATCCTAGTTTGGAGTTCTACCTCTCTCCTTACAAGTTAAGTTCTTCAGACAAGTTAATAGTCCTAATCATTCATACATAATGATATTCCTTAGCTGATAGTATATGTGCTAGGCACTGCTCTAAATGCTTAGATGAATTTCTTCTGGGTCTCAGTTTCTTTGTGTGAACCATGGTACTGGTAATTATTGGTAATATAAAATTGTACTGCTAATATAAAATGGTACTGGTACTCTAAGATTATTGTGATAATTAAATGAATTAGCATGATACGACTAGAAATCAAAAGAAACAGAAATCAAAACAAAGCAGCCATTAATTTTGTTATTAGCTGTGGAAGAGCTAAAGGTAAAACCAAATGAGTGGGGATGTATACTTCTCCCTATTCCTTCTGGTAAATGCTCAGCATTTTAACTCTGGAAAAAAATATACAAAACAAACAAAAGAAGAATCAGAGGTAGGGTGAAAATGACAGACTGGTTTGGATAGAAAGTTTAAATAGGGTGAGTTTCTTGGATTTTCTTCTGCCTCATATGCTCTAAACATAAAATTGAGAAGCTGGCAACTTGGGAATGACAATGGAAGCAAATACTGTAATAGAATCTACAAGAAAAGTCCGCTGTCACTAACTAAAGGACCAGGAAGGGGTAAGCTTAGCAAGACAAAAAATATCCAGGCAAAACTGTCATCCCCCAGGAATGGAAAACCCTATAGCCTCACCCCATGAGCAAATATTGGTGGGGAACTAAGACTTCCACCCTTGCTTGTCTGTAGTAACATTCACCATTTATCCTGTGGGGTCACAGAAGACAAGGGAGAGAGCTCAGACAGTCACATAATGCGCCCCAACCCACAGTTAGTGGAGGCGACACAGGGACCCTACCCAGCATTATGGGCACTTCACTGCTCCCTTGGAAACTGGGGTCTTTACTCTCATGCAGCCATAATGAGATGGCACCTTTGACTTTCCCCTCCTGGAGCAGTATTAGGAGTAGCCTGCTAAAGCAAAAAACCTAAGGCAGATACAGAACTCCATGACAAGATAATCAAAATATTCAGGCTTCAATTTAAAAAATAAAAAATTGCACTAAAACTCAGGAAAATTTTAACTTGAATATGAAAAAAAATAATCAATGCACAGCAACACCAAATTGGCATAGCTGCCAACATCATCTGAAAGAGATTCTAAAGCAGCCATCATGAGATGCTTTAGTGAATGATTACAAACTAAAAGAAAACAGAGTCTCAGCAAAGAAGTAAAACATCTAAGGTGGGATAAAAGGAGATTTTAAGCTTAAAAATAAAATAATGAATAAAAACTCCATGGATAGGCTCAACAGAAGAATGGAAAGACAGAGGAAAGAATCAACACACTTAAAGAAAGGACGATAGAAATTGCCCAATATGAATAGCAGAAATTAAATATGAGAATGAAAGAAACGGCCCTATAACAAAAACCAGCATGTGTCATCAGGCATAAGAAAGGAAAAAGATGGTAGGGATGCAAGGGTATACAAATACACAATAGCTTAAAATTTCCCAAATTTGGAAAACGTATAAACTTTCAAATTCAAGAAACTGAAACAATAAATGTAAAGAGATCTATGTCAAGAAACATCATACTCAGATCTCTGAATATCAAAGACAAGGCGGAACATTGAAATGTGACAGAAATGACACATTATCTATTGAAAGGGGACATAGCTCTAGTGACAAGAGATTTTTCATTAATAACCATGGGAGACAGAAGGAATCAGTTTCAGTGCTAACAAAACCACTAGCCTAGAATTTTATATCTACTAAAAGTATAAAAGGGAGTACTCCTCAGCCATAAAGAACAAGAAACTAGAGACAATAATATCTAAGTGGATGCACGTCAAGGCCATACTCTTAAGTGAAATTAATAGGACACACATGTGTAAACACCATATCGTTTCTTCGGTGTGAGAAACTAGAAATGTAAATAAGGATCAAAATGTATAATTGATATTGTGTAATAGGAAGACAAGATCTAAAGGTGTAGGGGAAGTGGGAAGGGTAGGGGAGAGATAAGAAGGGGGAAAATATGAGAAAAGGAAATAATGGAAACAAAGTTTTTGTAAATAGGGAAGGGTGGAGGAGGTGAAGGGAAAGCCGGGGAATGGGGAAAAAACAAGCACCAAGATACATCATGTAAAGGCACAAGATCCCAATGATGAATGGAACTGTATTGTATACCTAAAATCTACCAGCAAAAAAAAAAGAGAGAAAACAAAAAGTATACTTCAGGAATGAAGATGAAACAAAACTTCCTCTCTTCAAGGAAAACTAAGAGAATCTGTCACCACAGACCTATCCTAAATGGATGGTTAGAAGGAATTGTTGAAATAGAAAGGAAAAGATGAAAAAAAAAATCTTCAAACATCTGGAAGGAAGAAGAAAGAAAAACATACAGGTCTAAAAGTATGAGAAAATTCACTAGTCTCCCTTCTCTTGGTTTTCCTCAGTTGTGTTTGATGATTGAAACAAAAATTTTAATATTTTTATGTGGTTTTAAATTAACTAAGAAAATACTTGAGACTATTACATTACAAATGCAAGAGGGTAAAAGATCTTAAATGAAGGCAAAACTGGTAAAATCAGTAGACTTTAATAAGTCATGTGTATGATATAATGCTTAAGCAATCCCATAAAACAGTACGAAGAGACATATCACAAAATGCTACAGATAAGTCAAAGTAAAATTCTGAAATCTATTTGACCAACATAGGAAGGCAGAAAAAGAAAACAAATAAAAACTGAAGGGGAACAAATTTAAAATAAAAAATAAGATTGTCAGACTCAGTCCTCTAACACATCAGTAATTGCATTGAATTTTAATGATCTATGATTCCATTTCTTTAACATGTTTGAAATGACACAATTAGAGTTAGAGGACATATTAGTGGCTATCTGGGTTCAGGGGAGGCAGGAGGAGGTGAGTAGATATAACTTTGTGTGGCTCCAGGAAGCTTTTGTGGTGACATGCCTCTGTCTGGACAGCTGCGGTGGTGACGTGAATCTACACTTTGATAAAGTGACAGAACTACACATACACATTGTATCAATGCCAACTTCCCAGTTCTTTTATTATAGTATAATTATGTATAAATGTAACCATGAGGAAAATGGGTGGAGGGGTATGAGGGATCTCCCTATACTATCTTTGCAACATGGCGTGAAAATATAATTATTTTTTAAAACTTCTTTGTTTTTAAACTAAGTGCAAAAAAAAAGCAGCAATTGTAGTGGCTTGTTTTAGTATCTTGACTCAAGATTTAGAGACTAGCTGGGTTTGAAAGTAAAACTTTGAACACTTGTGATTTCTTCTGGATTTGAGTTTATTATTAATAACTTGCATGGAGAGTGGGGGCTGCTAAGCATTTAAGGATATTTGTACTGAAAAAACAATTATTTGCAGGCTCCCTCCAGATTCAGCTGGGTCAAGCCTCAGAACATTATCATGTACAAAGATTTAACCACTAGCCAAATGTATCATCACAACTCTTTAATACTAGGGTGGAGGAGAGGGTGAAAAAAGAGATTATGAGTATGACATTTTTCACACACATACACACACACACACACACACACACACACACACACACACAAGAAACGAAAGAAAGAAAGACTACCCTTTCTCGTGACTGAGCATGTCTTGTGTTTTGCAGCAGCAATATTCAGCTGATCCAGTTTTGGACAGTAAAACCTTTGGCACTTTACAAATCTAGTTTTTCTTTTGCAAGAACATGTGAATTTGATTCCTTCTGAGAATGAAACAGGAATGGTCTTAACTCTGCGGCTAAAAGTGTTTGAGAACATTCACTTGTAATCTTGTGTGGTCATGAGGCATGCCTGAATTGCAATCATACTGTATTTGTCTGGACAAGGAATGTTAATAACAGACTTATCCAAGAAGAAGAAAGTCTAAAAAATGTGAATTTGTTCATTTTTGGCCCAGATATATGTAAAGATAGAGACCCTATGCCCTTGGATCTATAATCCATTATGTGTCTTCTTGCTGTTCAGCTAGGATGGGTGGCAGTTTTCTGATTCTGTGAGTCTTTCTCCTGATAAACTATTAGTACCTCTAGAGGATACCTAGACTTCTTCCATTCTTTCCTACCTATGTGCAGAGGAAAGGGGTTTGTCTTTCTGTTTTAGGGTAAAAGCTAAGTTTCTACAAGGTCAAAAGTTACAACACCTTTAGAAAAAGAAAAAGTGATAGACTATCAATGAATGGTGCATTAGGAGGAGATGCCCTGAGATTTCTCCCTTTTCATTTCTCTCCCATTCTCAGATGTTGTTCTCACCACAAGGCTGAATCTGGGTTTTACCAAGGTGCTACACTAAAAGAGAAAGATAAATAAAGAAACACATGCCTCATGTTCCAAGTACATATCAAAGCCCTCAGATGATTTATCTTTTTCCATAGCCTAAACACATAGACTTACCTGGCAATAAGAAATCTATAAAATGCAATCACTAGCTCTCTTGGTGACCATGTTGTGTTATGTGGTGTGGGTGTCTTTTCCTAGAAGAAAAAAAACAAGACAACAGGTCCTAGGGAGATAACAGTCTTACACGCTTTCTATATTAACACCATTCCCTCAAGGATTAAAAATCCTAGCTTTCCACTCAGGAGTTTATCTGTGCCCTAGGATGTTGAAAATGGTATTCATTTGAGGAAGTCACTCACGATATAGCAAAGTCTTAGGATATAGAAGGTATTAGACAGTCAATTAACCAGCAATTCTCTGGGTATTATTGCAGTCTTTGCAAGACATATTGGAAAGAGAAACCAAGCAGGCAGGTGAGAGATGGATGAAACATCATGCAGTATATTAATTTCTCTGGTGATTATCCCAAGGACTTCCAATCTGCTAAGACTCCCTCTTCTAAAATTCTATGGCTAACAGTATCATATTAAATGGCCAAAAACTGAAAACCTTCATGCTAAAATCAGGAACAAGACAAGGATGTCCCCTATCACCATTCCGGCTCAATATAATTCTAGAAACATTAGCCACAGCAATTCAACATGAGAAAGACATTAAAGCAACAAAGATAGGAAATGAAGAAGTTAAACTGTCACTATTTGTTGACAATGTGATACTCTACATAGAAGACCCAAAAAACTCTGCCAAAAGACTTTTAGACTTAACTGATGCTTTCAACAGAGTAGCTGGATACACGGTCAACACTCAAAAATCAATAGCCTTCTTGCACACAAATAACTGACTCACTGAGAGTCAAATTAGGGAAACAATTCATTTTATAGCATCACCAAAAATGAAGCACCCAGGAATCAATCTAACAAAGGAAGCAAAAGACCTCTATACTGAAAACTGTAGCACTCTAAAAAAAGAGATTGAAGAGGACATAAGAAAATGATAACCCTGGCTCCTGAGTAGGAAGAATCAACACAGTGAAAATGGCCATACTACCAAAACTGCCATATAGATACAATGCCATCCTGACTGAAATTCTAATAGTATATTTCACAGAACTAGAGAAAATAATCCAAAAATTCATTTGGAACCAGAAGAGACCTAGAATAGCAAAGGCAATTCTAAGCAATGCAGACATGGCAGGGGGTATCACAATCCCCAACTTGAGACTATACCACAAGTTACTGTGATAAAAACAGCATTGTACTGGCAAAGAAAAAAACCCAAGGATCAATGGAGTAGATTGGAAGATACAGAAACAACTCCAGATATACTCAGCTACCTCATCTTTGACAAAGGAGTCAAACTTCCTCACTGGAGGGAAGATAGCCTCTTTAATAAATGGTGTTGGAAAAACTGGATTTCAACCTGCCAAAGATTAAAACTAGACCCTATCTTTCACCATACACTAACCTAAAATCCAAGTTTATTAAAGATCTAAATATTGAAACAGAAACACTAAACTTGCAGAAAGATAAGTTAGGCAGAACACTTGAAGACACTGGCATAGGAAAAGACTCTATGAACAAATCCTCAGTAGCATGGGAACTATCACAAAGAATTGATAACTGGGATGTCATCTTATTAAAAAGCTTCTGCACTGCAAGAGAAAGCACCAACAGAGCTAAGAGACACCTACAGTGTGGGAAAAAAATTACTAGCTGTTCCTCAGACAGAGGAATATTATCTAGAATATATAAAGAACTCAAAAAAATCAGGCCTCTCAAATATAAACATCCAATTCAAAAATGGGCATCTGAAATGAACAGACATTTCTCAGACAAAGAAGTAAAAGCAGCAAATAAATATATGAAAAAATGTTCCACATCACTGGTCATTTGAGAGATGCAGAGGAAAACAACACTGAGATTCCACCTCACCCCAGAAGGAATGGCTGCTATCAAGAAATCAACCAATAACAAATGCTGGTGGTGTTGTGGGGAGAAAGGAACCCTTCTACATTCATTGTTGGTGGGCGTGCAGACTGTGCAACCATTGTGGGAATCAACATGGAGATACCTCAAACAACTAGGATTAGAGGTTTCATCTGACCCAGCTATCCCTCTGCTGGGTATCTTTCTAAAGGAATTAAAAGAATCATACCACAGTAATATATGCGCACCCATGTTTATTGTGGCACAGTTTATAACAGCTAAAACTTGGAAACAGCCTAATTGCCAATCAACTGGAGACTGGATAAAGAAGATGTGGTTTGTCCATAAAATGGAATACTACTCAGCCATAAAGAATGAGAAACTAGAGTCATTCGTAGGAAAATAGATGCATAATGAAGCTATACTCTTAAATGAAATAAATAGGACACCCATGTAAGTTTCTCTGGTGTGAAAAACTAAAAGTGTAAATAACATCCAAATTGTATAACTGATAACATGAAATAGGAAGAAAAGGGCTAAAGGTGTAAGGGAAGTGGGAAGGGTAGGGGAGAGGAAATAAGGGAAAAGAAAAAATATGAGAAAAGGAAAAAATGGAAACAAAGTCTTTGTAAATAGGGGAGGGGAGAGGGGGCTGAAGGGAGCAGGAAAAAAATGGGAAAAAAAACCCAAGACCTGTCATGTAAAGGCACAAGATCCCAATGATGAATGAACTGTACTGTATACCTAAAAAGTACCAATAAACTCAATAAAAAAATGAGCCTTGATAAATTTGTATGGCTGACATTTTTCTATTTTTACCTCTGGCCTTCTTCCTATGAAGTATGAAGGCAGATCATAATGTGAAATAAAATAAGCGAGGGGTGGGGATGGAGAATAAAACTTTAAGAACAAAATGAACAGCAGAATGAACAGTATAGTCTTTACCCTCCTGTTAAGAAGCTAAAACACACATACAGTGAATCTAACAAACGTTTCCTTGTCTGAATTATATTTTTTGAGAAGAGAAATAATTCTGAATTAACCTTCTCTATAGCAAACAGGAGATTTTAGTCCACCTTTTGATCACTAGCCACTGCAGTGGGATCTTGCCAGGTATTTAGTAACAAAGCTTTTGCTCCGGAAACCTCAAGAACAAATCAACCAGACACCAAAAAAACAACAGATCAGGACTCAGCTTGCTTGTACACTCCAAACAAAAGATAAGCTGTTCTCTTTTAGACAAATAAACCACATTAAACTCACTGTGTTATTCTATCAACAACAAATATTTTGTTATGACCAATAAAAATATAAAACTCTTGTTTATTTAATCTACCCACTTTGTACAGATTTCTGGTAAAGTTAAATAGACCTCTTTTAGCCCATTTTTCCATTACAGATTTCTAAAACTGTCTCCCCATTTGTAGTTTAAGGGCATCCGGTGAACCTTTCATATTAACCTGATCATTTTTATCCATGTCTTAAAGACCTTCCTCCTTTACATTAATTGGAAACACTGCTTCTGGGTACACTTGACCTTAATCCATTCAGGACTTCCTCTTTCATCTCACAAGATGATTACATTTTATAAATAATGAAAACTTTCGAAGACACTGAACATATAGCCTTTTTAGGTATGTAATAAACAGCACAAAATATTATATAAAGCAGGACAGTTTTGCATTTTACAAGTATCCTTTCATTTTCACTATCTGACAATTTTTCACAACCTCATGAGGTATTTTTATTACTGAAACTTTACAGATAAAAATATTCTAGCCCAGAAACTTGCCTAATGTGACATAATCAAGATCTAAATGCAGGTCCTCTGACCTCAACTGTACCTTAAAATTTCTGCCTTCACAGTTTGTTTACAAACTCCCAATAATTACCATTAAAAGCCAAGGTGGGTCATGGACATCCTCTAATCAGCTGCCAATAACTATGGAAATGTAAAGAATAAAATGGCTGTTTCAAAGCCAGTCCAGAGACTGTTATGAATGGAAGTCTTTGGACTATTATCATTATTATTTTAAAAGATAATTATCTTTGCACAGTACAATATACACTGAGGAGTATAACTAGGAAGAAGATCTGAGTTTGGTTTTCTGTCCCAGAACTTTCTAGCCTGGGCTGCCAGATAATAAATAAGCCATGTTTGTTTTTCACCCAAATCTCTGATTTCAAACATTAATGTCATTAGTATACTATTTTATCTCCATAGTTACATTTGTGTCTAATAGAGTTTTTGTCAGGATAGAATACAAACCTTTCGTCTCCAACACTGCAGTTTGTTTCTCCCTGAAATTCATAGTGGTGGGCAGGAAGAGATAACATGGTTAAAAAAAATTTTTTTTTTTTTTGAAATCTAAAAGATTCTCATGCTAGGGTAGTTTTAAGTTTTATATACCAACCATTTTAGGAGACTACTTTGATCCTATCAAAAGAAGTTCTAGAAAGTGAAATAGGGAACCATCATAGAAAAGAATTTTTTATATTCTGAGAAGACTTTTTCCCCCACTGGTTGGTCTTTTGTCAAGAAATAAGTCCTTCCTTGGGAATCACTGCAGTGGGTGATATCTCTCCTGTCATCGCTCCATTTGTTTATTATTTTATTAGGCAGTTTTTAAGCACTTCCTACATGCCAGACTGTGCCAGATGATGAGAATGCAGTGATGAATAAAACGTGGGCCTCCCAGATTTGTGGTCTCTTGAGGAGTGGGAATAGAGTGAAGCTTAGGTATGATAATGGCACCTGAGAGGGGGAGAAATGCAGGTTATATTGTAAAGTTGAACAGGAAATTACAGTAATTGGTGGCAATGGACAGAAGAAATGCACTCAGGCTTTGAGGATCAAGAAAGGCTTCTTACAGCAGTAACACTCAAAGTGGGTCCTAAACTGGGAATCAGGAAGCTCAGCAGATTGTCTGTATCAAACATCTGGACCCACAGAGCAATGGATCCATAGGAAAGCGAGGAAGCTCCAGGCCAGGGCCCTTCTCTTGTACTGGTTCCTTCCAAGGCCCTAATAGTGGATCCTAGAAATTGTTCCCATGGCGTATTTTTCTAAAATTTGCCAAAGTAAAACATCATAGCTCTAGTCGATTAGTGAGGAAAAATAAGAGCCAAGATAAGTCTTATAAAGGTACAAGATCCCAACGATGACTGTAACTGTACTGTGTACCTAAAATATACCAATAAACAATAAATTTTTTTTAAAAATCCTGTTTTTCCCTATTTTACCTTCCCCACATCCCCTTCCCTTCTGTCAGGTCATATTAGGGTAACCACAGGTATCAGAAGCCCAGCCCAGGAGAAGGTGAGTTAGGAACACCATTAGTTCACACTTTGCAGAATGAAGTTATGTGACTTAGACTCTCCCTTGTATCTCTTCCACTCCCCACAGAATTCCATGCTGAAGCACACATTTTCTAGCAATGGCAGCTTTGACCCCCACTACTTACTAGCATATTTTTCCTCCTCCAGCTCACCTACAGGATCACATAAGATATTTTTCTATTTTTTTCTACACAAGATATTATGTAACTGTGCTCCCGTGAATAGGCAGTTAAAATATATGCAGGCAAAACTACAGAACAAATTATATGGAGCATGTACCTAGAACATAATTAATAACAATAGTAGCCTTTTGAAATTTTGTGACATTTATGGTTTTGTCAGATTTTTAAACTTGCATGTTGTGACTTTTTCTCATTATAAATAGATGTCACAACTGACCCTAATTTAGTGTTCATAATTTTCTTTCTTTCATCTTTCTTTCCTTCCCTTTTTTCATCCTTTCTTCCCTCCTTCCTTTCCTTTCTTTCATAAAGAGGTCCTTGAAAATCATATAAACCTCAGGACCTCAGAAATCTGAATCTTCACTTGTCAGAAACATAGTTGTCTGTATATCACATACTGGTCTTGTTAGAATAAGGCAATATATCTAATCAGAAATTACCATGGCAGCCATCACAGGAGATAAACATGTGTCCAAGAGAATACTGAGTTTAGTGAAAAATGGCCTGGGTGTGAGTCCACCATGTCACGCAAACCACCATGTACAAGTATCTTGAAGGATGCTAGCCCTGCAGTCCAAAGCAGCCAGCTCCACAGTTCAAATTTCTATAAAGTCAAGGTCTCTTATGAAAGATCTTTGGAGAAATTCTAAGACTCTCATTGAGTACAGATATATGTTTTCTCTATTTCTCACAAAAAACAATTGAGACCAGTAGATTTTATCCATTATTCTTTGGCACTTATAAGAGTAATGATTTTTATATTAAAAATGTTATTACTCTTTCACTTTGATCCAAACTGCAACATTTGTCTACTTGGTGGAAGGTTAGGATTCCCTGAAATAGCAATATAGAAGATAAATATTCAATTAATATTCAAAGTCTGACATTCAAAAATAAGATTGTGCAGCAAGATTGGAAAGACTTGTAAGCATACTATTAACAGAAATCTTCCAAAATTTCTTAGGCTGTCAATGTCCCAGCCTGGATGCATAAGTGTGTAGAGTTTTCCCAGTTTGATCGCTACTTAGTGGAAGCACAAAGAAGGGTAATATAATTTATTATATCATGTCATATATATATACTATTATATCATATATATTATATTATATATTATAGCTATTGTATTATATCATCTTTTCCAATAATAAGGCGGTAAAAAGAGGGTATGAGTCCATTGGTGCCCATAAATATCCTGTGGGTAAAGGCTAAAGGAGGGACACTTCTGTAAATGAGTTAGGAAAATCACTGGCCTAGGTTGCAGCCCCAATAAAGTGAACTCGGTGGTGTCAACAGTGAGGCAGAGGGGTCCTGAGGGGAAATGTTTCTAGGTTATCCACAGTTTTCTTTGGAGAAGTTTGGTCAAGAGAAACTTGGGAGTGTTGTTGCGAGGACTTGTCATGGTTACGATGTAAGTGATGGTCGCAGCAAATCTTCAGAGTGATACACCTGCAGGAGCCATAGAAACACCAAGATAGCCTTGCAATACTTTAGATTCTGAACAGAAATTTGTTAGACTGAAGTCACTCCAGCCTCAAATGCCAGAAGGATAAGGATTCCCAGATAGACAAGAGATGGCATCTCAGAGATCAGAGAGAAAGAAGCATTGGAGCATAAATATCTACTGTTTTTCACTATCACAAGGATACTTGAGTGGGTGAGAGAGAGACTGCTTTTGTCATAGGAAAAAAAATCAATGTTTTGTATGCACTGATAGTGAGGGCTGAGGAAAAATCCAGATTAGTTTAAAGATATGTTTTCTCTGTTCATTCAACTGAATTATAATTTAATTTGCCACCTTGAAGCACAAAAGACTCCAAGATGTCATGAACATGTAGAAAGTACCCTTGAAGTTTTGTTCAAACTCTGCTGTGCATCACAGACAGTCAGTTTCTAGGCTTATGAATATTTCCATGTGTTTCTTTACTTGGTGGCATTTTGATAGCCATGGAAGCATGCTCAGCCTGAAAACAAGACAGGTCAGAGCTGTTACCCTGGGAGCAATCCTGAGCAGCCAGTAAGGAACTAGAGTTGATAGATGATAGCCCAACTTTCTCTGCTGTTCATGAGACTAATCAAAGTAATGCTTTTGTAGCTTCTATAAAAACACAGCCTTGAACCCTCCATCCCTGTGTCACCTGCTGTGAAAGAGCCTCCCAGGTGGCTGCTCTGCAATGTGGAAATTCATGCCTGTACACCAGGCATTCCACAAGTCGTGGCTCCTAGCACTACCTACAACACTGTGGACCAGAAAGACACATTCATATCAGAATATGTATCTGTCCAGGTAAGGACAATTCACTGGCTCTTTAATGAAAAGGACCTGACATGGTTACCTTGACACTAAGATGGTCTCCTGGAGACACAGGGTTGTATGAGGGGCTCAGTGTTGCTCACTGTTACTGGCAGGCGGGACATTTTGGAGAAGGAGAAAGTAATACTTTGGGTAAGTGCCACATGTCCCTTTGCCTACGGAGTCACTGCATTCATATGCACAAAGTACTAATTGTGGAGTGACTGATAAGGACGGCTGACTAACACCGGCCAGCTGAGTCACTCCGCCTCCTTCATAATCCTGCAGATCTTTCATGGTGGATGCTTTCTGGTGAATGTTAATGCATGAAGCAATCTTCATATTCCATCTGCACTGCATTCATCCATCCATACGCCTCTACTCCAGACCTCCTTGTCTCCAGTATGGGTCCTTTTCATTCCAGGTTCCTGACTATTCTTACCTCAGGCCACTTCCCCTTATACACAAAGTGTATGGAAAAATATACTGCTCACATCTTGCTGCAGATTGATTTCCTCTCTGCTGTCTTTCAAGCCCCCTCTGAATTTGGCTGTAATGCAGCTGTCACTCATTTCAGTTTGCATTCATGTACCAAGCAGACTATACCATAAAACTAAGTTTGGGATTTTTCCTCTTCCTTCAGCCAGTTTTAAGACCACCATTGTAAACTATTGCAACTGAGGTTGTGACATAGGAGCCTGAGTTACCTGCTGTGTAACTACTCAAGCCCACAAGTCTTCATTGAGCTCTATTATGGATATACCATTTTCATCTTCTAGTGGACTACTGCTGTGCCCATCTGGCTTTATGACTCCAAAAGTCCAAAAGAACTCAACTGATATTGGTCAGTTCCAGTGGCATAGTCACTTGGCATCCCATAGTCTTTACAAGGAAATACTTCAGTCACTGTTTCTCAAAAGGTATATAATTCTCTGCTGTAGATGGTGTGACTTTGGTCTAGGATCCCAGGGTCCTGTGTTGTAATTCCTTTCTAGAAGCTACCACAAGCTCCGTACTAGATCTTTTCCTACCCCAGGAAGCTCCAATACCATAGTGTCAATTTGATCATATTGCTGAAATAATAGGACTCCTTGCAATGCTGTTAGAGCCTGATCCAGGTTATACCCAAAGCTTGCTGCCACAGTGAGTGGGCCAGAGTAGGATTCCTAGCTGTGGAATATTTTGCTTCCAGATTCCAAAAAGGCCTAGTAATAAGTGCTATGTTGCTTTCCTTGTGGTAAAGGATGGAAGACACACTGATTTCTCTTTTACTTAGGAGATCAAATTTCTTAGCTCTAGACCTCTAAGGACTTGAACAACATTCCTGAATATTTTTTTTTCCTCATTGAGTTTATTGGTACATTTTAGGTACACAGTAGTTACAGTCATTTTTTGGGATCTTGTACTTTTACATGACAGGCCTTGGTTCTCATTTTTTCCCCTTGTCCCTACCCTCCCTTCACCCCCTTCTCCCCTCCCCATTTACAAACACTTTATTTCCATTTTTTCATTTTCTCATATTCTTTTCCCTTATTATCTTTCCCCTACCCTTCCCATTTACCCTACACCTTTAGCCCTTTTCTTCCTATTTCACATTGTCAACTATCTCATTAGGATCTTATGTACTATTATAGTTTTTCACACCAGAGAAACTATTCGGTATTTACACATGTGTGACTTATTTATTTCACTTAGGAATATATCCTCAATATTTCTGACTCTTAATGAAGATTAGCTCTCATTCTCTGTAGCTTACATATCTTAAAAGTCTGTATTAACAGCATAAATGATTTTATGAAGTAGCCTATGAGATATTCTTGTCACATAGATCTTTTATAAATATAAACAAATTTTTATGAATATAAAAGATCATGACAGATATTGAAAGAGTTAAAATACACCTAAGGTTAGCCCCTGCAAACTTCAGCCTTATGATCCCACACAAAAGGAAAGTCTAATTTTCTTTTTTAATTACAATGGAAAACAATGCATCTTTAAAATCAGTGGCTATCTTCCATTTATTTAAAGGGTGATTTATCCTCTCTAGCTATAATACACGTCTGGCACAGCAACTGAAATTGGGATTACTGTCTGGTTATCCTTTCTATGAATTGGTTATACCAATGAAATCATTTATTCTCTAGGATCCATCTGATTTTTGCAAGGGCAAGACTAGCATTTAATTGGATATATCACTATTACCACCACTCCTGCATTCTGTAGTTCATTACTCGTGCACAAACTTTTAACACTCTTCAGGGGATGTGACGGTGCTTTACTAATTTACTAATGATTTACTAATGATGAACAGGGTCAAGGACAATTTTAGAGCTATCTATTTATACTTTCTTACTGTAATAGCTCTTACTCTACCCAGTGTAGGGGATAGTCCACATATCAACTATGTCAATTTCAGTTATGCACTGTTGGACCAGAGAAATATATATTGGGTGAGTCCCTGGATCCACTGAGCTAACTGAGAGCCATATTTCATCAGATTTCAATATCATCTGATTTGCACAAGCCCCCATCCATAGTGAAAGGACCACAATGTGCTTTGTCTTCAGCTAGTTCTATAAAGTCAGAGTCAACCCCTGTATCAAATAGTCTTCAGAATGTCTGGATATTTTCCTTTCCCCCATGTATATGTGCCTGGATAATAGCTATAAATCCCTTTGTGGAAAAACTTAAAGAGTCACTATAATTTATATTTGCTATGGTTTCACAGAGCAGTTCCTCCATTTCAGTTAATGAGCTTCTGAGGTAAAAATTGGCTCAGGTCTGGGATCACAAATTTTTACTGGGACGGCTGCCCTCAATCATTTTCCTACTCCTCCATTCATTTGTCCTTTCTTTCTTTTTCTTTTGGTTCATAGATGTATAGAAAGATCTTTGGTAGCTATTCATCAATTTTTCCCCTGGGGTTGCCAATCTCTTTTAACCATTCTGCCAACTCCCTGTGTGTCATAGCCCTTTGACTATTGTGGTAATTGTGGCCTCCTGGCTTTTAATGGTTAAGTGTTGCCACCTGAATCTTACATTAGGCCCACATAATTTTTATGGCTAAAAGTGGAAAAAGAACCAAGAGATGCAGAGATGGTGAAAAGAGAAAAGGAAGAGGACATAAAAAGAATTGAGATGTGTTATCTGTGCTTACCAACTCCCCACGATGAATGTAATCATCATGTACTGCAAACATGTACTAAAAAAGTTCTATGGTTGTTGCTGCCACTGGCAAAGCGTAGTCTCTACTCAACTTCTCAGTTGCATGCTAGTTATGCACTTCTCATGGTCTTGGTGCAAGGTGTGGCCCCGCTGGGTCCACCTGTGAAGCATACTCTTTTATTGAATCTTCTCACCTCACAAAATATTTTCGTGCCGTGATTCTCTTTCCTCGGCCTCTTGTTTCTTACTCTACTTTCTACGAAGGACATTCAGGCACTTCTACCTCATTCTGCATTGGAGATCACTTTTTCTAAGCTTCTAAGATTCAACCTAGCAGCAAGCCTGTCCCTTTTTTTTTTTTTTTTTTTTTTTTGCCAAGATGTTAAATCACACATCCCAAGAAGTGCCTTCTGATCAGTGAATTCTTATTCGTCCAATCTTACATTCAGCCCTCCTGTTCAAGCTCTCTCAAAATTCAATCCTAGTGGTATAACATTTGCTCCTGCTGGTACATGTTACTTAATTCTTTTTTTTCTCATTGAGTTTATTGGTACATTTTAGGTACGAAGCACAGTTACATTCATCATTGGGATCTTGTACCTTTACATAACAGGTCTTGGTTCTCATTTTTCCCCCTTGTCCCTGCCCTCCCTTCACCCCTCCTTCCACCCCCCCCTCATTTACTCATGTTGCTTAATTCTTGAAAAACCTTGAGTGCAGAATTTCTGTCCTCTCTATCAGGCTCAGTGTGTGCTTATTGAGTTTTGCTGGAATTTGAACCCCAGTTAACAGCCTAACAACCAGCATAGGAGATACAGCAGTTCCTGAGGGGCATACTTATTACCCTGCAGGGAAGAGGCCTCCGAAGCATCTCCCAGAACATAGGAATGCTCTTTCTAGGAGAGAAGGAACCACCTCTGTGGACTCTTATGGTATATAGTGGTTTTGAATTCATAAAGATTCATCCAATATTCCTACCATAGGTCCCAAATTTCCCTTAACCAGGGTCCTAACTTTAAACTAACAAGCATGCTTTTACTTAGCATTCAGATATCCTTTAAGCTCTACCTCTATTGTATCTTGTCTGCTGATTGGCTATATCTGTTTCCCCAGTTTAGGAGATAAATGCTTTTTTTGCAGGCTATTGCAATGCTCTTTTGATTCTCACAGTTAGTAGTCAGTTTTAACTTGCCAATGGCCTTCAATTTTCATTCCTCTTGAGGGTATCAATACAATTAGCAGTAACCACCAACTCTGTAATGTCTGTTAGCAGTTTTCCTCAGACTCTTCAACTATCTGAATCATTGCAATGATCACAATAGTGATCTCTTCCATTAGAAAATATTCCCATATTACCACTGATTTACTATCAAATTAACTACTTCCCTGTGCCAAGAATCATACATCCCCCATCTACCACTCAAGACAGTATTCTCTTCCCTTGTGAGCAACGAATGTATTAGTCTTAAACCCCCATTTTACTGCTTGTTGTCTTTGACAAGTCTCAGTACCACCATTTGCTCATTTAGCTCCTTTGAAACCTTGTTAAAGATTTGCTAGAGGAAATATATGTGAGGGAAAAGATTGTATTCACATGAATTATTTCCTAGCCTAAAACAAGGCCATTTCTGAGAGATGCCAATCTTCTGTGGTAGGTGGCCTTGGTGCTAGATTCCATATTGGTTAGTGTAAAAAATGTTTAGAATGCACCGAGAATCAGTCTACCTAATTCTCCTTCCTTTCCATTTTCTTTCCTAAGGTAATGTTGCTGTTGTCTCCCAGCTTTCTCTGTTTCTTCTAGCTCCCTTTCCCCTTTTCCACCAGATCTTTTACACGTATAATACTCTCTTGGAATCTACTACCTACAGCGCCAAAGTAATACATGGTCCCTCAGAGAACCAATAGGTGTAAGTCTCAATTGCCCTAATGGTAACTTGATTGTTAACATACTCTTTATTGGCATTTTTATCTTCACTGCCTAATTGAACAGTTCTCTGATATGTTTCCTATGATCTCCTCTCAAATGAACGACTAGTACCCAAATGTTTATCTGAGACAACTTTTGGAGGAATCCATACTAAGTAATTCCCTCTCTTAGAAAGATAAGAACAAATGTAATCTGCACATGTTTGTTTAAATTTTTCATTTTAGAGATTATCTTTGTTTTCTGTATTGTGCTTATTTTTAGAGCTGTGGTAAACGATTACTGGCCAGCATTTAATGTGATCTCTTCTGCCTACTAAAAAAGTCTAACAGTGATCAGAACCTTTCTCTTTAAAACCATTGTCTCACTCTGATGGTCTGGCCTTCAGACTCTTCTAAGCCCTTCCAAACACCAAGGAAAGATGCCAGCTGATGATCCAGCCCAGTTTCCTTCTAAAGAAATTTTACCTTTACAAAGCTGTTACTTTGTTGAGTATAAAAGAATTTAAGTAAGAGGAAACTTCCAATTGCAGGGAACAAATGGTCTTTATGTTTCAGAAGCTTGACATTGAGTCCTCAAAATTTTTGAAAATACTTCATTTAAATGTATTGGTTTTTCTAATATGAAATAATATCCTCAGTATCACCCATCAAAACTGACATGGCATAGAATGTTTGTTTTCCCAAGACTTCATGTTATTTCCTCAAACTATGCTGCAGTTCCTGGCTTAAGAATTCTGGCTTTATTGGAAAGGTTCCTCTACCCCAAGACCTTTCCTTTGAGGTCCAAAGAGAAAGAGAATTCTTGACAATGAATGTGTAAAGCGAGAAATGAATATGCATTTATACAAGATATGAGCTTTTCTTTGTTAAAAGCAGTTCCTAAATTTCTATGTGTAAAAGTAAATGAGAGAAAATAATAAAAAGAGAAAATAAAAGTAGTGAAATATAATAAAACCAGCAGTAAAGTAAGTCTATGAAATGCCTGCCTTGAAGACTTATGAATTGGCTTGAGAGCAACGAAAAAAGAAAAAAATTAATCAAATGAAGGGTAACACAAAATATGAAGTGATAACAAGAAAACAGAGACCGGGGTCCCAGTTACTACAGCCTAAACAAAACATGCATCTAGGAACTAAAAAGCAGTCCTGAAAACATTCTATAGTTCAAATAGTAAATCATAGTAAAATGCCTTAATATTACATAAATTTAAAACAATCTGAAATATGGTGTCTATTAGTCATCATTTGCTCCTATAAAGTCTCATTGAAATTATTTCCTGTTACTGTCCTTAGGAAAAACACTTGAACTCAGTTGAACCAATTAATCATTCTAACTTTTATTAATGCCTGATGAAAGATGGACCCATGATTGGAGCAAGAATTACCAGTTTGGGGTCTTGAAAATATCATACTTGATTAGTCTACTAGATCCTCCACTCCTCAGGATGTGTGGTAGCAGTGGTGCCATCTTGGCAGTAGGGGTGCTGCTGTGGCACTCTAACAGTGTTATACACAACTGGCTCCTGTATAGGGAGGCTGAGCTCACAGTAGTGCCAATTGTGCATGCCCCACTACCCTTGTCCCTAATTAAACTTTGTCTTTAGCTAGTCATTAATAATGAAGTGTCCAGGAATGCTGAAGCATAACAAATTTTAGGAGAGATTCTGGCACGAATGTAGAGAGGCTCTCCATGGCATATACAATACCCAGGGCAAGCAGGTAAGGCTGTTAGAAAAATGAAAAATCAAGCAGTGTCTCTTTCAGTCCTTCTGTCAGGAAGAGAGTAGCTGCTCAAGGCAAAACATATTAATCATTTATAGAGATACTAAAATATAGTCTCACCATTTCAGAAAATGGCATCAAACCCACCCAACTGCTGAAAACCTAAAAGTAATGATTCTTCATTATTTTTTCTCCCTCATATACCACATCTAAACCACAAGTAGGCCCTGTCTTCTGTATCTCTGATAGCATCCCAAGTCCTACCATTTCTCATTGTCTCCAAAAATCTGACCATGTTTCAAGCACATAATTTCTTACCCGTTTTGGAACTATATCGTTCTTGGCTACTCTGATTTGTTCTTGATCCCTTACAAGCATCTTCCTCACAAAACGTGGTTATGAAATTGGATTAAGTCACTCATGTTTGACACCATCTGGTGGTTTTCAGGTGTCCTGCAAATAATATCCATAGTTCTCACTGTGGACTTACAGTGCCCTATGCATTTCACTCTTCCCTTTTCATTGAAGACATCTCATTACTATATTTTAGGACATGAGATTTTCACCATGCTAAGTTTGTTGGACTAGTCTCATTACCTCTACAAAGATCTTCTCATGCAAGACTTAACTCAAATATTATCTCTTAAGCCTAGATTATGTTGATGATATATATATGATACCTTTCCCTACATCTTACCTTTTCTTAGAGTAACATTTTGCCATTATTACCCTTTTGTTACCTTGATACTTATCATTAATCAAAGCCATCTCACATTTGTATTTATTTTCTATCTCACCTGATCTAAAAAGTAGATTTAAAGAGACCAAAGTTTTGGTTCCCAGATGTGTGTGTGTGTGTATGTGTGTGTATCCCTTGAAGATATATATGATATGAAGATATATATCCCTTGAAGAATATTTGGTAAATGAACAAATGAATTAATGAATCAGAATTTTATTTTCTATCCTCTAATGAAAAAGAAACCCTGCCATCCTTAATTCAGTAGGTCAAATAAATATCTTTAATCATATTTCTGGAGAATATATATGTGACTTGTATGCCAGAGTAGAATTGCTGGGACATGTCCTTATCTAGGGGTAAAATTTCCAACTATAAATGGAATTACTCAAATAATTTGAATAAAAAGATGTAATTTCACTTAGAGTTCCATAACAGGATAGAACCTTTCATGGAACAATAAAATCATACTTATCTACTTCCAGGATCAGGACCTGGAATAGGAAAATAATATAATTAAAGCCCCTCCTATCCCTTTTCCTTGCCCTACCCTCTCCCTGACTGCACAGAAGAGGAGACATAAATGGATTCCCCAGAAAACAGATTCTGAAACAGAGCTAGGCATTACTATGGTCTGAATTTTTGTGTCCGCTCAAAATTCATATCGTGAAACCTAACCATTAACGTGATGTTGTTATGAAGGAGGGACCTTGGGAAGTGATTAGATTGTGAGATTCGGGCCCTCATAAATGTGATTATAAAAGAGAGCTGCCTTGCCTCTTTTACCATGAGGACACGACAATAAGATTACTATCTATAAAACAGAGAGTGAGCCCTCATCAAACACCAAATCTGTCAGCACTTTGATATTAGATTTCCCAGATTCCAAAGCTGTCAGATGTAAATTTCTGTTGTTTATAAGCTACTATCTTAACTGTTTAGTTACAGCAACCTGAGCTTTCAGAACAAGCATACAGAAGATTCATTGACGCTTACTTCTTCAATTGGGGATCAACACCTGTCAAGAGAGGGGAAGGAGGACTTGAATACAGGGCGAAATTGAGCTCTGATTCAGTCTCAATGGACACCAGTCCTAAAGGGAGTTCTGAAGCTGGAGTGACCATTCAGATCTATCCCCAAAAGAGCGAGGGGCCCATTTCTATGCTTCCTTGGATAAGTTCTTGAGTATAAGCTGTTCTGGAAAGAGGAAGAACTGGGCCAGATAGCTCTGTTAAACAGAGGCAATTCCAATGAGGAATGCTGGGACTCTCAGCCAGCAATAGCATCACTCCCAGTGTCTGAGAGAGTGAGTCACTCAGCCAAGAAGAGGAATCTGGGTGATGTATCACAATGCCCATCACAGAGTCAGAGCTCAAAGAGAATAGAACAGCATAATTCCCCCTCACCTCACAAAAGGAATGGAGAACTTTTGCTCTCTGCATTGAAGAGACTATGGCAAGCCTGACATAGTCATCCTAAAGCATGACATTTAGCAGCTGTATTTTTAAAATTTCATAAAAATATAGATTAGTTATTTATTTGGCATTAGGGACTAAATCCAAGACCTTACCATTGAGCTACATCCCCTGTCCTTTAATTTTTTTATTTTGAGACATAGCCTAAGTCTTCCTGCCTCAACTTCCCAGAGTACTGTAATCACAGACATGTGTCACCAAGCCTGGCTAATGACCTATTTTTAGAAGCATCACTGTCCCACAGCTCTAGGCATATATAACTGACAAATAACAATTGCATATATTTAGTGTGTGTGTGTGTGTGTGTGTGTGTGTGTGTATATAT
>NW_022900928.1:46087875-46099711 GCF_012274545.1 Fukomys damarensis
GTATATATATATATATATATATATATATAAAATATATGATTACTACAGTCAAGCTAATTAATATATCCATCAGCTCACGTACTTATTATTTTGAGCTATATGTGATGAGAACAGTTAAAATCTAGTCTCTTACAAAATCTTAAGTTTACACTATTATTAACCATATTCACTATGCTATAGTTTACATCTCTAGAACTGGTTCATATTATAACTACAAAGACTACGGGGTGGAGATTAGTAAGGGCATTCGGTCAAAGAGTACAAACTTGCAGCCGTTATTTACAAAAGAGACGCTTTGTTCTTGATTTTTGGCTTTAATGTTTGTTTTAGTTTGTTTCCCAATTAGGAAATGGAAAGTCTTTTTTCTTTGCTTATGTCACACTGTGACTAAATTCTTTTCAATAAATTCATGTTTTTAAAATGGAGCCTCCTCATATAAGTGACTCCCTTTAATTCATACAAAATTAGGCTATTTTAGGTTACAGGGCACAGAAGGTACATCAAAAAAGTAGTAATTTCTCTAACCTTAACAATGAACAAAGCTCCTAGTTGCAGGAGCTCCCTGAGAAAAGCTATGACGAGTGCACATTTAAAGTTCAGCAAAAAAGTAAGTAACTGTGACAAATGGTATTGCTCATGTTCTTTCTTCTGTTTTTTTTTCTTTTAATTCACTCTACTATTCCTAACATGCAAACAATTTCTATTTCTTTGGATCTCAAACTCTATCATGCCTTAGAATAAGTTAACCCAGAACTATGCACTGTAGAGGACATTCCAGACGATTTCCAGTGCAAAGGCCTAGAGATCACACTTTATGAATGATTGACTGACTCCCTGAACTAGTAAACATTTCATTAATAAAATAATATTTCAGTGACAGATTCCTTTGAGCAATACAAATAGAATAATTTGAGCAAGAGCTGAAAAACAAGGTTGGCTCCTTGCACAATTACCAGGGATTCTATTTACACAGAACACAACTGAATTTTGCTCCACGGGTCCCATTAATATTGTACACTCTGATCTTTGAAAGAAGCTCCTGGGTTTGTAAGAAAGATGATAAGGGAAATACATACATTTTGGTATAAAAGAAGTACCTACATCCTCACTTAACTGATACAAACTCTGATTTCTTTTCATGTAGAGAATGACAATGGTGGTTCTTCCAGCAGTAAAGTTATCAGCCTTTTCCTCTTCCTAGATATACCTTGGTTCATACCCTGACACAATTCAGAAAAAGAATATTACTCCCACCCTATGCATACCATGTTACCAGAACACAAGCTTTTGCAAATTTCTCTCCAAACCATCTTGAATCCCTGCTGCCATTTCTCTCAAATGACTTGAGGCCCCCCTTTTAATCGCTGCATGGAACATTCCTTGGTGTTGTCTTTTTCTTTCTTAAATCACTCTTTCAAATTTCCCCCAGTTAGAAAATGTTTCCTCTAATTGGTGACCTAGCTTCTTTGATGGGTCAGATTCTTTTCCAGTGAATATTTTAAAACCACCAAACAAAACATAACATGTTATGAATAAGGTTTTACAGATTTACCACAATTACAATGTGCCCAACCTAAAGAAGCTGTTTCCTGCCCAAGGTCAGGTCAGGGAAAGAACCATATTTACATTTGTATCAAAAGCTCTATTCTAAAGAGCAGCTGCATAAGTTAACCCCTATGTAGGTCAAACAGATTTTCTATAAACATTCTTGGAAGATATGACTGTGTACTAAATCCTTTAATCCTTATTAAAAACTCAAAATAAGAAGCAGTATTAGTCTACCCATTGTATAGATGAAGAAGCAAAGGGCAATAGTTACTTTCTGACAAATACATACCAAAAATTGTAAGGGCCAAATTTTGTACTTAGGGATGTGTGTATGTGACTCGAGAATCACAGTTAACAATACCATACGCCCTAAAACAAGGTAAAGTATATATTGTGAAAATTTTTTCAGGTATCATAAGAATTTAAGTTATTGTTCCCGTCTTTTCCATCATAAAATTCCTACTAAGGCAACTTGAGTTGTAATAGGGCCTGAGGAACCCTATTTTTGAAAAAACATCAGAAAGCTGGACTATCGCCTCAGAGAAACAAGGCTTTTCCCCTTTACACATAAGCACCATCAGAAAACATGCCTGGGATATTTTACAAAATAAACCAACTCTAATCCTAAAGCACAAAGAAACGGAAGCCTCAGGGAAGAGGACTTATGATGGGCCAATTTTGTTGGGGAAATGAAAAGAAAGTTCTGCAGATTAAATCACCAATTAAATTTCTGTGGACAGCTCTGGGGAGAAATGATTAGCAAACATGCTCTAAAGAATTGAACTAGAAGAATGGGTGCTTAAAGTAAGAGATGTGCTGCCCGGGAAAGATTTAGCCTACTTTACCATTTTGTTTCATTCTCCACAGTCTTCTTTCTAATTGGATGCTCAGAAATGGACTTGTGTGCAGCTGCTGGCTTTGCCATGGGTTGTCAGTGAGCCTCTCTCCAGATCTGGCAATTAGATGCTACTGATCACTCCAAATATGCCCCAGCCTCCGGCACACTACTCCACCAACACACTTTGTGCTTTACTTTGCTTCTACGAAACCTGCATCATTAACTGAAATCATCCTGTCTTGTGATATACATTTTGATATGCTTTGATATACTACTGTATTTGTTTATTTTGTTTCCTTCTCTGGATAATAAATTTCATGAAGGTAACCTTGTCAGTCTCATTCATCCCTACATTATTATTAGCACATAATAGTTAATTTGTGCTATATGTGACACAATACCATAGATAGTCCTTGATCTATAGTAGGCACACAGTAGATATTAGATAGATGAGCCAATGTAGACTATTATAAGAGATAGTGAGGGAGATAATACATCATATTATTTCATGTTTACTGTTCTTTAGGCCTGTTCCAAGCAACTCACATGTATTAGCTCCTTTAGCAGTCATTTTATTTCCACGAGGTAGATACTATTATTATTCTCATTTTAAGATAAAGAAAGTTGGATATAGAAAGTAAGTAGCTTGCTCAATGTCACATGCCTGGGAAGTGGCAAAACAACTATGACACACAAATTAACTGCTTTAGGGTTCTTTTAAACAGAACACTAAAATAAGACAAGATATGCTTATTTGTTTAGGAAGAATCACTTGCCTACATGGAAAATAAATTTCATAGTGAATAACAAATGAAGGCATAATTAATGCATTCTAACGGCATTGATTATGAGAAGGTTCCCAGAGGACTGAAGTGATCAAGGAAGGGCTCACAAAGAATCTGAGACTTTTTATAAGTAATGGTTTGACTAATGATGGAAGTCTCTTATCATGAAGCCCCAGTGATTGAAAAAAAAAAGTTTGTTGCAGGAATGATATGATACAAAGGACCGATTCTAATATAACACACAAACATCTTGAAACTTGTTTACCTTGGCTCCAAGATATTTATCCATTCTTACAAGGAAGTTAGGAGAGAAAAACAAGGAATAAAAGATAAGAGGTTATATTAGTCTCCTGAGGTGTTCTGGAGGAATCATTGCTTCTGAGACACCACTAGCTCAAGAGTCAGGAATTCCTTCTGAGGAAAGCAAGATAATCAATACACAATGACCTTCCCTCCTTTGTCTTCTGCACTGAAAACTGAGCTATTATTACCAGAGTGTTTAGAAAGTCAGAGCTTTGTTAATAAGGACTCATCAGTACTGGTTGGGAATGTCCCAAGTGAAGTCAAAATTTCTACATATGATTCACCACTGATTGCTATGATGATTATAGGCTGTCAAAAGATTGGCCTTGCTGTTGATGGGAGCTGAGTTTGTTCATTTTCCTATGGGTTCAGGTCTGAAAAAGTTTTAAATACTGCTTCCGGTGAGGTGAGAAACGGGTCAGAAAAGAATATGAAAGAAATAGGTGCCACTTCTGACCGCCCCATCTAGAAATGGAACATCAGACTCCGTAGCGGCACTTTCAATCGCTTCTATTCATCAGGGCAGCAGGATTTGTGATTCAATGGGCTAAGAATTAGAATCTTTTCTATAGAAAATTGGTTTTTGAAAGTGCCTGGTGGGTATGACTAAGAGGTTTTGTGCACTGGGGTTTTCAGTTGATGTTTGTATTTTTTTCTTATTATGACTTGAAGGAAAAATCCAAAATCTAAAGTTAGCCCTTGTTTTTTCAACATGGAACTTTGTAAACACGCCAACAGTAGTAGTAGTAGTGAGTGTGTGTGTGTGTGTGTGTGTGTGTTTTGCAATAAACAATATTACAATTTCTTGATATTTTCATTGCCATTTCTTGACATATTTAGTGAGGCTTTAAAGTTTTTTTTTTTTTTAGGAGGGAAAAAGAAAGAGAAAACTGGCTGTATTCCAAATCACCATATGTTTCCAATTGCAAATTCAAAAGCAGAAGACAGGCCTTAACTCAAGCTGTGCAGCCTTTTGTGGGGGTTTTGGAACTGGGGAGGTAGGCTCTCTTTTAAAATTTCTTTATTAGAATTTTAATATTACTCAATGACAAATGATTGAATGGGAGAAAAATAAAGCATCTAGAAAATATTTGTTGAGAAATATTTATGTGTAACTTCCTAGATAGGACTGTACAAAAAATTTTAGATAAAATCTAGTTGAGGATACAACATATGAATGAAAGCAAATAGCCACTATAGGATAGTAAATGGACAACTTCCACTCAGAAATTCCTTAGGAGATCAAAGAGGAAGAAGCTGACCTAATCAATGGAGGATTCATGTAAAAGGTAAAATCTGATCTGGGTCTTAAAGATGGATGGCAAGATATTTCAGGTGAAAGCAGGTACAGAATCAGAGTCACAGTGATGGACCTATCAAGCACAATGGGGTATGGTGTCTAATCTGTGTGGCTAGTACTGTATTATGTGGAGTTGGGGAGCACACAATGAGGAAAAGATTAGAAAATAAGTAGAAGTCTGATTATGGTGGACTGGAATGACAGGCTTGACATATTGTTATCATTGTTATTTTAGCTTCATGTAGTTCAAACAATTCCATGAGTATTGATTGTGAGCCCATTATAATGATGAGGAAGATCGGCTTATAAATGCTAAGTAATTGTCCAAAGTCAAATAGTGGATATTTTGTAAAACCAGAATTGAACTGAAATCTGCTGATTCCAAATCCTCCTAACCTTAATATCTTCAGTGGATATACAGGCTTGACTAATAATTACTATCAGTCAATGAGATACTCCAGCAGGAGCAATAATATTTTTAAGCAAGGCAAAGAACTTAAAAATGAATAAATTAAAGAACAGCCTTGACCTAAAGTGAGCACATAGATGCACTAATATTCCTTGCACTATCATACTATGGGTGAATCCTTACCTGTCATTTCATGCTAGAGTATTCCGTTTCTAACTTGGGCAGTTTTCCTGATGAACGCTTCAGACAAATATTTGTTAAAAGGCAGATGGAGGATCGGAAGTCGGAGTGGTCTCATTTTCCTAATTGAGTAACTGTCCTCTTGGAGGACAGTCTCTCTACAGCTGAAGTTCTTGAGTCGAATCCAGTGAACAATGTTTCAAGGCACAGTGAGGCACTAAAGTGATAGTGAGCTAGGCCCTCATAAGACATGATTTGCAAGCCACATGAATCTAATTGAGAAAAGGATTCATTGTTTCAAGTTGCTGAAAACAGGAGGCTGAAGGAGCTTCAAGCATAGCAAGATCCAAATACTCAAAAAAAAAATGCGTAATTTGTCATTCTCTATCTCTCAGCTCTGCTGGCCTCAATATTGGTTTATTCTCAGGCTGGTTCTTCAAGGGGTGGCAAATATGATTAAAAGCAGCTCTGGGCTTACATCTTTCAGTACACCTTCCCCAATGAAATGAAGGTACTGTGATTTGTGCAGTACTCCTTTCTCCATATATGTAGCAAAATTCCTGCCTTTAATGATTTATCTTGAGTCACATGCTTATTCCTACAGCAAATACAATAGGCAGTAAACATTACTATGCTCTCATTGGCTAGTGCAAGCCTCCAGAGTTAGGACATGCATCTGGGGGTGCCCAAACCTTATGCTGTGAGAGTAAGAAATGGATGGTTCTTCAGGGGGAATTGGGAGGGCAAAGGTATGGGGAAAAAAACAAGAACCAAGATGCATCATGTAAAGGTGCAAGATCCCAATGATGAATGTAACTGTACTGTATACCTAAAAAGTACCAATAAACTTAATAAAAAAAAAGAAAGAAAGAGGTTACTGAGCACTGCTGGTATGAGAAGTGGAGAAGGAGCAAAAGCAATTGCAAAAAGGGAATCATCTATCTATTAACAAAGTAGGAGCGGCTTCTAGATTTCTTAATCTATGTGGGAGGCTTGTGCCTCAGAGTACCTTCCCAGAGTGTCACCAATGACAGTTTCTCTGTAACACCCTTTGTCCAGACTTGCTGAACAGGCTGGGCTCATTCTCATTCTCACATCCAGGCCCTTGCACAGGCTGCGCCTCTCTCTGGAATGCAGACCCACCAGCCCACCCTAGTATCCACCTGGTAAATATGTACTTTCACATCTTCAAGCAGGTCTCTAAGGAGAACTTCAGACATTCTTTTCGTCAGCTCCTCTAGCATAACAATTTAGCCTTATTTTCCTTTCTTCTTCTTTTTATGACCATTACTTTTTGTGAATTTGCTTTGAGAACAGCAACTTATAATAGGCTATCTTAAGCTCTAACAGTACATGAAAGCAATTTTTTCCCAATTCCTATGGCAAGGAGGCCAAAGGAAACCAGTCTGTTCCTTGCAGCTGATGTATCAGAGATCCACACAAAGGACATGCATACATGTGTGAATTGAAATCAACCATTAGCAAAGTCTTATAACAAAGTGTATGACATTATTTTCTGCTCAGTTTTCTCAGAGAGCCAACTCTTTTTCTCACAGAAGACATAGGTCTTTTTCCCCCCTCAGTGAGTTTATTGGTACATTTAGGTATACAGTACAGTCACAGTCATCATTGGGATCTTGTACCTTTACATGGCAGGTCTTGGTTCTCATTTTTTCCCTTTGTCCCTGCCCTCCCTTCACCCCTTCCTCCTCTCCCCATTTGCAAACATTTTATTTCCATTTTTTTCATTTTCTCATATTTTTTTCCTTTCCCTTATTGCCTTTCCCTACACTTCCCACTTCCCCTACACCTTTAGCCCTTTTCTACCTATTCCACATGGTCAATTATCTCATTAGGATCTTATGTACTATTATAGCTTTTCACACCAGAGAAACTATTTGGTATTTACACATGTGTGACTTATTTATTTCACTTAGGAGTATATCCTCAATATGTATCCATTTTCCTATGAATGAATCTAATTTCTCATTCTTTATGGCCGAGTAGTATTCCATTTTATAGAAAAACCACATCTTTATCCAGTCTCCAACTGATGGGCAGATGGGCTGTTTCCAAGTTTTAGCTATTACAAACTGTGCCGCTATAAACATAGGTGCGCATATATCTCTGTGATATGATTCTTTTAATTCTTTTGGAAAGATACCCAGCAGAGGGATAGTTGGGTCAAATGGAACCTCTAGTCCCAGCTCTTTGAGGTATCTCCATATTGATTTCCATAGTGGTTGCACCAGTCTGCACTCCCACCAACAATGGAGAAGGGTTCCTTTCTCTCCACAACTCCACCAACATTTGTTATTGTGTGATTTCTTGATAGCAGCCATTCCAGAAGACATAGGTCTTTAACAGAGCAATCTAAAGAGGAAAATCTAAAACTTTTTAAAAATACTAATTTAGATTTTTCCCCTAGTGTAATCAATGCTAAGAAACATTTTGAGGTTCCTTCTAGCTGTCTGTGAGGTAGTGTGGTCCTCCTCACAAAGGCCTCTCATCAGATATTATGGTTTAGGAGTTAATTAGGACAGGTTTTCTAAGATGGCAGGCTTTAACAAAATAGCATGTTTTAGGCATATCAGCATGCGAGCTAATATATATCTTGAGGCAATTCTGTTTCTTCCACTCAAGAGATCGTAGAAAAAACTTGGGAATAATATTTCTGGCTATTACTTTAAACAATGTGGCAGATTTAGGGCAGGTATACTCAGAAACACTGCTTCTCAGGGTTGCTTCCTAAGAGGCTACCTATAAACTCAGAAGCCCTAGCTTTTCAACAGGCAGAGCTCTCACCTTTTGTGAGCTGCAAGACCTATGATGGTGAGCTTGTCAAGCTTTCAAAATGCAGCCAGTCCTGCCCAACCAGTCTGTTGGGGAATGAAGTGATTTATGAGCCAGAGTCTGAGGGAATCAACAGTAAAGAAAATAAAGGAAAGCTTGTGAAGAGGAGAGCTAAGAATAGTTGTCTTTCCTCATCATCCCAGGGTGCTCTGAGGTAGCCTCAGCAAATAGGCTGCTGTGTGGTTCCTATGGAAGCCCAGACCAATCTACAGGACACATCAGCAATCAGCAGGGCGTTCCATCTCTCATCTCTCAGGACCTGAATGGGTCTCATCATCAGCCAAACACTTAAGAGGCACGTGACATGAAACTCCAGCTTCTCTATGGCTTTCTACTGAGTTCCGGTATCATGTTTTCATCCTCTAGCCAAATCTCAGCGATTCTCTATTATTTCTCCTCTCTCAATCTTATTTGAAACTTGTCATCATTTGTTTGCCCTCTATTTATCCTAAGACTTTGCAGTAGCATCATAAGTATCTTAATGTATCCATAGCTTTCACAGTGTCTGCTGGAGTAAAAACATACAGATAGCTTACTGACTGATTTAGTGTCTTTTGAAAAAGTAGTTTGGCTGCTGTGTATGAGAAAAGGAACTAACATTTTTCAGCAATACTTATGAGCAAGGTACAGTGCTAAGTGTACATTCATTGTCTAATTTAATATACACTATGGAACTTGGAGGTAGAAGCTGGGCATATTACCATATGTCTATAATGCCACCTAATTGGGAGGCTGAGGCTGGAGGATAGTGAATTTAGCTACATGCTGGGAAATATATATCTTAAAAAACAAGAGCTTGGAGTTAAGCATTATCATTATTACTATCTTCATTTTTGTAAATTAAGAAACAAGTTCAGAAAATTTAAAAAACTCATTAGTAAGAATTATACCCTAGGAAAAGTAATATATTTAAGAAATGTCAGTACTTAGAGTCATCTCTCCAAAGAAATAAGGATATATATAAGATAGCACCATGTTTTCAGAAATGAAACAATGTACTTGATAGCTTCCATATTCTGACATTGAAAGAGAGGAGAATAGTTTAAATCAGAGTTGCCATAGAATAATAGAAAATGAAAAGCTCTGTTTTTGTAAGATATGTATTTCTAAGTTTCCATTTACTGTTCCTACCATAAAAAGGATTTTCATGGCTGATGTTTAAAGCCATGCATTTGCATATACTCATATTTTCAATGATGAATAATGCGCTTTTGTCAGCGTCAAAGAACTCCAGATCTACTAAACAGGATCAAATATAAATAGAAAATTATACTACATGGGAGAGATGGAGAATATATACAGAAGACATTAAAGAAAAACTAAATCCTTGCCCATGCTGAGGAGTCTGGAATTTTTCTTGGAGGAGTTGAAACTCTGTTAATGTTGCTCACTGCTGATTTCCTAATATCTACCAGGGTGCCTGATGTCTAAAATGAGCTTGGCAAGCATTTGTGGGATGAATGAATGAGAACATGAATGATTGAGCTCTTAGTAGCTAGATAAAGAGGGAAAGTTTGGGAGCATGGGCTCAGAAAATAGAGCATAAAGGATCTCATTCCATGGATAAAGAAAATGTGGTATACATACACGGTGAAAACTATTCAGCCATATATAGGATGAAGTACTGTCATTTGTGACAATATGGATGAAACTGGAGAATATTCTATTAAGTGAAATAAACCAGGCACAGAATAACCAGTACCACATGATTCTACTTGTTTGTAGAATCTAAAATAGATGCCCTTCCAGAGGTTGAGAGTAGAATAGTGGTTACCAAAAGCTAGGAACTATAGAGAGGAAGGGGGATTAGAGGAGCTTGGCCAATGGGTACAAAAGTATAGTTAGATAGAAATAAGTTCTGGCACTCTGTACCATAGCACAGTGAATATAGTGAGCAATAATATATTGTATATCTCAAAATATCTAACAGAAAAGACTTTGAATGTATTTACCAGAAAGCAATAGAAGTTTAAGGTGATAGATATGCTAATTACCTGATCTAATCATTGCACAAAGTATAGACGAGACATAATATAGTATTGTATCCCTTAAATATATGTAATTATTATGTGTCAATCAGAAAAAAAGAGAATATCATTCCAAGTAGAGGACAATGCAGAAGCAAAAGCACATAGAAAAGAAATGACAAAAATTAGATTAGTTGAGAAGAAATTATAATTAGTATGATTACTGGAGCAAAACATATGTAGTTGAGAATAAAGTCAAATCTGGAGAAAAAAGTCTAGGTGATATTCAGAGGTAATATTGAAAATAGTAGACAAGTGGCACATTACAGGCAGTCATCAAAATAGATGCCAGTCTAAGAGGCACATTATGTGGGCATACGCTGCCTTTTTAGATACCCAATTATGGGAGACAGTCTGGGGACTTTGGAGTTGGGTTAGATGGGATCTAGAGAACAAGTGGAGGATTTGGAATGGAATCTCGAGTAGCCAGGGTCCATACAACAAAATGGAGAGATGGTGAGGACCTTACAGGAGTTCTCTCCTAATTGCTGCTTTTCCTCAGTGAAATATGCAGCTAGGTCACCAGCTGAAAGTGAGGATGCAGGAGGAAGAGCTAAAGCAAGAGTGAATCAAGCAGGGCATAAAGCAGTGTGGCTGGGCAGCACAAATAACCTATTTAAAATTAATGGTCATGTGGCTGAGGCAAAACCTCTCACTACAATTCTGTGAGTTTTTTTTTTTTAAGCAATGTTAAGCTACACCAGTACTAGAGTACAGTAGGCAGTGTTGGACGTAAACAAAATTGTGTTTCTTCCTTGTGGTATGAAAAACAAGCTAATGTAATGCTGCAGGATTTGCCATAGTAACTCAGTTATTCTTTATTATGAAGATGGACTGCATAGGAAATTTCTCTTGAATCAATTTCATATACATAACCCCTACTATCTTGCTCCTTCACAAATAATTTTCTTGGAAATATTGTCCAAATTGACTGGTTTTTATCATATCATTTCCTATTGAATTTTGCCCTAGTCCTCTGGATGTTCCAGCCAGTCTTCTTTGTGAATTCCTTTATATCTATCTCACTTCCTGCTCTCCATGTTATCTCTGAGCTACCTCATCCACCCCTAAGGCTTTCACTGTCATGTGCTTGCAGATGACTTCCAAATCTGTCTCTTTCCTAACAATCAGACTCACCCATTTTTACTTGGTCTGAACATTCCCCTCCTCTTCCCATAGCACACTCAAATGTCCTAAATAATTTATTTTACTCCAACATCTTAGAATGTTCTTTATCTTGTTGATTTTAATGTCTACCAGAATACTTAGAACCCTAAGAAGTTTTTGCTTTCTCATCCTCATCACATACATCCAATTAACCATCAAACAACCATTAGTTCTAACAACATCCTTGTATTTTTCTGAATTTCCTAAATTACTGATGGTGAATACATAATCAGAAAAAACTTAATAAAATATATATTTTAATGTAAATTTGTGTCTGGTACTTATATCATCTCAAAACGGTTGGACAATTTAGCATAGTCTTTATGTACAGCCTGACAGCTTTTGGCTTCTGCCAAAAAAGACTGGGGTCAGAGCCATGAATATGTAATCTGTTTCTCATTGAATTATCAAAAAAAAAAAAAAAAA
>NW_022900928.1:46099762-46191246 GCF_012274545.1 Fukomys damarensis
TTGAATTAAAAAAAAAAAAAAAAAAAAGAGGAAAGAAAGAAAGAAAAATGGAAACTCCACCCACTGATTAGGCCTTGTTACACAACTCAACATTTTCACATAATTATAACTATAAAGTTGAGGTTACAAAAAAATCCAAGCAAAACTATGGTTCTTTTATCTTGGTGTCAGACTTCCACAGGCACATGGGTAAGAATTTAGTTTTCTATTTAGAGCTGCCATGCTTCATGACTTCTAGCAGCAAGCAAGTCTAGCTGAGTTCTTGGAAAATACTGGGTAGCTGGGGCATATCAAAGGGAATTTGGAGTGGTTTGTGTGGTTTGAAAAATTCTTGGGGCAAAACTGCCTTCCTGTTGCTTTTGGAAACTACAGTCCAGAATTGGAAAGGAGGTAAACAACAGGATCTCTATCACCATTTGGTTTGCTTCCCATTTGTATTTAGCTAATTATTTTATGCTAATAAGAGAGCTTTGTTTTTCTGATTCTCCACAGGCTTTTAAAAATTTTTTTTGTTATGAGACTTACTGGAACCATGTGCAACCATGGGACTCACTTGGACAGTGACACCCATCAGCTCACTTTTGGTGTAGACGCAAGTGGAGCCAGGTGCCTTCTGCCATGCAAACCAGGGAAAAGAACTTTCCACCAGCTTCCCTCCACTCTCCTCTACATTATGCCTTGAATGACTGGAACTTATTTGGTATGCAACATTGAAATTTCCGAAGTTAACAGTACTGGAAATTTCAACCTAGTGGTTGGTGGTCATGAATTTAAAGTATGGTCAATAATCATATCCAACCCCCAACATGTATTCATAACATCTGCAAAATTTCTCCATTTCAGTCTCAGCAGGTCCTTGAGTTGTAACTTCTTTCATTTCCCTAAATCTTCAATTTGTATCTATTTTCTTTATGCAAAGAATTTGCTCACTTGCCATTGTCTCTTCTACTATGTTTAGTGACCCTAAGGATTAATATCTCTATTCATTCATTACCATTTTAGCAGAATTTAAGGAATGAGAAGAGGTAAATCAGTAGCATCAGTCAATATATTATAACCAGGGCCCTTAATTTGTTTGTGTCTTTATGTTTTTGCTACTAAACTTTTAATTTCTTCAAGGAAGAACTGAGTTGATTAATTTTGTCATGATCATATTGCACAGTGTCTGGCATTTTCAGTAATTTTTACTGAAAGAAAGATGGAATAAATTTCTCTAAAAGTCCTTTTGCAAAGCCAATTCCTAGAACATTTTATATATATATATATAGAGAGAGAGAGAGAGAGCATACTATATACTGTATATAAAAGTTCAGATAGATAATGACTACAGAGCATATACTGATGCTAGGAATTGTGTCAAATATGCCTTGGGATCTGTAGAAAAGCCAGAATGCATTTTTCTAAATTGTGTTTGCAGTGATCTGATGTTTATCTTTGACTCATATGTATTCAGGTCTCCAAGAAAAGTGTCTTAATGCTCAAGGGTGGAACCTGTTTATGTGGCACCCCACTGCCCTTCCTGTGCCACTACTTCCAAACCCCCACCATAGCTGTGTCTTCTCTGAGCTGTTCTCAGGGTGAGGGTTGCTTGCCAGCCTGAATTCCTGGCTCAGGCAGTTGAGTAGGAGAAGAGGTGGGTGGTTCCATAATTTATTTTTGCATGCCTTATTTAAACCATCCCCTTCTCACCAAATGGGAGCTTTCAGCTATTAGAGAAGGCTTGCAGCCTCCTTGTCTCTGTACCTTTCAACTTTCAAAGAAGGCCTCTAACAGATCAAAAGATTATGGCTTCTTCCAGAATCCGAAGCCAGCTGGTTCTGAGAATTTTAAATGTTCCTGGAAAAAAAGCATCTGTTCTTTCCATCTTATTTCTATCTTCGCTTTATACTATGTATCTATTCATTTATGTCTGCTGAAACCAATAAGTGGAGAATTTATAGTTCATAAACCCAAGAACTCTACTCCATGCATTCATCATTTTCCTAATTTTGCTTGTTCCATAAAGACTATAAAATAAGGCTTTCGATCCCTGTTCCTAACAGGCTGCCAGCCTGACGTACTCAATGTTGACTGAAGCTATCTTTCTCAGGTTAGAGGCTGCTAGCATTCACACCAGAACTTGGCTTATATATTTTGAGAAACTTAGAGCTTTCGGAAGCTTTTTAAAACTGGTGTTTTGAAACGTCCTAATGCCCCATATAAAGAAGTTTTCAGTTTTCTGAGTTTTACAGCTCAACCTACTATAATCTGCACTCGAATATTAGGAGAGGAGGTTAAAAAATGCAAATCCATACATAATATATGTAGGATTTTAATAAGCATCCTCTCCTACTACAGCTTCTCTTTATAGCTTCCCATGAAACTACACAAGCTATAGGCACTATTATTTTTAAAAAGAATAACAAGGAAATGTTCAACCTCTTGTAATTAACTTGCTCTAGGAATTTAAATGCCTTTATACAGATGCTTCATAACAAAAATCTGTACTCCATGACAATAATTCTCAACAAAACTATAAATTTAAGCTGTATTAACTTATATTCAGTTTGAGAAATTCCAGTACACCAATACTGAAGACAGATTAATGCCCATGGAAAAGAAACTCAGAACAATTAACCACTGACTCTAGTAAATAGAATAGGCAAGAAGATATAACTTTAAGAAAATGGACTATAGAAAACAATTTTGAGTCGATTCTGTTCAATTTTTATTTCATAGGCTGAGTATATATCAGGTTTTAATGGAACCTTAAAGAATATATTAGTTAGTACAAACATCTCTTCTTAATTATACAAAATACCTTATTGACTATTTACCCAAGAACCTCTACATCTCTCTTATATCAAGATTTGGGAATATCTCCCTTAGTGCTGTACAGAGTGATTTGGGGACTTTGTGGGAAAAATTATACCTCATCTATAGCTTAGGAACATAGAGCTGCATACAATACTGGAGGAGATTTTGAGTTGTCTTTGTTAGGTAGCAAATGAATATAGATACAGTTATCCCATTATTGAAGACCTTCCAAGGGAAGAGAACTCAAAATAGTCTGTTCCTTTTTTGGTCAGTTCTAAACGTTAGGAAATGTTTTATTTACAAGAAGCTGAGTATTAGTCATGAATCTTCCAATTACAAATCATGACTCCTCAACAATTATTCTTGATGTTTAAGAATGAATTAATTGAAAAGTACTTTGGAGCTGTTTAAACATTATCAAATCCAGCAGTGCAGAGGCTCCAGGAAGACTTAAGGTCCTAATGTGCTTCCCATGTACATCTTTGTGACCATCACTGTAGCCCTGAGCATGGAGAAGTCTATCTTATCAGTTCCAGGTCAAAAATTCATTCCTAGAAACTAAACAGGTATATAAAAAGAAATAAGGTCCCTTTGAACCACTGGAGCAAACAGAGTTACTGCAAAATAAGGGAAGGCTAATAACTCAAGGTATACAGGTAAAAATGATCACGATTCAGGATATGATATGTATATGTACAAATTCTCCAAGATGAATTTAATTATAATGTCTTCTAAACATATACTGTTGGATAGCATGTATAGGGCCATGGTTTAGATCCCTAGCAATGATTATGGGGGGCGGGGCAGAATGAATGTAAATCCCCTCTCTTCTTTCCATTATTTGTCAATTTCAAGGCACATTCAAAGCAGATTTTATAGGGTTCCTAGTGAGATGAAAACTTCCTCTTTCCTTCTCTCCTTTTCCCAGGCCCCTGCTCTTGCTCTTTCCAATTACTTCTTAAAATATATTAGTTGTATGTGACTACTCTTTGAGACTCTGCTTTTGGAGGGACAAAACATGCTATTATAGAATGAGACATAAATGAAGAGAATGTTGAAATCACATTTAACTTTGTGGCCAACATGTACTGAAGCCTTATTTACATCAGTAAGTGTGCTACATGTTTTGACTCATTCAGCCCTTCAAACAAGTCAATGAGATGTGCAGCATTCTATTGATGTGGGACGGGAAGAACAAATCATTTGCCCACGAATAGTCATTAAGCAGAGAAGGTAGGATTTGAACTCAAGCAGTTGATTCCACAGTCTACACTTTTCATCACCATGCTGTACTGCCTCTTGGCTTGTCATATGGTATAACACTTGACTGACACATTTGTTTAGGAATATTTGAAGATATCCTTCATGTTTTTCTTCAAGTTAAACTACTAATAGATTTCTACAAATACTTCTTATATAAGTATCATTTGCCAAGGAATTTGACAGGCATGGAGCATACAGTAATAAAGGAAACAACCCCTTTGGCTCAAGATGCTTAGCGATCACTAAGAGAAGGAACAAATGGAAAAACAAGGAAACAGAGGATGCCAAAGCTGTGATAGCCAATAAAATAGGAGCCTGTGCAGGTGCAACTTCCCAGGCCACTGGAGACAGGAACGTGACTGGCCCTGGTGACTTACTGAGTAATGGAGATGGGATGGGATGTGACATTAGTACAGGGTACCCAGTGTGTTTAGAATATTTTCAGGGTGAGAGGACGCAGTGGAGTGAGGACTGGGGAAAAGGTGTTTGGTTTTGAAATAAAATCAAATCACCAAGGGGAAGGATATATAGACCTGCAACTTTCCTTATTCTGTAGGCAAATTGGTTACAAGTATAGGAGTATAGATTTTTTTCCACAGCTATAAATCTTTTATTCCAGTCAATGGTAACATTAATTCTATAAACAATGTATATACCTTTCTGCTTTTGAAAATGTCTGCCCCAGTTTTTCTGAACATTACACATACTACTCTTGACATTTTAGGGGTTTTTTGTTTATTAAGATTTTGTAGGATTTTTAGGGCTTTTATTTGCTTGTTTCTGTCTTGTCAGAACATTTACTTTCTAACTTGAGTTGAAAATCAATCAAAATTTTATATTTTTCATAATCTTTTTTCATTTTTACCTAAATATAGGAGTATGTTAATACACTTTATAAATATATCATATACATTTAATATATTTACAAAACATTATATACTACTCAAACACATAAAATTTCATGAAGTAGAGTTCATTGTTTTAATTTATCGCTTTGTTCTGGATTATATTCCTAAGCATTTTAGTTTTCCTTCCAGTCTTGTGCCATTTGTAAAAGGCTATAGTATTACTAACCCTGAGAATAAATAAAGTTTCAGAGACAAGCACATAGTGTTCTAACTTTAAAAAAAAGAAAGATCTCAGAAGAATCGGACCAGTGAGACTGTTATTCATTTTTTGTAAAAATCCTACAATAAATTATTAAATAAATGTCTTCACAGCACGAGCAAAGAAAATGCTGATTGCTTGAAAACAGCATATATCTACTAAGAAAAAAAACTTGCCAAAAATAATCTAATCTTCTTCCTTCCTGCTGCTGCTAGACCAAGAGAGTAAAGCACTGCTGTAGACATATGCGATGAGAATTTCAGCAGGGGATTTAACAGATTCAGTTCATGCAGATGAGATAGAGAAGAACGAACTGAATAACAGTAAAGCAAGGCATCCCCATCAAGGATACGTGATGTAGTAGAGACATCCAGGGCTTTTTGTGAAAGTGGTATTGAGTTTCCATCTCTTCTCAAACATAGCAAAGAAAAATAAAGTATGGTATAAAAGTTAAAAAGATGTAGACTTAAAAAAAAGATGTAGACTTGCTCAAATACAAGATAACTTGTCTTTCTCCATCAAAAAAAGAACAGGAAAAATACAATGCCAAATGGTATCCAAAGGCTGTGATTTCAAATGTGGACAAGACAGCCAAAAGTTGAGGCCCAGAAGTGAAGGGGTTCCCACACAGTCCATGCATGCAGATGGGGAGCATATTTAATTAGTGTTTGAAAGGATTGAATTTATAAGTTCTCTTACTCATAAAAGACAAAAGAGAATAATGTAGAAATGAATAACCTCATAGCACTAACTACTGGAAATGAATAAAAACTCTGCTTTACATAGGATTTTCATTTATTCTATCTACATAATATTTTTGCAAAACTTTCCATGTGTGCGTTTGCGTGTGTGGGAGCACACATGTGTGTGTTATTTCTGTAAGGGGTAATTGTGAAAGCAAATAAAAAATGAGTCCAGAATTCAAAGCGAAGTCAGTTGCCGGGTACTGCGCTACATCAGACCTAGTCTCAGAACAGACTTGGGTGCTCCGTCCTCTCCAGAAGGAAGGATTATGCATGTTGAACACTATTTCTTCCATGTCAAAGTGTAGGAAACAGCGGTGCCTATAAGTAGAGATTTGCCTCATACTTGCTCTTGCCTTTTTTTGGTATCAGGGATTGAACTTGGTCCCTTGCACTTGTGAGGCAGGCGGCAGAACCACTGAGCTAAATCCCTGGCCCTTTGTTGCTTTTTACATTGTGGCCTTTCTGAGTAACTCCTGATTTTTGTTACATATATTGCTTTCTCAGATGATTGCTAGCCAATAAAGTGGTGTCTTAACCTTGCTATTTATGAAAAAAATAAATTCATTTTGGGATATTTGTTCTTCACTCACAATAACATGATTCAAGGAATTGATGCTGAAAGGCTGAGAAGCTCATCTACCCTTCAACCTGAAATCTCACAGAAACCTGCCTTTCTTCTGCAGTAAACAGACTTCTGTGGCCAGCCAGAAATTCTGCAGCAGCATGACAAGCAGGGAAAACCCTGGACCTGCACAAACGCTCTGCAGACTACCCAACAAATTATTCAAATGATTACCAACCGGGGCTATGATCTTTTAATAAAAAAACCTGGTTTGAATGTTTATGTATATGTTTCTTATTCGTTTACAATTTCCAGCTTGCTGCAGTGGAAGGTAGCAGTCTGCTGAATTCCAGGGTGTGGGAAAGAGTAAACATTTCTGCCGTTATGCAGTGGAAACTGGCCAGAGAAAGCTGACACCGTGCAAAACACACCCAGTTCTTGCTTCCTTAAGCCGGAAAAGATGACCTCTGGCTTCTCTTTGTGAACTGTAGTTTTAGAGGGGGAGGAAGAGTCATAACCTCAGAAAAAATAAGTGACTCACATATGCGTGTATATATGAATCCCTTTCTCCTCCTCCCAATTTCAATGGCACTGTCGCTCTCCTTTTTAGTAAATCATCTGAAATATACTAAAGTTTCTAAGCAGGCTGATCAAGTAGATGCTTCACAGAGAAAATTTCCTCCTCCATTTCTCTAATGTTAATTCTTCTTACCATTGTTCCTGTCCACAATTTATTTGTCCTTATCTGAACACCTGAACTCAGCTAGTCAACCAGTCTTTTCCCAGTAGTTTTGGACTTGTAGAAAAATCTGTCAATCCTCCTCATAGTTAGAAACTGTAAATTCTAAAATGTGTTTTCACTAATGTGGACAAAACGAATCTAATTTTTAGTGACACAGAATGAAGTATGTGGGAGAAGAGAAACCTAGGCAAGAGATGGAGGGAGTGACCAAAAGAGAGAGCAGGGTCTACCATCACGTATGTCCCTGGTTCCCATTTTTCCTGTATTGAGTGACATCCCTGTAATGTGGTTGATAAGCAATTTTTTAAATTTTATGAGAAAAATGAATTTCCTTTAGGAAAAGCCAGCTTAAGTTTCAGTGCCATCATTTCAATCCCAAAATTCAATTAATATTATGAAACTTCCAGTATGTAAAAGTCTTTTGTCTATGATTAGATTACTCTAAGGTGCAATATTCACACCTAAGATGAGATGATTTTCCAGTATTACCTATAGATGAGAGGTCTGGATTCAACCTCTGAATTGTGGAAAGTACCCATCCTACAAATGCTTCAAGTAGGGACACTTTCTCTGCAGATTATATTAAATTACACCTGGGAGCCTCAGCTCATCTACTCTTCCTTGCTCTTAACTGGTTCTGGACCTGAGAAGAATTTTATTGCGGTCTTACTTACTTAAAGTTGAAGAGGCAGGCAGATGAATTAGGTAGAATTTCATTCCAAAAATATCAGTCTGAGGGAACAAAAAGGCTTTGTAACACCCTTTTTAGCAATACCTTAGTGATTCAACACTCAGAAGCATGGGAAAGGGGCATGACCAGAAATCTGGACAGGGAGGGGATGGCAGATTCACACTTAAGAAATACCAACTGACACTTATGCAGCCCTCCCCAGTGTTTCAGCTACTCTCTTGTCAAAATGAAGGGCTAATTCTGTCTACAGGTTGTAATTTATTACTAGAAACCTATTTATTCCTAAAGACAAAAATCATAGCTCGTTAGGATCTGTAGTGAGAAATGCACGCCTAAGCCATTCAGCAAGTACAAGGAGCTGCCAGGTCAGCTAAACAGTGGCTTTCCAATTACATGGCACAATCAATTATATGATATATTTAAAAAGATATCAGCAACACCAAAGAACAGAAATGTATGTTGTTTATTTTATAAAATATAATGGATGCATGAAAATCCCTTATATCATTTTTATTTATCTTCAGTCTTTTATCCTTTTATTTGAAGATAAAAACTTAAAGGCATTGCATTTCATTAAAATATAGAAGCTTGTTATAACCCTAGGTAAATCTAAGATAACTCTAGAAATCTAAAGTCTCATATGTGAGTATTATTAATTATATTTGGTTGAGAAAAAGTCTGAGAAGTTCTGAGCAAAGGGTGTGGTTAAAAAGGCATGGCCAAGGGTCTAGGGATTTAGCTCAGTGGTTCCACCACCTGCCTCGTAAGTGCAAGGTCCTGAATTCAATCACTGGTATTCCTTCCCCGCCAAAAAAAGAACAAAAAGGCATGGCCATGGAGTGACTATGTACAAAGATAATTCCACATTTAGAGTGGTGAAAATTTTAACCTAATCTAAATATCCAAAACCAGACTTTGCTTAAATACATTATGTAGATGAATGTTTAGGTAGTAATAAACATCCATGTCATCAAACAAAAATGACATCAGAAAATACTTATGATACATTTTTAGTAAAATGCCGATTTTATAATCTTAATTAGAGAATAAAGATGAAAATACATCAAAGTGTTAGCAATGTTGCAAGAGTAAAATTATGGAAAATTTTTATTTTGACATTTTGACTTTTCTGTCTACTCCATATTTACCCTAATGAGCACACATTACTTCTATAACTAGAGATTGGTAGGCATTTATTTAGAAAATATGAATTAAGGAGCATGAGATAAAAAATGAACAAAGTAGGGCCAGGGATTTAGCTCAGTGGTGCCATGCTGCCGCCTGCCTCACAAGGGAAAGGTCCCAAGTTCAAACCCAAGTACAAAAAAAAAAAAGAACAGTAAATGTTATAGTTCCCCATAATTTCCTTATACTAAGTCAAATGTGTTTGAGCAGCCGAAATATTGGAGAGGAGAAGTTGGAAATGTGGAATCACTCCATATCTCAACTGGAAATTACACTTTAACTTCCTATTTTGTCCCTTTTCTAATTTATAAAAGAATCAAATAAATAGAGATATTCTATTTCTTTTTTTTTAATTTTATTGAGTTTATTGGTACATTTTAGGGATACAGTACAGTTACATTCATTGTTGGGATCATGTACCTTTACATGGCAAGTCTTGATTCTCATTTTTTCCCCTTACCTCTGCCTTCCCTTCACCCCCTCCTCCCCTCCTCATCTACAAACACTTTATTTTCATCTTTTCATTCTCTCACATTTTTTTCTTTTCCCTTTTTGTTCTTCCCCTACGCATCACACCTTCCCTACACCTTTAGCTCCTTTCTTCAAATTTCTAAATGTCAGTAATCTCATTAGAATCTTATGCATTGTTGCAGAATATTCACACCAGGGAAACTATTTGGTATTTACACATGTGTGACTTATTTCACTTAGGAGTATATCTTCAATATGTATCCATTTTCCTATGAATGAATCTATTCTCTCGCTCTTTATGGCTGAGTAATATTCCATTTTATTTCTTTATCCAGTTTCCGAGGTATTCTATTTCTCAGACCAAAGTCAAAATTATTTTTTACTTTCTGATACTTACTCTTAGATATCAGTTTTTCTCTGCTGTGAATTCTACTTTGTGCTTCTCTTTCCTCCAAGAATCAAAACAGTCATTTGAAGCCTTTTCTTGTCGATACTCTTGATTAAAATAAAGGTCATTTAAAACGTTAAAAGTAATCTCTTTACAATACTATGACTTAATGATAATGAGCAGATTTGGTCTTCCTTTCTCCATTTCCCTGCCCATTTCTCTTGACTTTTGCATGAACTCCAGAGTTCCACTTTCCACATTAGGGGATAGGATTCTGTGGAAGTGTTTGATACCACCTTCAGTGCCTGCATTCTTCCCTCAATATCCTCCGGATACTCACACACGACATTTTGTACTTCTGCTATCAAATAAGGATTCAGAAAGGGTTTTGAAATTTCAATCAAAGAAAAAAATTTGATGCTCATCTCCACTGATTATAAATTAGATTCCTCTAGGAAAATTCCTTAATCATTTGGTATTAAATTTCACTTTCAAAAATGATAGTAGGGCCAGGGATTTAGCTCAGTGGTCCTGCCTCCTGCCTTGCAAGCACAAGGACCAGAGTTCAATCCCTGGTAGCCCCTCCAAAAAAAGAAATTAAAATATCATAGTAGTATTACCTATATCATAAGATATCTGTCAGAATTAGAGTAATAATTTATTAAACAGTTTAAAACAGCACCTAGTAAATGCTCAGTGTATGTTAACTACAACTAAATCTGACTCTTACAAAGCAATCTATGAGAGGTAATAACATGAAAGGGAGAGTCTGTGAGTCAGAAATTTTGGTGTTCAAGTCCCTCTTCTATCATTATTCTATGAATTTAATATTCTAAATATTAGGCTATTGTAAACTGGAGACAATGACATCTGTCTTATAAGTTCATTGTGAAAATTAAGTATATTTAGGAGCAAAGGTATGATAAATATCCTAAAATGTTATTGTCATTAATTAACAAATACCAGAAGGAAAAGCAAGACCTGAAGATAGCCCAAATGGAGAAAAGAAGTAAAGAATGAAAAAAGATTTTCTAATTTCCATCACTCCACTAAAGCACCTGAAAGAGAGTTCCTTGTTAACAGAGTGAACACGAGGTGTTTTCTTTCCCTCATCCCCAGAGATGGTAGCAGAAATGGAACTGGTGAACAGGCCAATTCAAACAAAGATATCTACAGGAATAACATTGGGAGAGACACAAGATTTGTTTTGGCAAATAGTTGAGATTTCAGATTGTTTTGGTTTTCTTCTCTTGGAGCCAGTCAGCATCTGGCTTTGAAAACTCTCGGTATGGTCACCATATGTCCTACATTTTTCTAGAGCAGTCCCAATTTAAAATATTGACTCACGTAGCCCCATTAAGAACACTTGTACTTGTGAGACCACAGATCCCTATTTGCAATTCAGAAAATAATGGTCAGTGCAACCTCAGAAGTCTGTATTAGGATAAAAGTAGAGATCATAAGAACATGGAAGTAGGTCATGAACTAAAGAAAAACTGGAACATTCCTTCTTTTTCTCTCTATAATATCACTTTTCCCCACAGGAAAGTTTTGGGCATTTTTCTCTAAAGCAGAGTAATTATTTGCCAGGGTGATTTTAACCAATTCAATGTCTTTTAATACAGTCCGGCAATCTTCAGGAGATGTCAGACCCACCCAGTCTGACAATCTATTGAAAAAGTAGGAGAGGATACAGAAATAATAACATTAATAAGTTGCATTCAATCATTTATTATTTTGTGTACACAACATGGCTGAGTGTTGTACATGCTTTAACTCATCTATGTTTGCAACAATCTTTTAAGAAGATGCTACTATTTTCACCATTTACTTGTGTAGAAACAGGCTTGGAGAGATTAAGTAACTTGCTGACAGTCACATAGCTGGTGAGTACCAGAGCTGGGATTCAAGTCTGGTTGATCCCAGGACTCCTCAGAGGGTATACTCATCAGACATTTAAATAAAGAGCATATTTTTGAATAGGACTGAAGATTAGGCCTGAAATTTCTTGGGTGACTGTAGCTGTGGGAGCATTAGGCAGGCTATTGCTCACAGAAGAGCAATTCTCTCTAGGAGTTGTTTTTCAGACTGGAAAAATCTTGGAAGCAGAACTCCATTATGTGGAAGCAAATGTATCTGGATGGGATTATTAGAGATGCACAAACCCAGGGGTGTTTGGGGTTTGGCTACACATTATGTTCTATTTTTCAAAGGTTCTGGGAGGGGCAAACTCAAAACATGTTTCTACACAGTAATTATCCACTTTGGTTTCAAATCCATGTGTATTTCTAGAGGAACTAAACTACCCTGGACCTGTTTCTTATTTTAGAGTGTGTCCCTCATATAAATATCCACAGACAGAGCAAGCATACAGGATACTGTGGAAGCCAGAGAACCCAAACTCAGCCTAGTGAGACCAGAAAACTAAAACAAAGCATACTTAAGACCCTCCAGCTACTACACACTTGCCTACGTAGCTAGTTAGAGCAAGCTTTCGTATAAAAGGAAGAAAAAAAATCATACTGAGTGCCTGTTGTACAAGCCACTGCTCTTGAGGAGATACCACCCATATCCTTAGGAATTTTCATGAGGAAGATGATATAGACCAGTAAACAGGAATTATACCTCAGTGTGTTACAAGAACAAGGTTTCATGGGAGCAGAGACAGGGTGTTTAAAGCCAGGTTTGAGTGGTTCCAGATATGTGTATTGGTATAAGAAACTACCCAAAATGTAGTGGCTTACCACAATAGCCACTTATTTATACTCGTTAGTTTGTGGGTCAGGAATATGGGCAGAGGTCAGCTAGGTGATTTCCTCTCAAGAGGTGTTCACCAAAGTCACTGAGTAATATCCAGCTAGATTTTGATTAGTTGATAAGATTCAAGATGCCTTTACTAACTTGTCTTTTTCCTTTCTGGGATTAACTAGACTATATTAGTCAAAGCAGTTACAAGTCTTCCCAGGTTCAAAAAGAGAGGATTTATAAAGAAGGTAAGCATTATATATTATAAACATGAACTAAAATAATAACAACAAGAATAAAAATGAGAAAGAGCATTTAGAGGTAGAGGGTGGGAGGTGGGTGAGAAGGGAAAGGAGACTACAAAAAGAAACAAGATTTGTTATATACATGTACTCACTCCCCAGTATGAATGGAAACATCATGTACATGTAGCATTAGTACATGTAGCAAACATGTACTAATAAAAGAGAAAGAAACAAAAAGTGCTTAACCCAGATTTTTAAAAAAGAGGACTTAATACCCATCTCTCAGATAGATAGAATATTAAATAGAGGGAATATTAAAGAATGTGTAGCTATAATCAAAACTGACTTAGTCACTTCTATTGCATAAATTATCTAAATGTATCTAGATGAGTTTATATGGTAATTTATCATATATGAAAAAGTCGCTTATTTCCTCCTCCTTTAAAAGTGTTACCCAATTATAGCATCAGATTCAGGACTGAGATCTACAATCATATCAGTAAAATTAGGTCTAGAAGAAAATAATTAACTTTTCCTCCAGTCCTCTTTCTTGGATACAATTTCTCTCAATCTGAACACCTGTAATTAAAAGACCAATTTTTTGGTCCATATCTCCATAGATGCAATAAGTACCAACTTTACATCGGTGTGAAGGCATAGGAAAGTTAAACTCTACGGTCCTGTTTGAAAAGGGAATGGGCTATCAGAGAAGGCACAGTGATTCTTAACTCTGAAATTCAGTAAGGAACAGGCCATCCCTTTAGCGAAGACTGGATCGTGCACTCTGATTCACTTGGCCGTTCTCTGTGTTCTTGGTTCTATCCTCTAGTCATCCTAGTCCTGTTTGCAGCTGAATAATTTTCTCATGCATTTCTTGTTCACAGAAGTTCAGAGGTCGAAATTCTTTTCTTTTTGTACTATTTCTGTGTCTTTCATTTCACAATAATGTAAATCTTTTTAAAATTTTGTATTTCTTCCCAGTCTGTTTCTGCTGCTATAACATCTGAGACTAGATAATTTATACACAAAAGAAATTTATTTCTCAAGGCTTTGAAGGCTGAGACGTTCAGGATTAAGATACCAACAGGTTCTATGTCGGGTGAAAACCTTCTTTCTCTGCTTCAAGATGCTGCTTTTGGCTGTGTTCTTACACAGTAGAAAGGAGAGGATAAAATGGTACAGACTCTTGGTTTTCATATGCTGGAAGACTGGCCTCAGCTAGGGCTGTTGTTTCAAGTGCCTGAACAGCACTTTTTCATGATAGGAGCTTCAGACTAGCCAGATTTCTTACTTGGAAGCCTAAGACTCCAAAAGTAAAAATTTCAGTGTACAAGGTAAAAGGTTCATGACTTTTTATGATCTGCCCTCACAAGTATTGTTTCTTCCCCCCTATGGGGTCACAAAGCCACTCAAATTTAAAGGAGGTAGAATTGGATACTACCTCAATAGAAGGAGTATCAAAGAATTTGAAGACATATTACAAATTACCACAGGGGTGTACAGAGAAGACCTTCTAACAGGAAGGGATATCTGAACTGAAATATCAACAGAACATGAATTAGATGAAGGGATGGAGTGGATAGGGAAAGATGTTCAAGGTAGAGATGAGCACAAGGTAAATCATGGACCTTGAAGAGATTTGAAAACTTTTGTGGAGCTGCAGTGAGAGTTTAGTGGAACGATAAGCAGCAGACAGATGGAAGAGTTAACAGAATTACTCTTAGACATTGGTAAGAAGGGACTTTATTCTGAGCTGTACACTTTAAAGAGCACCCTTGGACGGTCATTAATCCTTGGTCCTTCCTATATTATGAGGAGTTGTAAACCAGAATCAAGAGGGTTTGGTCATCTGGAAATGATGTCTCCTTCTAGGCTAGGCTTTGAACAACTGGAACCTTTAAATGCTTTGCCACACTGGTCCTGAGACTTCAGTAATTGTGCAAATCTAAGAGATGATCAAGGAAGCACTGTTGGGAGAGGCAGTGGCTAGAGACAGGACATGAGAACTGAGATGTGTGAAGGCTCATACACAGGGCATTCTGCAGTGCAGAATGAAAGGACACAGGGCAGGAACTTTAAGTCTTGCAGTACCTCAAGGCTCTAGTCTGGAACTCTGAGAATTCCAAGAATTTTAAATTTGAATTGGGCCTTTCAGGCTCGTGAACTTACATTTGTCAAGGCATTAAGGTAGAACAGCTTTAAGAACAGTTTGATAGCTTAATCTATAAGATGGTAAATGGTATTTGGTCTCCATTACTATTAGTATCTTGGGAAATTCAAGAAGCCAGAAAATTATATACACCAAGCTAAGGAATTTATATTATACCTTGAGGGTAAGGTGGAATTATTGAAGGATTTTAGTTAAATGCTAAGTGATATTTATTTACTGATTTTTATAAGTACATAGAAGGGAACATGGCACATTGTAGACACATAGTAAATATACTTGAATGAATTAACATTTGAATTTTAGGAACATAATTCTACATCAACATGAGGAATGTTTTGGAGAACAGCAGAACTAGAAGTGTAGGAGATGAATCAAAAAGCTCTAGAAGAAATTCAGAAAAGGGGTCTGGTGGCCCTTAATCAGTTATAGATAGTGAGATGGAAAGAATTGGAAAGAAAAGAAAATACATGTCTATTCTTGTGTTTGAAATATTATGTTACAATGTTTATTTTATGGATCCATCTCTTATCCCATCTATGACATCCTTGGCAATAAGTCATAACTTCCTCATCTCTTTATTTTCAACACCCCGAGTGGGCATACACTTAAGTAAATATTTACTGAGTTCATTAATGTATAAAAATTATAAGTTCTAATTCTCAGAACAGCTTTATGAGATACCTCTATTTGGTTAAGGAGACCAAGTCTTAGAGAGATTAATACCTTAGATTAAAATCTGAACATATTTACACGGCCCACACCACCCAATGTCACTTGGCACTACCTATTTCTCCAACATGGATAATTCACTGTTTCCCTTTATTCACTACTTCAACTAGACTGGCTTTATTCCTTTTTATCCAGTAGTCAAGAGCTTTCCCATCTCACTTTTTTCCCCCCACATTTGGTATTACTGTTGCTCTTTCACTTTTCACTTGCACTGGGCACTTTCACCATCTCAGATCAGATGTCACCTTTTCAGAGAGCTCTACTCAGCCTTAAGAAGATCCTTCTAAATGAGAGTCAGTGTAAATCACCTCACTCATATCACCAGGTTTTGTTTTCTTATAGCTATTTCACTGTCTGAAATTACCTTGTTTACGATATATACCTGCACGTATCAGTAACTTTTCTTCTCCAACAGAAAGCAAGCTCCTCCAGGGCAGAGTTTTACCTTTATCCCCAGCAACTGAAACACCATCTGACACACTGTCAAAAATCAAAACAACTTCGATCCAATTTCGATCCATGGTACAGAAAAAAAAAATCTGCCTCATTACTTAATTGTGATATGGTAAATAGGACTGCTGTAATCATGGCCAGGATACCAGGAGTAGATAAGGTTTTGTGACTATTGTCAAAATACAGAAGGCTATAATTACTCTAATTGTCACAAGTCTACCAAGCCACATTATTCAGAGGCTGTAGAAACTTACAGAGCTACAGACTCAAGAAAGTGTTAGGAGAAAAATGGGCTGATTCAGTGGTTTTATTGAGTGTGGGTGAGAAAATGATGTAGTCATGAATTTTCTTATTGCGTGTGCAGGTAAGGTACAGTGAGTTGAAGAGTGGCTACATTCTGGGACTTTGGATGGCAGTGGTAGAGTGGATATTGAAAAGTATTTAGAAAATTTGAGAAAATGTCAATGTCATAAGAGGACAGATACTAGGGAATATCTGTTAGTTTAGTAGATAGAGTCAGAGGAAAGTAGGAATGTGGAATTGAATAATAGAGCAAAGTCCACAAATGCTTTGAAGTTGTTTAACTGTGTGTGTGTGTGTGTGTGTGTGTGCACGTGCATGCATGCGTGTGTGTGCGTGTGTGTGTGTGTGTGTGTGTGTGTGTGTGTGTGTATTAATGGCATTTAACTCTATCTAGAAAAAATGGTTCCTGTCATGGTTTGGGTCTAGATATTCCCAAAAGCCTCATGCAGTCATAGGCGGCAGTCATAGGTGGCCAGAGTGTGTGATGCTGGGATTACAGGAGTGTAATTACCAAATCAATCCACTGATTGGCTTGGCACTGCCCTAATCCTGGTAGTCTGGATAAGATAAAGGGGCAGAAAGATTCTGTTAAGGTCCCTTTGTTGCTTTGCTGCCTTGAGTCCATCATGAACTATTGCCCCCCACTGCCATGCGCTACCCTGCCTTGGAGCCAGCCAATTGACTGAAACCTCTACTACCTGTGAGCTAAATAAACCTTTCCCCTTTAACTTGGGTGTCAGATATTTTGACTCAGCCATGAGAAAAGTAACTAAGACAGTTCCTAAAATATGATTGTTCATTTCCTAACTTTCCTAGGATACAAAGAGCCCACAAGCTAATTGGTAATGCATAAATTCAAAGAGTAGTCTACTATAGGAATTACTATAAAGCAATGTTCAAAATAAAGCATAATATGGTTCTTTAAAATGAATTCTTTTATTTTCATAAGTTCTTGACTACAATAACATTTTTAAAATCTGTCTTAGTAATCCTAGGAACATTAAGCACCACATACCCTCTTCCACCCTTGGCTCTTTGTTTTTTCCCAGTCCTACTTAAACCTCTACATTTGGATTGTGACCCAGGATCCCTCCAGTATACCAACATATGTCTCCAGTCAAAAAACTAATAGCTGTTTATTGCTGCCCATAATTTTAAGGTACTGTGCCTGGGCTTGGGTGAGGGGAGTGGGTGTTAGGAGAAGATCCCTAAATAAACCTTGCTCTAGAGCTGTGTGGCCTTGGGAAAGTCACTTACCCTCTGAATTTCTTTTTTGTACAATGTTACACTTTTAGGTTGGTATTATTTATAGCTTGCCTCCAAATTAAAGGGATTATAGACAGAAGCAACTCCTATCAAAAATAGCTTTTCAATATTATGTGAGCTTGAGGGTAATACTGTAAAGGTCCAGATGTAAAATTAAGAACAGAAACAAGAAGATGTGACTAACAGGAATTATTAAAGTATTGGAGATGTGTATGACCGGTGCTCAAGGAAAGGAAACATGTAAAGAAAGTTAAATAGAATAGTTGTAAAAGATTTTGGAACAATTTCTTCATGGAAACTTTGACAATGTGTTATAACAGACTTTCCTGATAAGTAAAATTATCCAAGAAAATGATGCATACCATGCCACCAGGCCTTTCTTGATTGTTACTTTTGTATTACTCCTCTATGTCTGCCTCTTCACCAGGTAACACACTTTTCAAATAGGATTACTATTAGTATAAATTTCATAACTTTCTTTTACAGCTTTCTGCTTGTGCCTAGATTATTGGCCCTTCTAAGTCATATTATGACTTATACTCTCTCATTGTCGTCCCTTGTAACCATCCATTTATTAAATTGTTTTCTCGGATTCCCATTAAAACTAAGTTCTTCAAAAACAGACATTGCATTATTTGTGTTTTTGGTATATGGCTTGGTGCATGACATCAGCTGGTGGTACATAGATAGGCTGATCAACAGATGGGTAGTTGTAGGTATATGAACAAATCTATCTGAAATAAAAGTACTATAAATCAATTCAGCCAACAAGTTGGACTAGATCTCAAGACACAGCAAAAATGGAAGCAGAGTCCTTTCCCTGATTAATTGGCTAGGGCAGCTTGGAGGCGCATCACATGCCTTTTGCTTGAACTTTCACAGCAGATTAGCTCTTGTTTCTTGGAGCACTAAATAAGCAGAAAGAAAAGAGGTTTGTAACTCTACCAAATAAAAGTCTATTTGTTCTCAAGACACTGAGCATGTTGTTCAACCCAGTGAGTTCATCCCTGCATTTGCTTGAACACTGCAAGGGTCAGAATGGCAGGAGAGTGACAAGCCACTTGGTTCAAATCATACCCATTCAGGCTGCCCCAGGCCAATATTAACCTGGGCAGTTGCTTTGCATTCCTTCTTTTTGCTAAAAAAAAAGAAAAAGAAAAAAAATATTCAAGCATAAATATACAGCATGATTACTTGTGCATATCTCCCATGCCATGAGCGGTGTGTGTTTCATGCCTGTGGGCAGAAATAACCATTTCCTACTCTCATTCTAAGTACTAACTCTTCTTTAGTTTGCATTGATGCACAGGGGTGGTGCTACTGGCAGAGATAAGGGGTTCTGCTTGTAAACAGAGTCCTCTAGCCCTACCCTGGAGCTCAGCTCCCATAATTCCATAAGAAAATGGGAAAAGCGATAGAAATGAGAAATTTAGGCACTTCGAAGTCAAGAATTCTAATCCTTGATCCAATCTAATTGCTGCTTAGGGTTAAAATTTAAAAGTGCTTTAAAGTTGGGCGCCAGTTATGGGGAGTTCTTATCTAATAAGATCCAGCACAGCATATGACTAATTAGATGAGAGAAAAAAAGAAAAAACCTACTTTAGAAGTCATATGCACAGAGATTGCAAAGATTACAGTCCAAGGGTAAATACTGTATATTATTTATAGAAGCTAAAACTGGAACCAATCTTGAATATTCACGATAAGGAGTTAATTTTGTAGATCAATAGATATATTGCATATGGAGCATACGTACAGTGAAATATGCAATCATTTAAAAATTATGTAGTGGAAATATTTAATGATATTAAAAAATTCTCAACATATTACATTAAAGACAAATTTGATAGATTCCAAATTTAGAGAAAATGTATGAATATTTTCAAAAGAAAAAATAAATATGTGTATAGAGGTAAATTTTTTCTATGAGATCTTAAAATTATTTTTTAAAATTTTCAACAAAACACATCCTACTCATATAATCATACGAATAGTACTATTTAAAATAAATTGTTTCTGATTATGGTGGTTCATATGAAAGAGAACATAGGATGGGGATGTATTCTTATATAATTAAGAAACTAAGTGAATAAAATAATCAAGAATTTACTATGGAAACTAAAAGATGGATGGATTAAAACTGATTTGTAAAAATTTGCATGACAAGAATACAAGGCTCACCCTCTCTTCAAATCAGAGCCTGTTTGTGGGAGATCATCTGGCATCAGTATTTAATGCTCTAGTGTAACCGGAAGTCCCTTATGCTTTCTCTCTGGCACAGCAGAAGTGTAATATGTAGGACTTGCACTTTAAATATTATATCCAGTAAGACAATAAAGGCCTCTGGTTTCTTAAGGAACTTCAGACATTGGGAAGTATATGGGAGGCATGTGTGATTTGTTTTATGATGAGAGTATTAGATCCAGATTCAAAATCCTGGAACTTGAACCACAACTTCACCAGCCACTCAGTGCCTTAACAAGATTACTAAATTCCCTGAGCTCCAACTGCCTCATCTATAAACTGAGGATGATAATAATTACTTTAGCATATGGTCATGAGGATTTATTCATTTAATCAAAAAGTTTTTATCAAGCATATACTTTGTACTGTAATAAACACCTAGGATCTACCAGTGACAATCCTTGTCCTAGTAGTTTAGAATCTAGAATCTAGTGGAAGACATGGGCAGATAGACAGAAAATTACAAGAGTGTGGCAGTTGCTATAAGTGGGATATTATATAACACTGGAAACACACAAGAATTCTACTAACCTGAAAGAAGTGGTGATAACTAAAAAAAGAAAATAATAATAATAATAAGCAGGAAATTTCTAGGCAAAGGTGGGGAGAAGACTGTCCCAGAACACTTGAGATCTGGTAATAACAATGAAGAAATACAGACCAATTTGATATAAATTTGGTAGTTTAAAAGTCATTGAGCACATCTGTCCAAAATATACTGTTTAGAGGAGCCCTGATGTAATTAACAGTTTGTCTTTAAATATAACTTAAACAAAAGTTTAATCATTGATTTCGATAAAAAGCGTACACAACAAAATTCGGTAATAAGTAATTATTTGAAAAAAACCACTAATACACTGGATAACATATCAAAAAACATAATTGTATTTCAGATTCTAAGACAAAAAATGGAATTTCTTTCAATTTTCTCACATTATCTTCTTTACTTTTTTTGTCCCCAACTCCCCTCAGTCAGATGAATGTGGACCATGTCTGCTTTTTGCTATTGCCTTGATCCAGATACAACTTTATAGATAAAAACAAGGAAGATATGGCATGAAGACCATGCTAAAAGGTTGTATATCAAGGAGCTTTGTATGAGGCAACAGTGAGTTTTGATAACAATGTGTGTGTGTGTGTGTGTGTGTGTGTGTGTGTGTGTGTGTGTTTGTGTGTATGTTTAAGATGCATTGTATTTTGGGGTGCTGGGACTATACATGGATATCTTGTTTAACTCTGGGGTCATGCTTCAGGACAGAAACTGATAATTTGGTGCCCATTCATGGGACAGGGACAAGACTTTACACTGTCAAGAATAGTGACAGAAGCAAGAAAGAAGTTTATTTGGAGATGAAGAATACACAAGAATACTGCTAGCTATCTTCAAATATAAAAGCAACAGTTCCTTGTAAGCAATCATATTTATTTGTTGTGGGTTCAGTAAAAACATAAATTGGGCTGAATTTTCAGTGCAATTAAAAGGATCATGTTATAATAGTGAAAGCTTGGTCAGACTTGGAATAAGTTACCTCAGAGGGGAAAATTTCCTTATTATTGTGCCAGCAGATATTGATGACCTCTTATCCAAGAGTATCTTAGCATCTTAGATAAAACTTTAGTTTCTTAAGTGATACTTTAGGGAAGATTCAAGCATCAAATGGACAGAGAAATTTTAAGTTTCCTTGCCCACCACAGATACTATGTGGGTAGTATATTCTGAGAAAATAATTATAACATAATTATCATCATGAACTACAACTAAAAAAATTGAATTCCATTCTTACTCCCTGGGAGACATGCTGTCCAGCACAGCAGTCACCAGCCACATGTGACTATCAAGCACTTATAGTGTAGCTGATCTAATTTGAGGTGTTCTATACATACAAAATACAGGACTGATTTAATAATTATATAGCTTATATGTTGGTATACTGGGCTAAATGAAATATACTATTAAAATTAATTCACTTGTTCATTTTTATTTTTTAATATAACTCTTAGAAGTATTAAGATTACATGCGTGGTTGGCCTGGGAGAAGTCCAATATTCTCAGTTGAACCTTTCCAAAATATATAGAGTCTTGGGACAGAGCTTCTCTCAAGCATCTCCACATTCACTGGGGCAGGTTGCAGGCCTGCAGGAAATCTAGGCCATGGAAGCCAGTAGCCAGGGCCTTGCACCAAACCTGACTAAAACTGTGACAGGGAACAAACTGTGCTGAACTCAGAAACAAACTCAAATAGATCAAAAGGTTTTAATTTCCGAAAACACTCAGCTGAAATATAATCAAGGAATGTCTTCGAATTGGAATTGAATCCACCTACGTATTTCCTGAAACTAGTGAACAACCATATCACACATAGCCAACATTGATTAGATTTGGGTTTTGTACTTGTAACCAAGTACAAAATGTTTACCAATCCCATGTATTTTGGCTTCTGGCATAGATACTGCTTTTATAGTAAAATGAGTAGAGTCAGCACTCTTCACTAAGCAAGAATAAATGGGTATTGCCTGTTCACAAATAGCAGGAACTGCTACATACACATGAAGACAATCTGAACAGATGGAGTAACCTTTTTACATGCGGTCGGGATGCAGCCTCAAAGACTTCAAGGTTGAAGAGCACAACACTGGAGTCACAAGGACTTATGAATTACTGCTCTGCCTGCTGACCACTGTCTAATCCTATACAAGTTAGTAATTCTCCTAAAACTTCAGTCTCCTTTATCCATAAAGTACACAAAACACCACCTGATTCACACCTTCATATAATTACTGAGATGATTTAATAGTTACATATGTGTGCACATAGATGGAACTTACCGTCATTATCATTATCCCCAATTAGACTGAGCTTCTTAGAAGCAGGATTGTGCCTTTACTTAATCATTACTCAATAATTGTTTGTTGAAAGGTGTCCACGTGCCCACCCTGTTCTCAATTCTGGGGATATGGAAATGGCAAGTCCTTAAATTCTTACAGTTTATATTCTACTGGAAAATCACATGTAAACTAGTTTGCAGGTAAAAATATAATTTCAGCAATAGTAAGTGCTAAGGAGGAAGGCAGAGAGGGACAAAGGAATACAGGCTGATGCAGTGGATGGCAAGGGATGTTATTTTCAGTGAGGATGTCAGTGAAGATGTCTCTGAGTGGAGATTTGACTGAGGTGTAGGAAACAGTTGGCGAAGGGCAAAAGGAAGCATGTTCCAGGAAAAGGAAGCTGCAGGTGCATAGGGAGGATGAGCTTAGTACTTTGGAGAACAGCAGAAAAGAACAGTCATTGAAACAAATTGAGTAAGATAGGAGATCTGCTGGTTTTGGCAGGATGGAAATTACTGGTGACCTTGGTCAGAGCATTTTCAGAAGAGTTTGGAAATACATGTGAGTGGAATGGATTAAAGGGAATATAGAAGACTGAGAATTAGAGATAGATATACTGTTTTGAAGAACTTTAAAGTGATCAGGGACCGAGAAATGGGTCCACAACTAAAATGGGAGACAGTGAAATGAACTATATGTTGATGAGACTGATTCTGCAAAGAAGGAGAAACTATCAGTGCATGAAAGAGAGGAGATGATTTCAGGACAACTGTAGAAGCCTACTCCTTGAGTGTATGAAAGAAGACAGGAACCTAAATGTGGTCCCTGGCACGAGCAAGAACTGTTTATTTCTCTAACAGGAAGGTGAGAAAAATATGTAGGTCCAAATGTCAGCAGGCTCATCATTTTGGTGTTGGATAGCTGAGAGAGGTCTGGTGATTTTCATTCTCTCATAATCTAGGGAGTGCTGAGAGGAAGGAGGTTGTGAAGGAAGTCACAGTTACCATCTTACTTCCTGTGTAGAAAGCAGACCTATACAAATGTTCTCAGAAATCTTTGTTGACTACACAAAGAAGTTTCAGCTACATGACCCACAGAAAGAGAAAATACACACTTCTGTTAACAGCTTTAATCCTATCTCTTCCATCTTATTCTTTCTCCCATCTGCTCTGACTTGCTCATGCTATCAACATTTCAGTTTAGGTCAACAAACATTTATTAAGTACTTGCTGTGGGACGCACCTGTGCAGGTACAGCCAAATGGAATTCAACTGGTGGATGCAATCATAGCTCTGAGGAAGTGATCCTCTTGTCTAGATATCTGAAAAGTAAACAGATTACATTACTAAGGATAAGGGTTTTGATGAGTATCTGATGATGGTGTCTTAACTTTCTGAGTGTCACAGAAGAGTATCCTTGATCTGAGTCTCTATGTCACCCAAATTTCTCTCCAGGTGTTTTAATTATCTTTCACTTTTAAGGCTGTTCTCCAAACCCACTTCTCCAATTAGAAATGATCTTTCACTGCACTGGTTTTCTAAAGGACACAAAATAGTATCTCCTCCAGCACCCCGGAATCAAGTGTTTCCCTCAGGAAAGATGTCACTGGTGTCAGCAATTTGATTCCAGGACAGAACTGTGAATAAAGGAGAGTTCATGGTTCCCATTGTGCTTTCTCTTCCCAGCTGCTAACCTCAGGAGAGTGAAAAGACTGGGGGATAGGGCAGGGTTAGAATAGAAGATGGAAGGACCAGGGTCAGGATCCCAACCAGATTCCTCTTGTGCAGCTCTGTGAGGCTCTGCTGAGTGTTCACGTTGCAGTTCAGATGCCGGAATCAAGCAAAGAACTGGAACCACTATTCTGTGGGGAGCCCATGACATGCTGCCTGGCACTTTCACTAGCAGGGGAACAAGGGCGAGGGTTGTAGGGCTGCTTTTCAGGACAAACTGCCAGCTCAAGCAAGTGAAACAACAGGCCAGAAATTTGCAGTCTTTAAGCACAAAAATCATCATAAAAGGCTCTGCTGTGTGTGTGTTTCTCAAAGCCACAGCAAATATTTGCTGTATTCCCTTATGGCTTTAATTTCTAAATCATCGCCATGGAAAGGTCCACAGAGACCAGTGCAATGCCATCCACAAGAGCCTGACTGCATGTCCTGCCCACCTCTTGCCCCATGGGAAAAAGACAGTTTTGCCTGAATATCTTAAGGAAGCCTTTCATTTCCTCCTTTTCTCCTTTTCTTCTCCTCTCACGGCTTCTTTTACCTGACAAAAGAAATGCCTTAGAGACAGCTCACTGGCTTAAAAAATTAAAAATAAAAATAATATGGAAAAATTATCTGGGTCCAGTTCATTTGAGATTAGAATAAATGTGTAGATATTCGATGTGCTGGCTCCACTATCATAGATTTACCGGCATAATAGCCCAGGGCTGGGGGCCAAAGCTGAGCTCATGCAGTAATTTCTTTACCTTCCCAAGAGTGGAACTAAAAACAAAACGCAAGTCCAAATCACTTCACTGAACAAGCTGAGAGTGTGAAGATGAGTAAACCTTTCTGTAAAGTTACCATTGCTCCTCATTGTCACCCCAAATTCTTCTAAGCCACAGGCATAAAACAGGAATTTCCATCCAATTTCTAACATGTTTCAGGCCAAAATGTATTTTAAATGTTGGAAACATAATTGAATTGTCCACTGGACATGAAAACAAGTACATAAATTGTAAAGTCCCAGTTCTGTCTTTTCCTGAAGTAAAATAAAGATGACAAATTTATCACCCAGATAGGAGCTAAAAGCCACTATTTCTTTAATATCCAAGTGCTCTGTGGTGTCCCAACATTTTGGTCCCACTAAATATGCAAGAATTTCCATCTAGAAATAGTAATTCCCACCAGAAATGGTCCTACCTGCTTCTCACTGAAGTCTCCACACTGAAATCTACAGGTATATGTGATTTAATTATCCAAGAAGAAGAAAACAAATATTTCATCTTTTTCATATTCTTTCCCTAAGAAGCTTTCAGTGTTCTGAAATTTGTGACTGTCCATGATACTTTTCATACTCACCTTCCTACAACTTGAATAAGAGCATTTGTTTTTCTGAGACATCTTGGGTTGCAGAAGTGGGAGGGAATGAGGGCTGGAAATATACAGAATTTGGGAATTTAAGCTCAGGTATATTGGAGGTATTCCATAAATCACTGAATTGAATCATTGAACAAATGAATGTATGAAGACATTAACTGACCACTTTAGATATTTCAAAATAATGCTAAATCAGAGGAAATTTGCCCTTCTTGAGATTGGGTAGAAATAAAAAATAAAAATAATATAAAAGTAGATTTATAGGTAACATTCTTGGATGCTAGCTCCATTCCAGGCTGTGAAGAGCAAACTTTAAGGTATGGGAAATGGCACAGGGCCATCCTACACATCTCCTTTGGTCTCCTTCTAGGAGTTTCAACATAGATACAGACATTGACTTCTTTGGCATCCTCAATTTTCTGTTCTTGTGAAGATGAAAATCTGAGATCTGGTAAGGAGTCCGACTTCTTCAGAAGAATTAAATTTCCAATAAGCACCTCAATCTAAAAGCTTGTAGCTATGGACTTCTCTTCTTGTTGCATGGTCTTCCCAAGTGTACTATTGTTTTTATTCACTGAGGCAGTGCAGTCTTGGATAAACTACCTTGATCTCTGCCCCTAAACTGTTCCTTTCAGAAAGAGATGCAAGGCCGTAGCTACCTACCTCTTCCTCCAGCTCTGTAAAATACTGGTTTCTATTCCTGGAACATCCAGTCTTTCTGTATGAGGACATGCAGATCATTTTCCCCAAGCATTATACAAAGGCTCTTGGTCTAGTTCATGCACTGTTTATGAATGGAAAGGTATCAGGTATCCAGCTTGATGGGATTTAGAATACATCTGCTGGAGGTACGCAGAATCTCAGCTGTGATTTTTCCACTTAAACTGGGTCAAATCTATGCACAGCCACTGTGCCCTGTCTTTAGATTGTTTAACTGTCTAGTTTGGAGGACACAACAAGAATGCAAGATGAAAGCAGCTATCAGCTTTCAGCCAAGAGCTGAAAGGGCTCTCCTACAGAAGCAAGCATCAGGATTGATTGTGGAGTTCTTCTGAGGACAAAAGAGGTAAAATGAGGAGCAGCTGGTGATTGAGAGCAGGCTGTGATAGAGTGCCTGAGTTGCAAGATGACTAATGTATCTGGTCTACTGAACAGCGCCTGAAACAGTTTTGGAGTTTTTGGTCACTTCTCATGCTCTGACTCTCTTTTTATTTGATTTGGCCTCAAGTATATCCCCAAACTTCTCAGATGCCAAGATTGTTCATTAAAAATGTTGTTTAATCTGGTTTAAAATTCCTAACTATAACTAATTTACTATCTCTCTTTCCTACATGTGGAAAATGAGCTTGATCTTTCCTGTCTTTCCTATTCTGGCTCCCTACACAGAAGAGGAAAGAGAGGCACATGTCTGAGCCTGGGCTCTTCTCTTTCCAGGGCTTAAGTTCTGTGCTGCTTGAGGCTCATTGTGAGAGTAGGGGAGGCAGGGCCCATTAGGGTGGTCCTGGCCTTATGGATGAATTCTTTGGCTAATACTACTGGCTTTTATGTGGTACAGACACTCATACTGGCCTTCTGAGGATTTATATATGAACTTATGTCTGGCCAGACCTTATTTTTGCCCAGTTTCCTTTATAATCCATATCCATAACTTTTCCTAATTATCGCCATTGAGTCAGAAACTACCTCTTGACACATTATTGATGTTGAGAGCTTTGGACTAAAGTGTCTAAGGTAATCAACACTGGAATCACAGCTGAGGTCCATTCTCTACTCCTTCCTTAACAATGCTGAGCCTTTTTTTCCAGTTTATAAATCATAGATAACAATAATTATTTCATAGAGTTATAGTGAAAAGAGCCATGGGCTCTATCAAGATGTACTTATTAGTGAATCAAACTGCCTCATAGGATAGTTGCAAGAATTAAATGAGCACCGATATGGACTGCATTTTGAACAGTACCTGGAACAAACAAGCATTCAAAATATGCCAGTTAGTGTTATTAAAATGCAAGGAGGCCTCGGGATTTAGCTCAGTGGTTCTGTGCCTGACTACCAAGCACAAGGTCCCGAGTTCAATCCCTGGCGCACACACAGAAAACAAAAACAATGCAAGGAAATGCATAGCTTGAAGTATGGCACCTAATAGCTATAATTATGGAGCTAAAGGGCAACTTCTGATGCTAAACCCCTGCAGTACGTTTGGTGTTAACATAGGGCATTTCTCTCCTTATTCTTTCTTGGCTTTAAACATTTCCTTGCCTCTGGATTTTTCAGCTTCCTGTGTTCTGACTGTGAATTCAGGAGCCTGCACAAGTCCAGGCAATGCTCCCTCTGCCTCTGAAGCCAACACCATCCACCTCCAGCTGAGTTCTCTCCCCTCAAAAACAGCCCGCTGTTAGCCTCTAGGCCCTGCAGGGTAGAGCTCTGTGCAAAGCTGTTTATCCTGTAGTTAAACTCAAATGCTTCCACTCAGCAGATTTCTTCACTGTATGAAAGCTTAGGTTCAGTCAGTCATAGGTATTTCTGCATTACCCTCATGTGGGATCAGACACACATCTTAGACAACTGATTTGTCAGCAGCCAGCCTTGTACTTTGAGTTGTTTTTCCAGTGTGGATATAAATTAATACCTTCTTACCCACACGTTCACATTCAGATTACTTTGTGATCAAGAGGTATAACAGCCTTTTCATGGTCTGAATCCTGCCTCAGTTGTCTTATATCACCTGAGCCCAGTCAAAACAAAGTACAGATACCATAAGCGCTGTACTCACCAGCTCTCCAGGTTTGACAGACACTTCCCATCTTCTGGTGGGAGCCTTCCTCCTGGCTGCCGTTACTTTTTTCCCCCACAAACTTATTCATCTTTCAGAACTAAGTGGGACTTCATCCTACCTGGGACCTCTTCAGGTCTTTTCTATTTTTATCAGTTGGGCAAGCTATCTTTCCTTGGTTCTTCCATACATATAATCCTACATCATGTTTAGCTTATATTTTGACTTCGCCAATAGACACCGAATTCCTTAGAGACAAATATTGCACATTATATAACTACATAACCCCACCACAGAATCTATAGCAATACACTCATTAAAAAGTTGGTAGTAGATAAATAGTTGAAATGTAAATAAATTTTTCAAATAGCTATCTGGGGTAGCTCTGTTGATTTGTAGATCGAAGAACAAAAACACATAAACATAAGAAAGGACACTGACACTACTAGTTAATGTGTCTTGGTACATGGTGCAAATAAACCAAGCTTCCCAGCTCGGGGAAGCTCGGTGTGGGGATACAAATCTCGGAAGAAGTCCTTATGCTAATCAAAAACTTCCTTCAAAAGTTGACATTCTGAACATCACCATCCGGACTGTTAGGAGAGGTTGTTAAAGGGACCGATATACAACCATCTGTTTTCAGTACTATACTCATGTCAGAATGATAAATTCATACTAAAGCAATGATAGAAACCTCAGCTGTTCAGACATAACTCAGGCAGCATCAGGCGTGTCTGTGTAGGAGTGCTTTTTCTCTCTCACTCAAGTACCTCAATTAGGAATGTCCCCATGTTCTTGTGCTTTCTGTTCACAAGAACTTCTGATGAGGCATCTTTGTCCACCTCATCCTTATTGAAATGCATGTACTTTACTCTGCTATTGCTGAGATGCTCTCTGAAAAGAAATGTTTTTCCTTCACTGAATTGCAGCAGAATCATTTCAGAGGAAAAGTACTTTGCATATACAATGCTATAAAGTAGGCATTTTATGACCTCTGTTTTCATAGACAAAGAAACTGAGATTGACAGAAGAAAAATCTGCAGTGGTGCATGCCTGTAATCTCAGGACTCTGTCTGACAGGCCGAGGCAGGAGGATCACAGGCTCAGACCCAGCCTGAGCAACTTAGCAATACTCTGGCTCAGAAATTAAAATTAAAAAGGGGACTGGAGACGTAGTTCAGTATAAAGGTCCTGGGTTTAATCCCCAGCACAACAGGATGGGGGGTGGTGAGACAAGGAATGGAAGAAGGGAAGAAAAAGAGAAAGGAAGGAAGGAAGGAAGGAAGGAAGGAAGGAAGGAAAGAAGGAAGGAAGGAAGAAGAATCTTGTTCAAGTTTAACCAATGAGTTAACAAAGAAAGTGTTGAACAGAACATCCTCATAGTTATGAGGATGAACTTCAGAATCAGATAATTCTGTCCCCTAGTTTCACTTCTCCTATTTATTAGTTGCATAACCTGAACTAATTCCTTTGCCTGAGATTTAGTTTCATTCATTGTAAAATTAATCATAATAATACCTGCTTAAGTAAAAATTAATTGCTTTTATAAAACAAGCAGCAAAATTACTCAAGAAACACCTGGAAAAAGCTATTATAAATCTAAAGTATACTCAAAGACTTAAAGAAAAACTTAAACATAATGAGTATAGAAAAAGTAGGTATGAGAAGATGCAAATGAACTTCCTGAGATGAAAATGCAATACATGAAATGAAATATATCTTTTATGAAGGGATTAACAGTTTAACTGAATGCTAAGCTTGAGAATATAGCCATTAAAATTATACTATTCAACGTGAAGCACAGAAAAAAAAGTAAACTGAAACTAACAGTTCTTTACCAAGCTACAGAACAATATCAAGCAATCATATGATGATATGATTGTGATTACAATAAAGCAGATACTTTTCAAAATCATAGTAAATGTCCAAATTTGAAGCAAACTGCAATGTACATATCAAAGGATGCCATCATATCCCAAATCTAATAACTATAAAAAAACACACCAAGATATACCATATTTAAATTGCTGAAAGTCCTATGATATCAGAGGAATCACAAATTCCCAGCGCTGTCCATCAGTAACAAGGAGCCCTGCCCACCCTGTCCCCCACCCCTGCGTGTCAATACAGGCCAAGCGGAGAAGCTGGGCTTCCATCATTGCCTAGTAACAGAATGTCATCTTCCTCCACCCTCCAGCACTGTGTCTGAGGTCTGTTAAAGATCCAGAATCTCATGATATAACATCCAAAATATTCAGATTTCAATTAAAGAGTCACTTATACCAAGAAGCACAGAAATTTCTCCTTAAATAAAAAAAGACAACAGTTACATCATGGAGAAGATACAGAAGTTAGAATTATCTGACAAGAATTTTAATATAGTCATCATAAAAATCTTGAAGCATCAATCACAAATATATGTAAAAATATAAATTCTCTGAAAAGTAATAATAGTGTGATTAAAAAAGACATAAAGAAGAATTAAGTGGAAACTCTAGAACTAAAAACATTTAAGAAGTAAAGAAAAATAAAGACACAGTAATTGTATTCAATGGCACAATATAAAAGACAGGAAAGAACCAGGAAACTTGAAGGTACAACAATTGAAATTACCCAATCTGAACATGAGAAAAAATAAACTGAAAACAAAAATAAACAGAGCTTCAGGGACATATTGGCATATAGGACAATAACAAAAAATCCAGCATTAGTGTCCTTGGAGTCTCAAGAGAGAGAGTAAAATACATAAGGCTTAGAAAATAGCCAAGGAAATTTTCTCAAATTTTGCAAAGAGGAAAAAAAAAAAAGGATCTACAGAATAAAGATGCTGAGTAAGATCCAAACAAGACAAACCTGAAGGAATTCAGGCCAAAAAAAAGTCATCATAGTCAAGCTTAAGAAAACCAAAGACAAAAAGAGATCTTGAAAGCAACTAGAGAAAATGACACAGCTCACAGGAGCAAAGGAATGAAAATGACAGATTTCTCTTCAGAAATCTTGGGGTTAAAAAGCAAGCAATTTCTTTAAGTGTTGAAAAAAAATCTTAAAATAGAATTCTATATCTAGAGAAAATATCCTGCAAGAATGAAGGGAAAACCACGGCTTTCTCAGGTGAAGAAAAACTATTTGCATTTAGCACAAGCCAACCTACTATAAAAAACATAACTAAAGAAAATTATCTGAACATAATGGACATTATAAAAGGAAAAATGGAATACTGAAAAAGAAAAAAAATTATGACATGATAATATCTCCCATACAAATAAGAACAGCTGATGCTGTGCAAAGATACAGGCACTATTCAATAGAGGGAGGATTTTTTTCAACAAATGGTGCTGAATTGGAGACCCATAGACAATAAACATAATGAAGAACTTATGTTGGTAAGCCTCATGCTTGATATAAATATTCACTCAAAATGAATTACAGATTTAAATATAAAAATATAAAGCTTCTAGAAAATAGCATAAGATAAAATATTCAGAACTTGGGGCTTATTAAAGAGTTTCTATATATATGATGCCAAAGCACAATCCAAAAAAAAAAAAAAAACTGATCCCAAACAAAATTTAAAACTTTTGTTCTAAAAATGACCCTATTAGGTGAAAGTGTCCTACAGAATGAGAGAAACTATTTACAAAGGACATATCTGACAAAGGAAAAATTTAGAGTATGTAAAAGAGTTTCAAAACTGAGAAGCAATCCAACTAAAAAATGGACACAAGATATGAAGAGATTTTTATTGAAGAACACATATAAAGGTCAAGTATGCACATTCAAAGGCATTCAACAACACTGGCCAATAGGGAAATGCAAATAAAGACCTTAATGAGAGCTCACACACCTAGTAGATCAGTAACATGATGGCAAGGGTGTGGAAAAAATGAATCTACCATGCATTGCTGGTGGAAACATAAAGTAGTACAGTCACCCAAGAAAATAGCTGAGCATTTTCTCAAAACACTAATCACACATCTAACCACACGACTTAGGCATTTCATTCCTGGTCATTTGCCCCCTAGAAGTGAAAACTCGTATAGTATCTGTATAAAACTCTGCATGTTTGTTCATGATATGTTTGGAAGGCCAAAAGCTGGAAATAACTTACATGTGTTATAATAGGTGGATGGCTATACAAATTGTAGCACATCATAACATGAACACTTCCAATCAATAAAAGGAAATGAATTTGTGGTATACATAACAGCTTAAGTTGAACACAAGATTACTAGGCTGGATGAAAATTCAAAGGTCATAAATTATATGATTCATACATACAACACTCTTGAAGAGCCAAAATTATAGAAATGGAAAGCATATGATTGTTTGTCATTGGTTAGAAAGGATGATGGAGAGGATTTGAGCATGACTGGGAAAAGGCAGCACGCAGTAAATCTATATCTAGTCCTGTGTTCTTGATTGTGGAGGTAGTTACGTGATCAACTCTACCAAGCTATCTGCAAACATTGTACCAATACAAAATTTCTGACTTGGATATTATATTGCAGTTAAAAAGTAACATTTGAGGGGTGGGGGAATCAGGTCAGTGGTTCTGCCACCTGCCTCACAAGTGTAAGGATCCAAGTTTGATCCCCAGTACCAAAGAAAAAGTAATATATGAGCGAATTTTCCCAGAGGGTACACGAAAACACTATTTTTTTCTCATTGTGACTCAAATAAAAATTATCTCAGAATAAAAATTTGAAAAGTAATCAGAAGCAGAAATTTTATTGAAAAGTAACAGTACCTAATAACATAACCTCAAAATATATTAAATAATATTTGACATAATTTGAGAAAATATAAACTATTATACATTGATAGTAAGCAGTTATTAACATCCTTATCTAGTAATTTTTATGTTAACAAGACAAAATAATCTGTAGTGCTGAAGAAGACCTGAGCAACACTGTAAATCACCTTCACCAAATTAATATTTCTAGAACACAAAATCTAACAACAACAAAAGACACACATTGTTTTAGAAATGCACCGTCTGTTAACAAAGATCAGCCCAATGTTGGACTGTAAAACAAAATCTGAATAAATAAAAGTTCTCCAGAGAAACAGAATTGATAGGATGTGCATATATAAATAAGTACAGTAAAGATTTCAAAGACTTGGCTTAAGCAATCATTTGTGCTGGTCAGTCTACAAGGCAGAGCAGCAGGCAGGAGCCCCAGAGAAAAGCTGATGTAGCTGCTTGAGTCTGAAGGCAGGCACAACTCATCTTACTCAGGGGAACCTCAGTATTTCCCCCATGGCATCAACTAATTGGATGAGGCCCACCAGCAATACACCTCAGTTAAAATATTTTGATGCAAATGTGATAATTAGATCTATATAAATTCCTTTACACCAATGTCTAGACTGGTATTTGACCAAAAACTGGATAGTACAACCTATCTAAATTGACACATAAAATTAATCATCACAACCTATAGCAGAATTAAATGTGAAAGCAACAAAAACAAAACATCTTGAAAATCCTAAATTTATGAAAATTAAATTACATAAATAATTCGTAAGGCAAAGAAAAGTTACAAGGTAAAATACAAATATTTTAATTGAATGGCAACAAAATAAAATATTTCTAAATCTGTGGGATACACACATTTAACCACATGACTTAGACATTTCATTCCTGGGCAATTACCCCATAGAAGTGAAAATTCATGCAGTATCTGTAAAAAACTGTAAGTAATGTGCAGAAGAAAGTTTGCACCTTTCAATGCTTACACAAGGAAACAATATCTAAAATCAGTGAATTAAGTTCCTCCCGTAGGAAGTTAAAAAAAAAGATAAAAGAAACGGAAAGAAGTTTTAAACAGTAAAAAATGACTTAAATAGAAAATAGACAAATATTACAGAAAATTAACAGTCAAAAGTTTTTCCTTTAAAAACATCAAAAAACTTGTCAAGCACAAAGCCAGAAAATGAAAAAAAGAAAGAAAAAGAAAAAAGAGAAGAAACAAGGGAAGGAAAGTGTGAAGGGAAGGAGGGAGGGAGAAGAAGGGAAGGGAAGGGAAGGGAAGGGAAGGGAAGACAAATTGCCAATATCAGGAATAAGAATAGAATTATTGCTAAAGATCTGCAGATGTTAGAAAGACAATAAGAGAATACTATTATCAACATATGGCAAAAAAAAAATGTTGACGACTTAAAAACAAATTATCGAACTAATAAAGAAAGGAAACTATTGGCATAGTTATATGTCTATAAGACAAGTTGCATTCATCAAACACATTCCAAAATAGAAATTTCTAGTTCCAGACAGATTCACTGTCAAGTTATATTAAATATATAAGAAGTATATAACACCAACCTTACTCAAAATTTTTACAAAATGAAGGAAAAAAGAAATATTACTGAAATTATTTCATAAGGCCAATATAATTCTAATATAAAAAGCTAACAAATACATTATGAAGATCAAAGAAAGAAATTTAAGTGAAAACACCTCATTAATGTGCTCAAAAAATCCTTAACAAAATATTAGTAAATCAAATCCAACAATGTATATGAAGGATGATATATCACAACCAAGTGTAACATTGTAATGCCAGGCAAAGATGCATACATTCATCAGTTCTCTTCATTATTGTACCGCTGAAATAACAGAACACTAAGAAGTGAAAAACAAAAAAAGAGTGGAAAGAGACAAATGAGTGCATTTATTTGTAGAAGATACGAAGGCTTATATAGAAAATTCTAGTTAATCTGCAAGACAGCTACTAATTCTAGCAAGTGAATTTAGCAGGCTTACAAATAGAGAGTTAACTTACAAAAATCAACATTTATACAGAAGGAAATAAAATTTTAAAATAAATTCCTTTAAAGTACTATCAAACAAAGGACATCTAGGACATTGCTGAGATATATTAGTGAGTATCTAAATGAAAGGAGAAATACAGTACAGTCTAGATTAGATGGCTCAAAATTGTTAAGATGTCAATTCTCATCAACATGATTTATAGTTTTAAAGAAATATTTTAGGATTTTTGTTAGAAATTTTCATAGTAGTTTAAAATTTATTTATAAATGTATATGATCCAGTATTAACCTAAGCAAATTTTAAAAAGGAGAACAAAGATTTGAAAACTTACTCAACTGAATGGGATTTATAAAGCTTTAACAATTAAGACAATTTGGTATTAGTGAAACTGCCCACATTTGATTAATGGAATAGAATGGAGAATCTAGAAACAGAATCACATGTACAGTGGCCATTGAGTACAACACAAATGCCAAAACAATTTGAGTGTGATTATGAGGAAAAGCCAATCACATTTCTGTATACTACTATCATATTAGACATATAGAGATAGGTAGATATGGAAATTAGAAAAAAATTTAATAGTACCATATACATATGAGATGAATTTGCAAGATTAGTATGAATTATTAAATGTTACTAATGTAAGTTCTGATTGGCTGTCAACAAATATTAAAGAGGTAACTTAATGGGGGAATCTTGATAACAAATGTGCTGAAAAAAACAGGTCTCCGTATGGAAAAGAAAATATTAACCTTTTACTCACGTTAGTTGCAAAATTAATCTGAAGACAAACAAGAGCTAACTATGAAATTTCAAAAAAAATTTTTTTAAATCTTTTTTATCTTGGAGTAGGCAAGTTTCTTAGTAAAGACACACAAAACAAAAGGGTAAAACATAAAAGAAAAATATGATAAATTGGCCTTCAAAAATGTATGAGTTTTTCTTTGAAAGATACTAAAGAGACTTGGAGAAAATACATGCAAAACAAATATAAAGTAAGTATATTCAAAACAAAAATTTTAAATAGCAATAATTAGAAGATACTTGATTTTAAAGAAGGCAAGAGATTTGTATAGCCACACAATCAAAAAAAAATATGAACAGCATCTCAATTCTATGAAACATGCTCATTATAATAACCTGGATTACAACCCTGGCCTGTGTAATCTTGGACTTGTGTGCTTCTTTACTCTTCTTCACCTCAATATCCTTGTGAATAAAATATCATGAATAAGACAAACTACTTCATAAAATTGGCTTGAAAATTAAAGACTTTGGGTGATATAAATTATTGGAAAATACCTGTTCCTGTTCTATAGCAAACTTCTTATAGCTATTGTAATTATTGTGATTTCCCTGCCTACAAATTTCTTCCAGGAGAATTTCTAACAATAGTGTTTTTTCTATGACCACATTCATTGTGCTTTCTAATCTAACATCCCAGGAAAGAGGAAGGTGACAGATTTGGGTGGGGAGTGGAGAGGCGCTTAGCTAGCTTGAGTTCTGATATGTATTTTGAGGATTAAATAAAATAATCCTTGTAAAGTACACAGAGCACACTCAATAAATATTAATTAGTGCATCTTTTTTTTCAGACACCTAGTACAGAACTGGGTCTATGTATTGTATTGTAAAATCACTGCTGAATAGATATATGGATGTTTAAGCAAACTTCTATGCATGAGGGATTTAGTCTCTTGCCTTCTTACTATAGCATCTAGTAGGATAGACCCAATTTACTACATGTTTTATAAATACTTTTAGTTTCCTTTAAAGAAGAGGAAAAGAATCTTAGCTGATTGCAGCCTCCTGACTAAAAATGTCCAAAAGAAGCTGAATTTAGAGATTCAGTAGGAGTAGCTGCATATTTTAAGTATTCATAGAAAAATCACAATTACATTGATTAAGCGCATCAATTGGAACATTCACAGGACACTGTATCCTGGGAGGTTCTGGGTGTTGATGAGTTTTCTCTAACATGTCCAAAAGGTCTCACTAGGCTTCTCCTGCCAGCAACTGGCATTTGAGAAGACTCAGCCCCGGGGTGGGGGTGCTGCCTGTGTCTAGAGAACAGAGAGAAGCTAAGAGGCCCTTCAGGGGATTAAACCTATGACCTGCTCCTCATTAGCACAATGTTCTAGCAGACTGGGAAATAATGCAGACTCCTTGAGTGTTAGCAAATACTGACCTACTTAGATATGAGGGATAAAAGCACACATTTTCCCTCCGACATCAGCACAATCTGTCTCTGGGAATTGAAAGGACAGAAAAAGCCCTTTTACAGGGAATTTCTGGGTCAATAACTCTCATCTCATGCTCCTACAGTAATTACTGGATTATGTTCCCCAATTATTCTTGCATCCAATAATTGCCTCTTTGTCTAACTACCCATGTCACAACAAGAATTTGACAACATGTCAGGCCATTTGAGTTTCGTGTGACATCAGCCTTTTTCATACAATTTTAGCCCTCTGCCTGGGGCGTTTTCATCAACCACCACCTCACCCCCTGCACCACAGGCCCCAACTTTGTCCCTGTTCCTCACCTCCTCTCATCTGGCTCACATGCACTCATTTCTCTGGTCCCAGAAAGCTGTCATTCCTCCCACCCCAGCAAGCTGTCCTTCATGGATTCTGAGAGCTGAGAGCAGACTTACCTGTGTGTACCTCTGTATCTACTGTCCCATTATGATACTTACCGTATTGTCTTATTGTATTCTGTCCCTGCAAACCCCACTCTGTGTATACCTTACAAGGACTATGTCTGGTACAAAGCTGAATCTTATTTACTCTGTCCAACATAAAGTAATTCAATGAATATTTGTTGAATAAATGAAATTCTAATTGTTTCATATATTCAACTTCCTAAATATTTAAAGGCATTCTCAAGTCTTAGCATTTACTGAAGTAGTATTTTGAAAGTATTTTGAAGTCATACAGATCTTAATTTAAATTCCCAGGTGACCATTAACTACCTAATAGTGTTTCCAAATGAGACTAATAATACCTGTCTCATGGAGTTATTGAGAAGGTAGAATAAGATACATGAAGTTCCTGCTGGTCAAACATGAATGTGCTCCTTTTCATATTCTCTAATAAGTAAAACTCCTATTGAATTTCTGTCTGCCCTATGCATTTAAGTAATGAACATTATTATTTATCACGTATGCTGACACAACCCCAAGATAAATGGAAAACAATAAAAAATCAAATATGTATATGTAGGGGTATAGTTTCTATAAGCTTTGAAGGGCATATATGTATGTGTGATATGTGCATATATACTCCTTTATCATAATTGTTTGTATATTAAAATTATTATACTTGACAAGTTTGCTGTGAGGGGTTAAAAGACATAATGTAGAAAAGCAGATGAGTCTGCTATACATGGTAATAATTTGTATGATTGCCTTTTCCTTTCCTTCCTCATTCTTTATTGTTCTTAACAGAATCACCGAATAGTAACCGATGAAAGAATAATGAAGTTTATACTAAGTATATCCCCATCTACCTCTAACAGAGAGAGGGCATTTGTGTTAGTCCATTTTGGCTTTATAAAAATATTATAAACTAGGTAACTTATAAACATCAAAAATTCATTTCTCACAATTCTGGATGCTGTAAGTCCAAGATTAAAGTACCAGCAGGGTTGGATTCTTCTGAGGATTCTCTTTCAGATTCCAGACAAGTGATTTCTCACTGTGTCCTCCCACGGCAAAAGGAGTGAGAGGTCCCATTCTAGACTACTTCATAAGGGTTGTGACAACTTTGCCCCATAACCTAATAACTCCCAAAGCTCTCACCTCTAATACCATCACCTTGGGGTTAGGATTTTAACATATGAATTCTGGTGTTGCACAAATATTCAAGCCACACAACACCCAAAAAATAACAAAAGTTTGTAGACTTCAGACAAATCATGAAGTATTATTTTCATTGTATCATTATTAAAGATAGCCACTGATTTTTAAAAATGAGAATAGCTTCTACACAATACATATTCTCTGACAGCCATTAGTCAGCAATATCACAAATACTCTTCTTCCAGGATATTTAGAGTGCTACTTCCTAGCACCACTTTCTCAATGCATGTCAAGTGGAACAAAGGAGGGCTTTAAGGAACATTCTTGAATTGGAGATAATATTCATATAAGAATGAGTTTTTAATATCTGGGACGCATCTGGGAAGATACAAGCTATGCTTTGATAACGTGATCATCTCTGTGGTCTTTTTTTAAAGACAAAGATGGGTGACAACCCATGAAGCTTTTAAAACATGAGTCTGAACTTGAAGATGTTCCACTGTGATTTTACAAACATTTATGAAAATATCAGACTGCCCAGTATAAAATGGAGTACTATTCAGCTATAGAGAATGAGAAACCAGAGACATTTATATCTAAATAGATGCACACTGAGGCCATACTCTTAAGTGAAATAAATAGGATACACATGTGTAAATACTGAAGTTTCTTGGTATGAAAGTGTAAATGAGGCTTAAAATGTATAATAGATAGTGTGAAATAGGAAGAAAAAGTCCAAAGGGGAAGTGAAAGTGATAGGGGTAAGGAAAAGGAAAGAAGGGAAAGGAAAAATATGAGAAAAAGAGAAAATGGAAACAAAGCCTTTGTAAATAGGTAAGGATAGAGGGGTTGAAGGGAAGGCAGGTGAACGGGGAAAAAAAAGAAACAAAATATAGCATGTAAAGGTACAAATTCCTAATGATGAATGTTATACTGTATACCTAAAATGTACAAATAAACTTAGTGAATAAAAAAATCTGACTCTGCACAAAATATATTAGGCTTCAAACAGAGTAAAGATGAGCTCAGAAATTCAAAAGCAGAAATGCAGTTGTTATTTTTAGTGCATGGATGAGGAATGAACATATACATTAGAGAGAAATGTGATGTGGGGTAGGGAGGAGGAATAAAACTGGGGTGGTCAAATATTTGACTTCATGGATTCTTTCAAATTAGTATTTTGCTAAACACATTCTGTACATAACTGCAAAATCAAAAATATTCAAAAACATAACAAAAACAGCCAGCTCTTGCTCTAGCCCTTTTCATCCCAAAGAAGCAATCACTTTTGTCACAGGTTTTTCTATTTAGCCTGGCATTAGCCTTCACATTTGTAAGCAATATATTCAAATAATTGAGTGTTTATTTCACTAAATTATTTTATTTAACTACAAATTTCTGATGCAAAATTCATTCAGATGTACAAAATGTTGACACAATTCCATATCAATGTATAGAGCTCCTATATGTTACATGGGATATGTTGGATATACCGCAAATTGTTGGGCATTCAAGTCGCTACCAATCTTTCACTCTTGCATAATTCTGCAATTAATATCTTCACGTATACATGATTTTATATATGCTCAAATGCATCAGTAGGATGCATTCCCAAAAGTAGAATTTCTGTGTTAGATAATACCACTATAACCAACTTACTATGAATCAGGCATTTTTGAATATTTTATATCATTCAAACTCAGCCAAAATAATAGCTACTTCTCTTTGAACATTAATATTTTCTAAAAACACTCAACTTATTACACAGAGTAATGTAAGCTATAAATATTACTAAATCACATCAATTAATGCTATGTCTAACATGATGCCTGTGCTTCTCACATAGCCACATTTTCTCCCATACTACCCTAAGACATCACAACCCTCATGTTTTGATTTTGTTGCTTTTTCCTGCAGGTCTCTACTTTGACATTTACTTTTCCTTACTTTGAGATTCTTTTGCTCTGATTGGTTTTCAACTTGTCTCTATTTTTGGTACCTCCACAAATAATAACCCACAGGTCATGGATACTTTTCTCTAATAATAATTTTTAAATTTGGAAACTGCTTGAACAGGCAGGATTATTGAAGAAATGTATTTTACAGTGTTTATTTACTAGACATGGCCTGCCTTCTTTGGATTACACAAGAAGCTCTGGAGGATAAATAAATCCTTTTAGCTCTAACGGGGATAACTTGTTCCTAAATTTTAAGTTAACTCTGAAAGGATCCATTTAATTTGAAGAAAATATCCTGCAATCCTTCTAGCCATGGTTCTGTAGAGTCATCAACAGCCCTGGATATTGACCAGTGGCAGAACTGTGCACATCTCCAAGCAATATTTCTTACAAAAATGTGGCAAAGTTTTTTTTTTCAGAATAAAATGTTATATAGTTAGTATCCTTCATTAACCAAAACTACTGCTCCCAGAAGAATAAAAGCCTTTTTTTTCTAAAGTTACAAAATGTTTAGAGTACTATGGTAAAAATCCATATAGATCAAGCTTATTCCACCAAGCTAGTTTCCTCTCCTCTACTTTGAAAAACCATTCATATATTAAAGTCCAACTCATACTATACTTTTGCCAATTTTTTCAAGAATAATTACACACTCTTGTTTTTGTTAGCAAAGAAATTTTCCTTTGCTGTGGTATATACACTCATGGCAGTTTTCATAGTAACTTAGAGGAAGGTGTGGCTCCTGCTCAATCTGTTCGTGATGTACCATCTTGATATACATGAAGGAGGGTAATCCACACGTAACACAAATATGTACTGATAAAAATCAAAATCTGAAAAAGAAAAATGTGATGGACTATTTGGTTCTTCCGTCTATCAGTCCAACACATTTTCAGAGACAGATTTACCAAGAAGCCAAAAAATCTTAGCCTTCATGTACCCTATACTTATACATGTCCCATTTAAGACCCTGAGAAAATTTCTGGCAATATAGTCACAGTTATTCGCTTTTGTAAAATTTGCAAATCTAAGATATAGTTTAATCAAGATTGGTTAAAACCACTGCTCTTACCAATCCCTTGTGTCCTGTCTTCCAAAATTTCGCTATTAACAAGAAGCACTAGAAGAGCCAGTAAAGGGGAAGTTGAGTGAGCAATATATTAGTTTGGTACTTACATAATCCATGGTCACTTCCATGTAGTGATTTCTGTTTGTGGCAAACTGCCTTCAAACACAACTCCTAGAAGCCACTGTGCCGACTTATCTCTCATGACAGAAAGGCATAATATATACTGCAATGTAAAATGCATCTTAGAGTACCTGGTATTAAGGATATGTGTAGAGTGGAAAAGAATAAGGTTGGAAATGCATGAAATAAAAACAAGTCTGTTTAAAGTTCTTTTGATCGTTAGATACAAAAAACTTACATAAAAGAGCTGATATTTATCATTTCATGGACAAAATGGAAATTCTCTTCCCTCAGGAATATACTCAACAATGTAGTCTGTAAGGTATAGATATCCCTTGTTTTAATTTTGATGAAATTTTAAAAAATTATATTTATCAAAATTGTCATTATTAGAATTCCTGTGGTCATAAACCTAAGGCAATACTTACAAAAGCAAGTATATCTGTGTATGGAATCACATGTCAGTAATTTAATAATTCTTAATCTGCACCTACAGGAAAAACTAAATTATGCTTATAGTCTTTCTATATAAATGACATCACAAATTTTTGTCATACAAAAAAACAAGCAATATCTCTAAAGCAAAGAATAAGATAAATTATTATAAAAGCAAGTCAGACAGTTTACCATAAAAATGTTATGATACTTTTTTGCATTTTGTGATGTTTATGGTATTTTCCAGCTTTTAAAATTCTGTACTTTGTGGATTTTTTTTTCCTGCTCTTGACTTGGAATTCCTTAGGGTGACAAAGAAGGCATAGGAAAGGAAATAACAGAGATACATATTTAAGAAAGGTGGGAGTGACAATTCCAGCTATCTCTTGCCCTTCTGAAACTGTAGGAAATCTGGATGTATGTCCCAATCCTTCCTACCTTCTATTCTTCCTACTCTGTCTAACCTTCTTAGGAAAGCTACTGCATAAGTCTTAGGAACCCCAGGTATCCATTCTCTTATGTGGTTTTCTATTGTAACTTCCACCTTTCCTAATATATACCTTTTACATCCTTCTTTATGCTTTCTCTCTCAACCTAAGAAACCAAAGTCAAAAACAAGAAAAATGTCTCTGAGATCCTATGGTATGATCCTAAAACTATTATTTAACACACACACACACACACACACACATACACACACACACCAAAGCCTTTCTTTCATCCTACTCAACAAAACTATTTTGAGTTCAAATGCAAAGAATTTAACTCTTTGTTCTGTGAAGTCCTGTCATAGCCTTCTTCCATAAATGCCTGGAAAATGGATTTTAAAAAAAAAACAAAACAGGATCTCTCTTTGAACTTCAGCTTGGATTTGACCTTATTATGTGGCCCATTATCTTTCCTCAAACTTATGGCAATCTTCCCATCTCAGCCTTTCAAATTCTGGAATTCCAGTCATGTGCCACCACACTTGTTTAAATTACTGAAATAGGGATTTCCCCTTTGGGACTGGTCAGGAGGGAAAAGATGAAGTACGAGATGAAAACTTCATCATTTTATATCAACAGGTGTCAAAATATCTGAACAGTTGGAATTGTGTAACTGAAACTTCTATGTGATTGATTGAATTGTTTATCTTTTTTTCCCTTTGGTACCAGGCATTGAACTCAGGACCTTGTACTTGCAAGGCAGGCATGGTGGCACTGAGCTAAATTCCTGGCCCCTTGTTTATCTGTTTAATTTAATATGCTTAACCATCCACATGCACACATTCACAGAGATATAAAGAAATTGGGTGAATTATCAAAGAAATAAAAAAGAAAAGAAATATAGCATTTGAATTTACCAAGTGATCCTGAAATTTGATAAAATTAAATAGAATACTGTATGAGTGTCTCCCTTTACTTTTTCCAGAATACCATGACTTTCTGAGCTCAAAATTTTCCTGAAATGGAATTTTTTGTGGTTTCATCTTAATCAATGCCTTCCCAGAATTGAACTATAAACATCTCTGGCAATATGGCAGGCAATGCACTAGGTTTTTCTTCTATTCTAACATGCTGTGAAGGAGTCATTTTCATCAACTCCATGTCATCAGGTTACCCTCCTACAGTGACTGGGTAAGACAACCACAAAGATGGTACAGGCTAGGCCTAGATGGCCTGAAGTTTAAGCTCAGACCAGGAAGGACACAGTCTCTGCTCCCCATTGTAAGAAGGCAGACCCAGCATATGTGGCTTTCAGAAATTGCTGTATCCGAAAGTGTTGTAACAAGTCCAATAGTCTGCTTGAAATACTTGCCCACAGCCTACATCCAGCAGAGATCATGGGGCCGATTGCTTTTCCCATCTACTGTAGTGAGCAAGGACATACCTTGTCTTAAACATTTGCCATAGGCTGGTCTGTACAGACAAAGAGGCCCTGGAGGGGAGGGTACCTCACAAACCCACAGGTTGCAAACACAGGCAAGGAAAATCATGACTTGCTGGATTCCAAGACTGCAGATTCTATAAAGAAACTATTCATTCAAAAACACAGAGAGTTTTATAGAATTGCCTCAAAATTTTTCCCTTTTAAAAAAATTTTTTTTTATTGGCACACTCTTGGTGTACATAATGATCACATTCATCATAGGTAATTTGTACTTCCTCTTGTTTTCTCCATTTATTTTGGGGGTTTGGTGTTGATTTTCTTTATTTATTAACTCTTTTCCTTTTCCCTTTTAATATTTTTCCTTCTTTTTTTAATCTTTCTTTTATTTTTCTCTCCTTTTTCTTTTTCTTCATTTTCTTTTTTTTTTTCTGTTACTATTATCTAATACTATTAATTTCATTTTACTTCTCACTAGGAGCTTCTATCTTACTTTGCTGTCCTCTTTATCTTCCATTCATTAATATTTCAAATTTTACTACTCTCATTCTCCACATTCTCATCCCTCTGTTTACTCATACAACCATTAAGCTTTAGGAATATTCATATGTTTAATTCTATGATATTAGTGTTAATATTGTTTTATTGTTAGTGAAGGTAAAGTTGTTCCATATATAAGTCTATTTTGGTTTGCCTTAATGTTTATACTATAATTTCTCTGGTTAAAGGTGGTACATTATTGGTTCTTACAGTATGTCAATTTTTTGATGATATTATTATGGCTGATTTTATTGCTATAGACAAGGTGACATGGTTGTTGCAGTTAATTGGTTTCCTTTGTAGGCCAATATCTGGATTGCCTTTGCATCATTAACAATACTGCAGTCAATTCCTGGAGAACTGGGTACTGGACCAAATGCACTACAGTCTCCTCATTGACATAAACAGAGGTTGTTGGATTCAGAAATAGAGGCAAAGGTCTATTGATACCTACCCCAGAAGGCATTGCTGAAAAGCAGACATGAACTAAAGAAGTTTCCATACTAGCAACAAATTCTTCCATTGTTATCAACCTTCAATGCCTTAGGACAAAAAGAAACAGACAAATAAAAAATAACAGAAACAAGAGAAGGCAAAGCCATGAAATGCCTTCAGTAATTCCCAAATTCCCAAAGTTGATCCACAGGGCATTTGAGGGAGTAGAAATCAAAACCACATGTTCAAATTATTAGAGAGAATAACAGAGGTGATAAAATAAAAACATGAATATGGTGTTTGATGAGCACAAAGAAGACAGGTCTAAACAGATAAGTCATAGTAAAAAATCTGTGAATCTAAAGAAGACACTGATAAAGAGTTAGCTGAGCTAAACAAAATAATACAAAACATGAATGTAAAGTACAGAAAAAAACGGTCTACAAAAAGTAGCAAGAAATTAAAAATTCAATAAAAAATATAGGCAACAGACTTGACCAATGTGAGGATATAGTGTCAGAACTAGAAGATAAAGCTATTGTCAGTGACCAATTAATGAGATACCTTAAAAACAAGAGAACTTGAAAAATGGATCCAATAGCCCCAGATGATACAAAGAAGACAAGTCTAACATTAATTGGAATTTGAAAAATCGAAAGACAGCACAAATGTTATAACAAATGGTTTACTGAAATAATAGCATACATTTTTTTCAAATAAAAATTTAACATACAGATAAGTGCTGCTTATATATCCCCAAAGAGCCATGATTAGAAAAAAATCTCTCCACAACATATCGTAGTCAAAATCCCAGAACTTCAACACAAGAACAGAATCTTAAAAGTTGTTAGGTTTACCTTTATAAATGATTTGTTGCTTTTCTCTAACACAATTGCAGCAGACCACAACACAAATCTTAAAGGCCAAGAAATCTTAGAGTAAAGCATTTCAAGATCTAAGAGGAAGCAACTTCCAATCCAGACTGATATATCCTGCAAAATTATCTTTCAAAATTGATGGAGAAATAAGATATTTTCATGATAAAGAGAACTTAAAGAAATGTATGACTACAAAAACAGCATTCTAAAAAATTCTCAAGGATATCCTAACAAGAGAAAATGTAAGTATGAATACAAAATGTCCAACAGAATAAAGGTAGGCTGAGCAGTCATTTAAATGAGAAAGAAAAGGAATCAGTGACAAGAAAATAACACAATGACAGGTAAAAATCAACAACTTTTAGTAATAATTGGAAATGTGAATAGCCTGAATTCACCAATTAAAAAACACAGACAGGCAGAATGGATCAAGAAACAAAATTCAACAGCATACAAGATATACATTTAACCCAAAAAGAAATTCATAGACTAAAAATCAAAGGCTAGAAAACTATATTGTATGCATCAGGACCCTGAAAAAAAAAACCACAACAGGATTAGCTATCTTATTTACCTATCAGATAAAGTGGTCAAGAAGCCAAAACTGATCAAAAGAGGCAAAAAAAAAAATATCACTACATATTCAATAACAACAATTCAGTAGGAAGGGATAACAATTATTAACATACATGCACTGAACAATGTCACACCAACCTTTATAAAACAGGTAATTCTGGCTATAAATGATCAGATAAGCAAATCAAAGAAGACATAAGACAGTATTTGGATTTAAATAATAAAGCCAGTACAACATATAAGAATGTGTGGAAAACAATGAAAGAAGTCCTAAGAGAGAAGTTACCAATGCCCACATCAGAAAAACAGATTATGCCCAAATAAATAACATAATAATGCACTTCAAAGTCTAAGAAAAACATGAGGAATCCAAACCCAAAACTAGTACAGGAAGGAAATTATAAAGTCCAGAGAAGAAATCAATGAAATGGAGGCTAAAAAAAATACATAGAATTAATGAATTGAAGAGCTGGTTCTTTGAAAGAATAAACAAATAGATATCCTTAGCCAATGTTATCACACAAGGAAGGAAAAGACCCAAATCAATGCAATTAGAAATGAAAAGGCAAAATCACAATGCCCCCTGCTGAAATCCAGATTATTTTAAAACTATTTCTCAAATGTATACACCAATAAATTAGAGAATTCAGGAGAAATGGATAGATTTGTAGATACATAAGAATTACCAAAACTGAACAAGAGGATATAAAAACATGAAGGATCCAGTGGAAGGCAATAAAATTGAAGCAGTAATAAAAAACTTACCAACTAAGAAAAGCCCAGGCCTTGATGGATTCACTGCTGAATTTTACAAGAATTTAAAATAAGATCCAATGTCACTAGTTCTACACAAATCTTTGCAAAATGAAACTTGTATTGATTATCAAAATCAAAGGAAGAATAAGAAGGGATCACTATAGAGCTGTATGCCTCATAAAAATAAAATCAAAACCCCTTGACAATAATGGTAGCAAATCAAATCTATCAATATATAAACAATAATACGCAGTGAGCAGATGGAGTCTATTCGAGAAATGCAAGGTTGGTTTAACATTCAATATCAAACAGTGTAACTTGCCATATTTGCAAATCAAAGGAGACCGACAGCAACAAAATGATACCATAGAACTTTCTAAAGCTCATCTCAGTACAGAAATATTGGTTCACACAATTATCTCACATAAATACCTTTATGAGAACTAAAGGTTCTAGGGAAGACATTACAGCACTTGAGTGTAAGACAGACATGAGAAAACATGCATTGGTAGAGGATATAAAGGGCAATTTCATCTTGTCCATTTCATTCTTTGTCAAAGCTGGGAAAAATGGGATGGGGGTTATCATATGAGGGAAGGAGCTTTGCTGAAGGCTCCATAATGAGGCCCACCCCATTAAAACATGGCCATAGGTCAGCACCAACAGACCTTTGCCTAGGTTAGCTCCTACTGCTCCAGCAATAGGCCAGCACTCATGGATATAGGGTCCAGCATATCCAGCACTAGATTAGCTCCTAGCCCTCTAGCAAACCATACCTAGGAGACCATGAAAGCTCCAGATAACCCTCTCACTGAGCTGGCTCCCACAGACCCAGGCACCAGGCTCACCCCAGGGCCAAGCCAACCCCAATAGTCCCAGCCTCTAAGCTTATTTCCACATGTAAAGCTTTACTCAATTTCAGGCTGGTCCTCATGACTCCAATCTCCAGTGGGCCTCGGCCTGACCCAGAACTCTGAAAAACTAGATTATAAATTGATCTCCACAGATCAAACACTTAGACCCACGCAGACCTACCCAAGTACTAGGCTGGTCCTAGAGGGCTTTGGCTCAGGGCTCACTTCAGTGTGCCTAAGTATTAGGTCCATTTACCTGTTGACCCAGGCACAACGCCAGTGTTCCCAAGGACTCCTGCAGCAACCTGATCCACAGAGCCCACCATAGAACCTGCCTGGAATCTCTGGACAGGTTAACCCATGGACTTGTCCAGAGAAAGCCAGCCTATAAAGACTGACATAGAAACTACTTCAATTGCGTAAGTACCAATGAAATCCTACAAGTATCGTGAATAGTCTAGGGAAATATCACTAACGAACTAAAGCAAAGAGTAGTAAATGACCCTAAAAAAATTGGAGATCTACAGACTGTATGACCAAAAAATAAATAAAGAATAAATAAACCACAGAAATCATTAAAGAAGCTGAGTGAGCCACAAAGAAGCAAACAAACAAACTAAACAAATGCAGGAAAACAGTACATGACCAATTGACAATAAAAAGATAGAAACCACATCTGAAAATTAAACAGATATTCTAAAGCTAAGAAGCACAAAAACTGAAAAACAAAGAGCTTTAATAGCAGGCTAGATCAGACAGAAAAAGAAATGCTGAGCTCAAGGATGAGGCATTTGAAATTAATTAGTCAGTGAAACAAACAGGGTGAAAAACAATGAAGAAAGCCTATGGGACTAAAAAGACATCATTAAGTTACCAACATATACATTATGGAAGTCTTTAAAGGAATAGACAAAGAGAAAGATTTATTTAAAGAAATAATAATGGGAAGCTTACAAATTTGGAGAGATAAATGAACATCTAGATACATGAAGCCCAATGTACCCAACACAGATAAAAGATATCTTCACCAAGACACACTATAATTAAATTCCAAAATGTTAAAAAGAGAAATTTAAAAGCAACAAGAGAAAACTACCCATTATGTGCAAGGCTATGTCCATAGATGCAGGAAAAGCCTTTTGTTAAAATTCAACATCCTTTCATGGTCAAAATTTTCAGTGAAGTAGTTATAGAAGGAATGTCCCTCCTCATAATAAAGGCCACAGTTACTACTAAATGATAAAAAGTTGAAATTTTTCCTTTAAGACCAGGGACAAGATAAACATGCCTACTCTCACCCCTTCCATTTAATATTGTAGTAAAAGTCCTAGACAGAGAAAATAGCCAAAAGAATCAAAGGCATTAAAGTTAGAAAGGAAGTTAATTTGTCTGGTTCCTCTTATGTATAAAAAATTCTAGAGAGCCCATCAAAAACCTTCAGAATGAATAAAGGAATTTTATAAAGTCCCAGAATACTAAATCTGCATACTAAATATTAGTGTTTCCAAACATAATGAGAAATCAGGAAAGCAATCCCATTTATAATATCATCCAAAAAATAAAACAAAATATTAAGATATAAATTTAATTGAGGACATGGAAGATCTATACATGAAAAACTTAAAAGCATTGATAAATTGAAGAGGATGGAAATAAATGGAAAAAAAGTCAATGTTTGTGGATCCAAAGAATTAATATTATAATTTCCATGCTGTCCAAAGTTATTAACACATTTAATTACAGTCTCTATCAAAATTCTAGTATCATTTTTCACAGAAACAAAAAAAATTCAAAACTTTGAATGGAACCACAAAAGAACCCAAATAACCAAGGCAATATTGAGGGAAAAGAAAACATCATATTATCTGCTTTCAAAATATACCATAAAGCTATAATGGTCAAAACAGCATGGTACTGGCATTTTAAAAGATGAGACAAAACAGAGCTCAGAATTAAGTCATGCATTTATGAATAACTGACCATAAACAAAGATGTCAAAAATACATAATGAGGAAATGACAGTCTCACCTATAAATGGTATTGGAAAAATTGGATGTTCCCATGTAGAAGAATGAAATTAGATTTCCACAGGATATTCAAAATTACTCTGAGTGGATTAAACACTTAAATATAAGACCTTTACAGGAATATACCCTTGAAAAGGAAGAAATACTATCATTTTTACAACATGGATGCTAAGGATTTTTGCTTGTATGCTGATGATAGGGGACTAACAGTTTCCTGCTAGCGTGAAGCAACACTGGGACATGTATGACTGTCCCATTGGGTGGCTTGTACTACTAGTGGTCCAAATGTATAATCACTTTATCTGTCTTTATACTAATAAAATTAATTTTTAAAAGTGGCCTGATGGAACAGTCAGGCACGTACCACCAGTGGTTCAATCTGCCCAGCAGCAAGACATACAATTCATGACCCACTGTGAACATGTTAGGATGAAAAGTATTTCATCCTTTGGGCAGATTCACAATACCATGTTGTACTGAGCATAATGTGAGGAAAGACTCCCTCTGATTAAGCAGCTTATTTTACACCTACTGTCTTGGATGTTAGAGTTTTATAGGAAATTCTAAGTGTAGCAAAAACTCATACAATATAACAAGGAATGTACCTGGCATACATATATCTTGTAGCAAAGTAGAAATATGTCTGTTAAATATTTTGCTTTCAATGTGCTACAGAGGAAAGCCTTGAATTCCATAATGGCTAAGGAATTAGTTTAAAATCACAAAATAAGTGAAAATGTGATGGAATGGGAGGAGATGTTAGATTTTGAAGGAAATACTGTAATTCCATTAATGGTTTATGTTCTGACCTCATCCATCTATCCTTCTCTAATCCTAGCCATAGAAATATTCCTCCACTTGCTATTTGACAGCGTCTGTTAGCATCTCCTGAGTCAAGATGGTGTACTGAGATTTCCTTGTAGAACTCCATATTTCTTTCTGATAAGCTGAAATGTCAGAAGCAAGGTGGGAGTTCTCAAGGAAACAAAGAAAATAGTCGGAAAGACTCTCTTGAAGCCACAAAGCAGGGTCTCAAGATCAGTCTTCAACTCTAACTCTTTATAAAGTTTGGCAATCGTGCATAGTGCTCCTTGAGCGATCCTGTGGGCAGCAGTGCAGTGGCAGCAGAACTGTGTGTCAGCATATCATACAACCGACATACACAGGCCTTGCCAAGGCAAAGCAGCATCTATTGAAGGCTACTGATTCCAGGGTGAAGCTGAAGTCAGGTGTTGGGAATTTTTCCATCCCTTGATGGGGCAAGAATCCAGCCCAGCCCTTGCCTCCTTCTTTAAACAATAAATCCTTTAGTCTTTTAAGTGAATAGGTCTCTGTACGGCTTTCTTTTCACCAAACAAAAGATCACTTTGATTCTAAATTTTTCAATAGTAAAGGCCAAGGTCAAAGAAGAAAGGTAACTTCACCAACTGAAGACAGCTAGCTTATTAAAAGGGAGGCATTTTAGCCTAATGAACAAGCACACTGCACTAGGCTTCATGGAGGACAAAACAACAGCAATTACTATTGCTAAATTTATTATGTGTTCACACTGTATGATGCACTGTACTAATTATTTTATTAATACTATGTTTAAAAAATCTTAACACAACCTTATGGTATTATTTGCATTCCCAGACGACGAAATACTGACTTGAATGGTTAGTAGCTTGTTTGCAAACAAAAAGATAGCGACAATGCAAAGACTTGAAACCAGTTTTGCTTAATTCTAACGTCTGTTCTAAAGAATATTCTAAACTTCTTTAAAAGAGGCAAAGGAGTTCCTAATCTCAAAGGAAAGCATACTTTTAGTCTAGTAAGATACCCTACAGATTGTCAGCCAATTAGAATTCGGCATATACCTTAGAATCAGATCTGACGAAACTTGGAGATTCTTGTATTTTCCGCATTACAATATACCTCTGCGAAGGTTCAGAGTTCATGGAGTTAGTCGTTCGCAGATTTTTCCTTAGAACTTAATTAATAATTGTTCTGGAAACCTCCACTTTTGAGAAAACCTCAAATGTCCTCTGCGGTTTTTGGGGGGGCGGGTAGGGCAGGAGGTTTGCAAGTAGCCAATCTGAGAGCATTAGTCAGTTCTCTTTTCTGCTGATTGGCTGCTGCGCTGTAAACTATCTCCAGCAGATGCACCAGCATTCCATCATTATAACAGGTTGCTGTAACATGTGTAGCTATCTCCAAGTGTTCTCACTTTGCTCTTCTTAAAGCCCTAGGATCCCTGAGATGCTGCCCAAATTCCTTGCATCTTCTAAGGCTTTATTAATACCGTATTATAGTAAATTAAATTATATGGCATATTTAGTGTTTGAACTATAAAAATAGGTGTTTATGGTCATTTTTCAGGCCATATCTGAAATTTGCCTTTTTTTCACAATTCGCGGGTGCTCCAGGAACGTAAGTCCTGAGAACCTAGGAGCGGGGTCCTCTTTACCTCCTTTCCTCCAAAGTTTGAAGAGCTACTCAATTGTAAGAGGAATGCTACTGATAAGGACTCTTCTTTCCTTAGTACTAGTTCTACAGTGGACCCTCAGGTTACGACCAGCCTGACATACGGACAACTTGGGTTAATTAGGTTAATGGAAGATTCATCTGCCTCTTGTTATCTATAGTGTGTACCCAGGTAAACATCCAGATCTCAGCTGCATTGACGTACGACCAATTTGAATTACAAACAGCCCCTGGGAACCTGTTGAGTTCCTAAGTCAAGGGTCCACTGTATTTAGTGATTTTACTTTAGGTACTGTTACAATTTGGATTTGGAATGTCCCCTAAAAGCTCATGTGTAGGAGGTTGGGTTGCCAGCCTGCAGTGCTATTGAGAGGTGACTGCATCGTGAGGATGATGGCGGTGGCAATAGATGAATCCACTGAATAGGCTGTTAAAAGGGGCCTAGGTGGAGGAAGCGGGTCCTTGGCGGTGTGCCTTTGAAGTGGATGTTTCCTTTCTCTGTTTCTTGGCTCTTACCAGGTAAGCAGCTTTCATCTACCACACCCTGCCACCATGATGTTTCTGCCTCAATAAAGACCTAAAAGCAATGGAGCAATTGACTGTGGATTGAGAGCATGAACCAAGATAAATTTTTTCTCCTTTTTGTTGTTTTTCTCAGGGAAGTGATCACAGTGAGTAAAACCTAACAAGAGCCAATGCCATCTTCTCAGCTCACAGAAGTAGAGTAAGAAAAGTTCCAGGCATGAGCTTCACTGAGGTCAGTGAATGAATCACCATTGCCTCATTGATTCATCAGTGAAGAATAAGTTTAGAATTCAGTTGCTGAAGTATGCTGCTACCTATTAATCGGAACTGCTTGATAGCTTATCAGAAATATGTCAGGCTTAGCCTTAATTGTGAATATATTGTTAGAGGAACTTAGTAAATGCATACACATATACACATTCCATAAATAACTAATGTTTAGGAGCTAGTCAAGCGTATTTCTAGATACATTTAATAATAACATATTGAAAACAACCATTTGAAATTTCCAGTATGGCATGAATGCTTGCATTATTTTATTCATCTTTTGTGGAGCTCTCATTATGCTTTGGGCACAGTATAAAGCTCTAAAGATACAAATAGAAAATATATTATTCTTATTCTCAGAGATTTTGATTGCCATATTCATTTATTGATACCTTTCCATGAAAATCACTGCTCTTTCTTCTGTTTGTAATATAATTTGCAACACATTTTCAACATGGCTTGGGAATTGTATTTTCCAGCATAAATCAGACTGATCAGATACCTTGAACACTGTTTATGATGAAAATAGCTGAAATATTATGTGTGTGTTTATGTATAGTTGCATATTTAGAATGTTTTCTATGTGTCAGTAACCTAGGAAGAAAGTATGTAACATGCCAAAGCCAATCAAAGCAGTATGGGAAGATAGGAGGCCAGCAACTGCAAAAGTCAGGTTCAACCCTGAGGCTATCTGATAAATTCCAGTGAAACTGAATACATGTTTGGAAGGCTGTATAAGGCACAAGAAATAGTAGACAAAACCTAGGATATATCCAACATAGAAAGTATAAGTATAGTCCCTCAAATAAAGTAGGAATACAGTTTTCTCTTAGAAGTAGATAGCAAGGAGACTTCTCTTGATGTAGGGGAAAGAAAATAAAAAACTTTAACCATAAGCCAGTCCTTATGCAGGTTTTTGGCCTCAAACATTGTGGATAGTAAACAAACAAACAAACTCACATAGAAATTTTTATAGTCTTGCATTTCAATGCCTGCATCCAGGTGATAAAAAGCAAATTTAAAAAATCCTTTTAAATAATTCAATTTCAACATGACCTAAAATTATACAACCAGATAATAATCCAAAGGATATGAGGTAAAAGTTTAAAATTGCAAGTAAATATGCAGGTAAATGGAGAAACACAAGTGAGCTCCAGAAGATACAACATTGAAGAACTAGCCAGAAAAAAACAAAACAAAACAAAACTCTAAATATTAGAATTATCAGATGATGGATATAAAGTAAAAATGTTTCATATCCTTGAAGTAAGGCTTGAAAAATAAAAGCAAGAAACAAGAGACTATAAAACACATTGACAAAAACTTGAAAATTAAAGGGACAATAGAGTAAATGAAATTATAAAACAAATGAATTATATAGTAGATGAAGAAGAGGTAAAGAGATTTATTAAAGGATAATAGTTTAAATAAATTATTCAAAACATTTCTGAAATGTGCTAAGTGAAAATATGAAGGAGAGATTAATAAAATCAGAGGACAGAATGAGAATATGCAATATACACTGATTAGAATTCCAGAAGAAAATAATAATGTGAATGTCAGTGGGCTACAAAGTCAGTTCAAGAGAGACTCTGTCTCAGAAAAATAAAACAAATCAAACAAAAAATCAAACAAACAAAATGTAGAACACCGAGGAAAAACAGAAAGTTTAAGAAAACAACCAGTGAACCAAGAGGTGGCAATTACCTGTAATTCCAGCATCCTGGGAGGCTGAGGAAGGAAGATTGAAATTTGGAGGCCAGCTAGGACTACATGGTGACTTAGTGAGACTATATCTCAAAATAAAAACTAAAAATAAGCCCAGTGTTCAATCCCAAGTACCACCCCTAAAAAAAATCTATGTATACATCTCTGTCTTCCAGGGAGAAAATTTAAACTTGACTTTGGTTCATCAGTTCAAAACAAAATGATGGTAAATCAAAGTTTTCAAGAGAAGTATCATCATTAATAGTGGATTTCAATAATTTTAAAAAAAATGAATGAGTTGTAAACCAGCAGATCCAAGATGAAAGCCTTTGATCCCCAAATTTGTGTTTAAAAATGAATACAACCTTAGCTGAAACTCCTAAAGGTATCATTTAGCATGTTGCTTATTTTGAAAATTGGATAGAAAGCAGATATGCTCAAGTTTTAATCATGTTTGTGTTACTATAATGTACACAGTTATCCTCTCAGTCTTTAAGCTCTGAACAATGCTACCCAAAAGTTTACACTAATTATCACTTTTGACTTGTTTCATCACTGATTAGAAATTTTCAGAGATTATGTACTTTCAAACATATCACATCAAAACACCTCTCAGAGCCATGAAAGATCAGTATTAATTAGTGCTTGTTCCTTAGAACTGACCTGAAGTGTGTTTAAATCTACACATAAATGACCTAGAAAAGTTCCTAATTTATTTAGTCCTTAATTTTCTCAGCTGTAAAATTGAAATAATAATAACATTTAAAATTTGTTTAAAGGATTTTAAAAAAAGATAACATATATCAAATGCTTTGCACGGCAGAGGCTCAGAAAAAATTATCACTAAAGTTAGCTGTTGCTAACCTGAGTAGTCATTTAATAATTCTTTTCTAACTTACTTTATTCTATTACTCTCAGTCCACACCCTTCCTCCTCTTGTGTTTTGCTTGCTTCTCTGTCATGGCCAGTGGTTCTCAGAGAGGTCCTCCTAGCATCAGCATACCATTGGAAGTTTTTTAGAAGTATAAATGCTTTTTAAAATTTTTACTAGCACATGTTTACAGTACATAATGATTACATTCATTGTAAGGAATTGGCTTATGCACATAATACATTTCAATTCTTTTTTCCCTCTCCCCTTTTAATTTTGTGTTCTTATTGTTTTGTTTAAATACATTTTTATTGGTACATTGTAAGTATACAGTACATTTTCATTCATCACTGGAATCTTGTACCTTTACATAATGCATTTCGATTCTTATTTTTCCCCATTCTCCAGCCCTCCCTTCCCACCTCCGCCCTTCCCTATTTACAAAGGCTTTGTTTCCATTTTTTCATTTTCTCATTTTTTTTCTTTTCCCTTCTTACCTTTCCCCTACCCTCCCATTTTCCCAACACCTTTAGACTTTTTCTTCCTATTACACAATATCAATTATACATTTTGAGCCTTACTTACACTTTTAGTTTATCACACCAGAGAAACTATACAGTATTTACATGTGTGTCCTATTAATTTCACTTGAGTATGTCCTCAATGTGCATCCACTTAGCTATAAATGTCTCTAGTTTCTCACTCTTTATGGCTGAGTAGTACTCCATTTTATTACAAAAACACACATCTTCTTCATCTAGTCTCTAGTTGACAGGCAATTGGGCTGTTTCCAAGTTTTAGCTATTACAAACTGTGCCATTATAAACATGGGTGCGCATACTTCTCTGTGATATGATTCTTTTAATTCTTTTGGAAAGATACCCGGCAGGGGAATAGCTGGGTCAAATGGAACCTCTAATCCTAGTTGTTTAAGGTTTTTTGTTGATATTGTTGCCAGTATCAGATTCATCTTAGAAACATACATTCTTGAACCTCACCCTGATCTACTGCATCAGGAACACTAGTGTAGCCGTTCACTCATTGTGTTTTAAGAAGAGCTCCTGGTGATTCTGAGGTACATGAAGACCACAGTTCCAAGCATTGTACAGGTAGCTCAACTGTTTTCAATGAGTAGGCTTTTGCTAACATAAGGAAAAACTTTTTTTGTCACATTACTGATGACCTCTTATGGTAATTAATGGAGAAGGGTGCTAAATGCCCAGAAATACTTCCTCAATCTTTACTTTCCCTTGCATCTCTTGAAATCCTGCACATTTCCCAAGGTACTTAGCTCCACTGCACTTCATCTTTACCTATTTTAGTCCAGACCATTATCCTTCTCATATATGACTACATACATTATGTATATTTAAAATTCTCTCATTTTCAATGTTTTCAAAGAAGAATTGCTATGTTTTTCTTCAGCAGAGAAGTAGCATTAATTTAATTGTCACGCATATTGAGGTTATATTCTTAAGTGAAATAAATAAGTCACATGTGTAAATACTGAATAGTTTCTCTGGTGTGAAAAACTATCATTGTAAATAAGATCCTAATGGTATTATTGACAATGTGTAATAGGAAGAAAAGGGCTAAAGGTGTAGGGGAAGTGGGAAGGGTAGGGGAAAGGAAATAAGGGAAAAGAAAAAAATATGAGAACATGAAAAAATGGAAATAAAGTGTTTGTAAATAGGGAAGGGAGCGGGGGTGAAGGGAGGGTAGGAATATGGGGAAAAAATGAAAACCAAGACCTGTCATGTAAAGGTACAAGATCCCAGTGATGAATGTAACTGTGCTGTATACCTAAGATGTACCAATAAACTCATTGAGGAAAAATAAATAAATTTAATTGTCATGAACATAGACTAGGAGTGGGGATGTAGCTCAGTGGTAGAGCACTTGCCCAGCATGCATGAGGCCTTGATTTCAATCTCCAGCACCAGAAAGAAATAAAAAATACCACACAGAAGTTTGGATATGGAGACAGTGTCCTTGGGTATGAATCCTAACTCTGTGATTTCCCTAGCGTGAAACCTTGAGTCTTGTAAATCACCCTCTCTCAGCCTCAGTCTCTTCATCTCTACAATGGAAGTAGTAAGAGCACATACATGTTTAAATGTATGTCTAATTTCATACATTGTCACGATGATTAAGCCTTTAGAACAGCATTGGGCACAAATTAAATGCTATAAAAGTGTTAGCTACTACTATTTTCTGTTTCCTTAGCACGTAAAGCCAGGAATTTACTACATGCCTCATACATTTCATAGATTAATTGAGCGATTAAAGAACCTCAATACTTATTCCCAATTGAAATTTAAAATGTTCATTGAAACACTTATGATTACTGATTCTAATTTATAAAGTACTGCTATGTGGAAGGAAAAACTAATTTATTCTTTATTGCTTCAGAACACAGGTTTTGGAACAAAAAAAATTTCAGAATGAGTAACAGAGTGCATTTGCCCTGTGCGTCTCTGCTGCATTTCTTCTTCCTGTTCCCGTGACACTGGAGGTCAAGGACTTAAAAATTTGGGATCCCAGCCATCTCTTTCAATTTCTTTTACTTGAGAGATATAAATGAGGACACAATCATATTTCCAGAGCCGCTGAGATTCTATTTGATTCATGTTCTTCTTAATGGGTTTGCTCAAAAAAAGCCTTGTTTCCTGCCAATTTTTGATGACTGCCCTCCATTACCTGCCCTTTAGTTTCCCAGAAGCCCACAGGCCATTAGCCTAAGTATGCATCACTGGCAGGACCCTGCCGCTGGCTGCACTGAGCAGAGCATGGGCTGATGAAATCCTCCTTGGGTCCTGCCCATCTAAACACAGAGTGCATTCAGAGCTGGAGGTGATGACATCTCAGCTTGAAGTGGAAGGAACACACAGGGCTCTGGATAGTTACATAATAGAGGGAAGAGGAAGTGGTGCTGGGATGTAGAGAGCATCCCACAGATCGGATCTGATTTAAAGAGGAGGCCTGAGAGTGAACAAGATGATTTAGGCTTTATTTGGGCTGTGGTGTCAAGATAGGAATAGTGGCCAAAATCCCTACTGGAGATAATACTGTGGCCCCTCGAACTCTACAAGCCACTGCATACTGCGTGGCAAGGCCTTAACATGATTCAGAATTCTGTGTAACCATGGAACATCTTCATGCTGGGTGAAGGAACAAGGGTTTAAACACAGGAAAAATGAATACATTTATCTTCATAGTGTCCCAGTGAGGGCTTCCAAATTAAGGTCTGGGAAGGAAACCTCCCAATGTGTTTCATAGTTACTATAAAGAAAAAGCAGGGTTTTTTTTATTAATGAACAGGTCTCTCTGAACAACTCCCAACCATGCACATCATTCTGTAAGGCAGTGGACTGGATACCCCTGCCCTACATCCCTTTGTCTCTTCAATACCCCACGCTCTAAACTGACCTTCCCTGCATATTAATAGATGCCACAGTTTTAATTATTAGTAGTCCTATGTTTCATAATTTAACTTTGAGTCATTGAAGACACAGTTTCCAAACCCAAAGCAGACATACATGCTAGAAATCTCATGAACTTGTGGCAGGCCTAGGACAGAGAAAAATAAAGAAGGGCAGGGAAATTTTCAGTAACTCTCAGATCAAACACTGAGAAGGACCATTCTGAGAAGAAGGCACTATGGTCTTACCAGAGTAGGAAGGGACTTCAGTGAAAATATTTGTCCACATTTCTCATACATTTATAGAATCTTCATCTTTTGGACATTGTCACTGTATAAATTAATAGGTGTAGAAGCAAAAGAACTCATACAGAAATATTAGACTGTTTTGATTTACCGTGTGTGGAAAGTTTCCCATCCCCAAAAGATGTCTATAACCTAATTTCTGTAATATGAAAATATGTAAGGGATAAAGGAAATTAAAGTTGCCGATTGAACTGAATTTGCTAATCAGCTGACTTTAAAATAGCAAAATGATCTTGGATTATCCAGATATATTCACTGTGTTTACAAGAGTCCTTCAAAGAAGAGGGAGGCACAAGATAACCAGAAAGATAATAGTGTTAGCAGGATTCAGTCCAATAGTACTGGATTTGAAGTTAAAGAAAGGTCAGGTCATGAGCCCCTCTTTCAGAGTAGCCTGTAAAATATAGAAAAGGTAAGATAACGAATTTGCCTGTAGCCTCCAGAGGGAATACAGCCCTGACTAGGGAGACCCATGTTGAACTTCTGATTTTTTAAATTATTGCATACTAAATTTGTTTTATTTTACCTCACTAAGTTTGTGGTAATTTGGTATAGCAGCAATAGGAACTCATACAATATGTTAACCTGTTAAACAAAAGCCCTGAGACATCCAAACACCTGGTAATATATTGGCTTTTGAGAGTAATTAAAGGAGCATACACACATCCAAAACTCCACAAACATACTGGAGACCTCTGCAGTAGGTTCTATTCTCCTGCCCAGTGTACAACACAGAGGTAAAGAAAGACTCAAAAACAGAATTAAAGAAAAACTTGGGGAGCTAGTACAGCCAGTGCTGAGCAACCAGCAAAGGACCTGATCACTCCGAGCCACTGATTTTTGTTTATAAGCAAATTGAAGTAAAGGGGAACTACATGTGAGGATGTGCAGTTGTGCAGTTGCTGTGGATACTAGTGTAGGCAAGGCTTGTAAAGAAAAAAACAAAGCATTTTCAAATTAGGAACAAAATAGGTAAAACATAGGGTTGTAATTAGAACCTTGTCCTTTTAGTTAGAAGATTTTAGTCATGGGAGTGGAGTTTGGATGCGAGGTACTCTGACCTCAGCTACTATGTTATCTCATATCGAGCCCCACAGCTCCACAAGCCCTTTCTTTCTGGGGTGGCTGTTAGTGGGAAGGTCATGCTAACCTACATGCTACCACAGTGCTTATGAGGTGCTTCTGTGAGTCACATAAGCTTCAGGCAGACTTGCTTCTTAAAATGAGACATTTGAGGGCCTGCATTGCTTACAGCCTCCTTTTGGACATAATCAGTAGGACAGACCTCTACGTGTACATCCATCCAAACCCCATGTACACACATACAACACACACACACACACACACAATTTTAGTCATTTACATTTCAGTTCATAACATTTTCTCTTTAACTTGATCCTGTTATCAGAATTTAAAGGTGAACCTGAGCGGTATACAGCTGGTTGTAGTTACTGAGTTCAGAGACACTGGAGTGCCCTCAGAGGTACGGTCTGCTTTGCTTGAAGTAAAAAACCAATGATGTAAATAGAGAAAAAAAGCTTGTTAACTCTCTGGCAAAAAAAGATATCTTCAAAAGATTGCTACCCACTTGTGGACAAAGTTAGCCATTTTCTGATTTGCAAAATTATGGCATAAAATATACACAGGTTCAAATAGGTAGCTGTAAACAAAGTAGTGAAAAGTAATTTGAGTTTTCTGGGAGAAAGCCCATTAATTAAAGGCACCACCAGGACTTTGCAAATGGATTTACACCACGTACTGAGTGGTAAGCAAAGGGTGGCTTAGGGAGGCAGAAATACCCACAATCCTGATCAGTCCCTAACCTAAATCACTCTAAATAAATGTCTAGTCCAAGTAAAACCATGATTACTATGTAAACACAGCTGCAGGCTACTGCCAAATAAATACATATTCCGCATAAAAGTAGAGAGACCTTTTCTCCAAAAGCAGCGTTAGAGGAATCTTCTGCTCCATTTCTGCTAGATTACAATCCCTAAGCTCTTTAGCCATATATGGAAATTCTGAAAGTACAGGATCATTAGTATTTCAAGGATAGTTTTATCTCCTTTTAATAATCAAAAAATAGAGCTGCCAGTTTATATTAAAGCATCAGTGAGATGCTAAAAGTGTGAAAACCAGGTTACCAAGGTTTATTGCTAGGGTTTCAATGTGTCCCCTCAAAAAGCATGTCTTGGATCCTTAATCATAAATATCAATGTTAGGAGGCAGGGCCTAATGAAAGGTGACTGGGCCATGCAGGCAGAGTGAATGGATTCAAGTAACTGTCACAGAAGTGGATTCACTGTAGAACAGAAAAGGTCAACGCACCCCCTCTGTCCTTTTGTCCTCTTCTGTGAGATGATGCAGGAAGAAGGGTCCTGCCAGATGCCGGTGAATGATTTTGAAACTGTAAGCAGTCATTTTGATTCACTGTAAATTATGCACTCCCAGGAGTTCCATTTTAATAACAAAATGAACTAAAGCAAGTACCTTCTGAGACAAAAATAAAATCAATGCACTGAGACTTGAAGCTCATTTAATAGAAAGTTACATTAAAAGGAAGATATAAGCTGGCAAACCCTGGTTATAGTCAGATTTAGGGTACTAGCATATTCAAGAAGTATACACTAATCAGAAAGGAAAGCATTTTTAATAAAATGAAATAGAAATAAATGATGGCTGTGTCTAACACCCTCCTCTATCCAAAACAGAGGATCTCTTGGTTCCTGAGGAATGTTATGGTAAGTCTATGTGCCAGGTCTGTATCACTGAACAGTGGTAACTATATCGGTTCTTCATGTTCTGATCATGACATAGCAGCTAACTCCCCTGTTTCTCATTATGTGTTCACCCAGTGTAGTGGATTGACTAATAGTCAACTTGTAAGGCTCAGCTGAACTGAGTCAACGTGGTCTGGGCGTGGAGAATCCACCTGAGGATTGTTACCAATAGCCATAAAAAGAGAACTGGGGAGGAAGATCTTGCCCTGTTGATTTTCTAGGAGAATCTTGCTGCAGATGGTTTTCCTGATGTGAACTAAGCTGTTTTCATCAGAGGAGGGGCTCAGGAGCTTGTTGTTGCTGGGAATGGCTGCTGCTTTCATCAGGGGAGCTCTGAAGCTTCACTTCCTGACTCCAATGTGGATCTCTCAGCTTGGTGGCACAGATCCTTCATCTCATCAGCATAGATTTTCTGGCTTCCACCACTGGCCTTTGGGCCTTCCAGATAAAGATCCTCAAAATGGACAAGCGTGAGACATTGCCATGGGCTCCAGGCCACTGGCTGGGCTCTAGGCCACTGGCAGGACTCGAGGAGGACATTGCCCTGGACTCTAAGCCATTAGCTGAACTTGTGTGGGAAACTGCTGGGATCTAGGTCCTCAGATGAATATTTTGGGCTTCAAATGTGTGGTTAATCTCTTGCACTCCTTGCATTTGACTCTTTTGATAATTATTATAAAATAACCTTATAAGTTATATATCCTGTATTTAATGTATTCCCTCACCCAATCCTGCTGACTGCAACACCTAGTAATCTGTTGATTATACTATGGGAGGTACATTAATCAGCAATCAGGGGCACTTTATTTAAAGTGGTCAGGTCTCATCATAAATTCATAGATTATATTTCTGGTTTAATTTGAACTATACACTATCTTTCCACCTTATTAAGACTTATCCTATAAGAACTCCAGGAGTGGTGGGCTTTTGATCTTAAAGGATTATGTCAACGGTCAGTTGGATGGGAGTAGTGATATTTCCCAGCACTCACGTAACTGCAATGGGTGAGAATGGCTGGGATTATTTCTTGAATTTTAAGAGATTCTGTGTTTGTTCTACCAGAGCAAACTTGTCCTGAGCTAGCTACAAAGTAGCTGCCACTAAAGACCTTTCCTTTGCAGAAAACGCAAGCCTTGCTTTTCCAAAGCATTGTGTTCTCTCATTTGCTGAGAAGTACAAAGTATGCAAAGAAAGACAGACATATGCATGAATAGAAAATTAAAACATGAAAAATTGGGGGCCAGAGATTGAGAATGAGAGCCCAGAGGGACTTGGCTCTTGAAGAAACAGGGAGGTCAAGTTACATAAGCCCTTTTTTCTTTTCCAGCCTTGTCACGTACAACTCCCCTCCTGGCCTGGAAGAACCACCAGGGTCAGTGAGGATGAAATTTGGTTTCTATTTCCTAACTACTAAAAGTCCTAGTATTCATAACTGCTTTTACTTTTAATTACATTATTTTATTCAAATTTATCTAAATATGTACAAACATACGCCTAGGTATACATTTCTTATGCTCTCACAACTATTAACTTACAGAACCAATATAATTCAAATTAACTCTATTAATTTGACAGATGATGTTACTTTGCTGAAATAAAAACCATTCTTTACTCTGTGGCTATGGTATTGAATGCCAGAGCACGAATCTTTTCTCTTTGGCAGCCTGTACTACTATGCATTCAAAGAGAACTTAATGTTCCCGACACAGTTCTCTATTTAAGCTTACTATGAAACCTTTATTCGCAGCATGCATTATGATGCCTTTGGCCTTCATGAATATATTTTTTTTCCTCTTTTCCATTCCACTTGAGCACTGTAAAGTTGTAAATACAAAAGGCAACTCTCATACAGAAACTGTGTGGCAGTAATCAGGTAGCTATTCGATAATCCAGAATTGTCAAATGTGTTTGTTTAACAAATGTTCATCTTACTGTGTTAAAAATTAAACATGATGTTTTAAATTACCATGGATAACTTACACACTCTAAGTAACTAAATGAAATTTAGTTGTTCCTTGATCAAGCACCATACCAAGCTTTAACTCCCTCCTTCCAATGCAGGTGAAACATGGAAGACATAAAGTCAATGTTTCCCCCTTTCTTTTTCTTTTATTGAGTTTATTGGTACATTTTAGGTATACAATACAGTTACATTCATTATTGAGATCGTGTACCTTTACATGACAGGTGGTCTTGGTTCTCATTTTTTATCCTTGTCCCTTTTGCTCTTACAAAGTGGTTGAGGCAACCTGATGCTGTTTTACTTTGATTTTGTGCTCCACCACTCTGCCCTTTTATTTAAGCAAGTTTATGTAAGTTGACTGGGGGATATTCACATATCCAGACTCACCTTCCCAAGGAAAGATAAAACCTAAGAAGAATGAGATCTGAGTGCTAGTGTCTGTCTGAGTGCTAGTACTGTTTTGTTCAGTAAAAGAAGAATGGCCTATTGTAGGCAAGACCGCAAAACTTCCCAAACTGATTGTTTTTCCCTGCTCATGACTGTTGGGGCAGAAGAATTCAATCTCCCTTTACATTCAATTTGGCTCTTTTTTCTTTGGAATGTGAGGTATATTCTTAGGATGGAAGGAAATAAACATTAAATTTTGGCAAATTTGAAACATTGTTTACAAGAGCTTTGGGCATATCTTCATCAGTCTTGCATTCTATCAAATAATTTGGGAGCAGGGAAAGGGTGCTGACAATGTCCTTAGATGCCAACTGAGCTCTGTCTGCCAAATATCCACTGATCTAAAACATCGCATTTACCATATACAAATTTCCATATAAATGCAAATCAAATGCTGAATTCCACGCTGCCACACTAATCTAGCAATCTATTCCTGGAGCAGCTGTTTTAAATCGTCCATAATAAAGGAACTTTTGGACCTCTATCTTCTAATTTTCTTTCAAAAAATTTTTTTGTCTTGGTGTCTACATTTTGGAGCTCTCATCATCTTCACCTTTGAGATCTGTAATTTGACTTTCAAGACTTCTACTAAAAAAATTAGCAATCATGATTTGTATTTATAAGAATTGCTTCTTATTATTCTTCCTTTCCTACAGCCTGCTCTTATTTTGAAGTTGCATCTCTTAAATGTCTTTAAGGATAATTGAGTAGAGTGTTTTTAAAGTTGTCCTTTGTTTCCTAGGTCACTGGTTATGATTTTTCTTTCTACCTCTAGCTTCATTTTAGTTTTACTGCTGCTTTTCCTGAATATCTTGATATTATTAGCTAATCTGATCCAATGTTTATTCTATTCTCCAGAAATTCCTTTAAATTATATGTCTTATGCCAGAATTTTAAAATAAGACTCAGTTCACCATTCTATATAATTTATTGAATTTTTAAAAGAAAATTTAGGGACTTTCTTTAAATAACATGGAAAGAAAACGAGAAGATTTTATACATCATTAATGGTATACTTTCATCCAAATGCCCACAGATCTGAATAGTCTTCTTTGTAATCCTAAATATCTCTATAAGTGTAGGTTCTTTATGAACTTCATGCCGCCTCACTGATCTACTAATTCATTCCTATGTCAGTAGTGGACTACTATTTTAATTACTTTCAATTTCCTAGAAGATATCTACTTGTAAGTTAGAAGAGATTGTTAAAGGGAAAAAACACATTACAGTCCTGTAGCAAATGTTGAAATATTTTTCCTTCATGAAAACTTTTTTTTTTTTTTTTTTGAGACAGGGTCTCTCCATGTAGTTGAGACTGACCTGGAACTCACTATGTAGCCCAGGCTGGTCTCGAACTCACAGAGATCCTCCTGCCTCAGCCTCCCGAGTGCTGGGATTACAGGCGTGTGCCACCATGCCCAGCCTCAATGAAAACATTCTTGATGAACAGAATAACAAGTGGTTATATAAAACTTACTTTTCCTTAACATTTATGATAACATATCTTATCAGACACACACACACACACACACACACACACCCCTAACTTAATTGATCCTCAAAAACTATGATTAATATTTTCCCTTTACAGAAGAAGAAACTGAAGCCTGGAGAATTTAAGTGACTAACTCAAGATTACCTATGAGTACGTGGCAGGACTTGAATTCAGATCTCTCTATGGATCTCAGATTCTCACTGTTATACAGTATGTACTGCCTTACATTCATGTAATAAAGCTTCTTGTTCATTTATTAGAATGCCCTTTGTTAATTAACTCGACCTGCTCCAAATTAAGTAAAAAAGAAGTCCATTGCTGGACTGTCTACATGTGGAAGACAACCAGTGTCTCCCTGACCATGTGTGCAGAGCAGGGCTCTCCAAACACCCCCTGGAGAAGGACTCTGCTTATCTGCTTGGTTTTATTTCTCATACCAGAGTGTCACAATGCCATAGGCTTTAAACTGCCAACATTCGTCTTCTCTTTACCATACCTAGAACATATGCCACCAACTCTGAATAAAGAGAATTTTTTTTTCGGTACCAGGGATCAAACCTGGGACCTTTTGCTTGCAAGGCAGGCAGCGACACCACTGAGCTAAATCCCTGGCCCAAGAGAATTTTATATGTAAGCACATGATAAATAAAATTATGCTAAAGGATGTATGTATTAAGAGATAAAGAAAAGAGGAAAATACAGAAATGAAATTGCTTATATTGATGACATAATCACACAGAAAATATTTATTTTAAAATCTATGTTAGTATCTTTATGAATTCTAAAATAAAATAATTTTTATTTAACTTTGTAAGTGTGATCAAAACAGTATACTGAATTAAAGAATAAGCAATGATTCTACTATAAAATGTATGGTGATTAAAATAAGAGCTTCATTTCTTCTTTAGTCCACCCTCTAAGACCTAAGAATTCCTGAAATGGCCAAAAGTAAGGAACTTAGGAACAAAGAGCCTAGGACTAGGTAGTAACAACCAAACATTAGCTAGTGGGTAGATACCATAAAAGCAAACTAAAGAAATGAATCAGAGAAAAGAGTAAAAAGAAAACAAGTATTTTCTACTTTCAACCACTCCAAGAGGGAAGGGTCATAAAATCTAAAGGAAAAACTGCTTCACATAAATGTAAAGATTTAGGAAAGGACCGGGGATTTAGCTTAATGGTTTGGTGGCCTGCCTCACAAGCGCAAGGACTCGAGTTCGATCCCTGGTACCAAAAAAAAAAAAAAAAAAAAAAAAAAAAAGATTTAGGAGAGCAGGAGTAAGAGATTAGCTTGATAGATAAAAAATAAAGGAAAATAAAGAAAACAGGAAGTTCATCTAAAAGAGAGGAAAGGATGATAGTGAAGTTTAAAGAATATATTGATCAGATAAAATTATTTCATGTATACATGCGGATGGTCACTGCAAATGTGAATTATGCCCCATTTCTAAAGACCCGGGAAAAAGAGATCTGATCCCGTCAAATAAGGATAATCAAACTTGTTCAACTCTGGGCTCCTATTTCTTTGGCATTCATTTTTTTCTTGATGCCTACCCATTTTCAAACCCAAATATATTTATGGTGATTAAATTTTGTCACAAATGCTTTAACGATGGGAAAATTTTAGCTTGACCACCAAAAGCCTAGGTCCTGAAAAAGTTAAGATTAAGACTAATGGGCTGTTTCCAAGATTTAGCTATTACAAATTGTGCTGCTATAAACATGGGTGCACATACTTCTCTGTGAAATGATTCTTTTAGTTCTCTTGGAAAGATACCCAGCAGAGGGATGGCTGGGTCAAATGGAACCTCCAGTCCAAGCTCTTTGAGGTATCTCCATATTGATTTCCATAGTGGTTGCACCAGTCTGCACTCCCACCAACAACGGAGAAGGGTTCCTTTCTCCCCACAACCCCGCCAACATTTGTTATTGTGTGTTTTCTTGATAGCAGCCATTCTTTGTGGGGTGAGGTGGAATCTCAGTGTTTTCATCTGCATCTCTCGAATGACCAGTGATGTGGAAAATTTTTTCAAATATTTTCTTGCTGCTTTTACTTCTTTGTCTGAGAAATGTCTGTTCATTTCGGAAGAAAGGAGCTAAAGGTGTAGGGAAGGTGGGATGGGTAGGGGAAGAGTAAAAAGGGAAAAGAAAAAAATGTGAGAGAATGAAAAGATGAAAATAAAGTGTTTGTAGATGGGGAGGGGAGGAGGGGGTGAAGGGAGGGCAGAGGTAAGGGGAAAAAATGAGAATGAAGACCTGTCATGTAGAGGTACAAGATCCCAACAATGAATGTAACTGTACTGTATCCCTAAAATGTACCAATAAACTCAATTAAAGCTGGAAAAAAAAAAAGACTAATGACTCAGTAACCAAATCCAAAGCCAAAATAATTATTCAAAACTTGAACAAAAAGCAAGACCACTGCAGTTTCTAACAGTTTTGTTGCAAGCCATTAGAATCTCTAAAGCTGAGATTTAGTTTTCATTTGTCATTTAATCAGGTTCAGATTCAGTGTGAAGCTCTGCGTTTTTGTTGTTTGTTTGTTTTTTGTTTTTTTCTTGTTTTGGTTGGGTTTGGTTTGCAGTTCCCCAGGATCAAACTCAGGACCTTGTGCTTGTGAGGCAGGTGTGGTGCCTCTAAGCTAAATCCTGAGCTCTGCTCAGTGTTGACTTGAACAAGATTAATAAATTGTGAAGTACCTTTTTCCAATGGAGATGAATATTACAAAAGCCCAATAAAAAAGGTAATCTCAGGGTTACTATTTTTTCACTTCTTAGGACATTAAATTTTATAGGCAATTTAACTTCATTTCAGAATCCTTTCTTTCACCAACTACATATACTTCTTTCTCTCAGCGTCTCCTTTATCATCTTTATCTCTTAGTGATGATCAGAAAAAACACAAGAAAAAAAAACTTATATGCTTTTAACACATGCTGAAATATATGTGTATGTTTTCAAGTGTGTCCTTTGGCAATATTGAAAACAATAGTACATATTTAGCTATATCTTAATATGTGCCAGGTGCTGTTTTAAATACTTCTTAAGCATTATCTCATTTCATCCTCACAAGTACCCTGTTAGTTTGGGTAAACTGAGTCCCAGAGAAGATAAGTAATGTTTTAAGATAACCTAGTAGCAAGAAGGATTAGAACGCTCTGGATTGATTTAGTGAGAATCTTGCATTCTTATTATTCCCTTGTATTTTTCTGATAAAGTACAAAAGTAATGCCTCTTCTGGGTATAGGTCTAGCAAGGACAGGAGGTCTTAGAAAAATCATAAAAACTGGAAATTGGATAATGGAAGGTAGTTGGTAGAATGAGTAAAGCCATTAGAAAATGGATTTGTTCTGACTGTATAAAGCAGAAGGAGATATCATTATCTTCCTTTAACAGATGAGAAGACTGAAATTCAAAGAGAACAGGTTATTCCTGTGTCACCCACTAATAAAAAACTAAGTAGGGATATGAAAGCCCATCAACAGATCCCAAGCTCAGTGCATTTTCGGAGGCTCCTTCTGCTTCTGAACAGATGGTCAGCAAGTTCAGCCTCATTTGTTCCACTTCTTAGTTCTAAACTATGGTTTCAGCTGCCATTATTTCCCCTTTGTTCTGGATCTATTTGGCTCTGAGATTTTTATCTCCCTACTTCTGTCTTTGACATAATGATAAGGTGACATTTAATTTGGTCTCTGGTTCTCATTTATTTTGCTGGCAGTGGTCCCAGAGATCAACTCAAAGGAACAACATACAGTCATAACATATCAACAGCCTGATTTGTATCAAGGCTGTTTGTGACACTAGTTTTCACCATTCCTTTCCTAACTGCCATCCGCCCATCCCAACAGTACAACATATGGACCCAACCTTTGTAGACATGCTACCCACTTGCTTGCAATATGAGTTTTCCACCATAGAATTAGGTACAGTGAATGGTAATGATTAAACAGATGGTCCATTCTAAGCAGTAAACACACATCAAGAACTCCGTTTAAAAATCACAACCTTTCTGAACACTTTTGCATCAGGAGTCTTAGCTTTTCTTAGGAATGGGGAAAAGGATACAATTGATCTCAATATCTGCATAGATTGGCTTCTATGAAGTGAACATAGACTATTTGCAATTAATTTGAAAATCAACAAACCAATAAACCCAATCACCCTACAATTTTTAGGCATATTATTTCTAAAAGCACCTCAACAGTTTTCTTTAGGACCCCAATCAAGTAACTTCTCTTCTCTGGAGTTCAATGCCTTTTACACAATGAAGACTTTGAGTTCACAAGTCTCTTACAATTCAGACCTAAATTCTTCTTAACAACCTATAGAATAACAGATGGGACAAAAAAAAAAACCAAAAAACAAATATGATAGTAAGATTCAAATTAACCTTATTAATAAATGTGTTAAATGTAAGGTTCTAAACATGCCAATTAAAGACAAAAAATTGTCAGACTGAATTTGAAAAAATTCAAGATATAGCTATGTGCTACCTATAAAAATAATTTTGAATACAAATATTTAAGTAAGTTAAAAGCAAAAGGATGGGAAAAGTAAAACCATTCTAAGAGTAATCAAAAGGTAGCAGAAATGGCTTTATTAATATCAAAAAGTAAATTTCAGAGCAAAGTATATTATAAGTGATGAACAAGTTCATGTCACAAAGATAAGGAACAATTCATCAAAAAAGCATAACAATTGTAAACATTGATACTCCTAAAAGAAGAATCTTAAGATACATGAAATAGGGCCAGGGATTTAGCCCAGAGGTTCTGCTGCCGGTCGTACAAGCACAAGGTCCTGAGTTTGATCCCCAGTACAAAAAAAGAAAGAAAAAGGAAAAGGAAAAAACATACATGAGACAAAAAAAAGATGAAAATAAAAGGATACACAAATCCATAATTCTCACTAAAGATTTAAATGTCACTTTTTTGATAATTGGCAGAATTAAGCAGAAAATATGTGAAAATGTGTATACCTGAACACTATCAAGCAATATAACATGATCCATATGTATAGAGTGTACCATGCAACAATAGCAGAATACATATTCTTCTCAAGTGCCTTATATTTACAAAGATGTCCTATGTTCTGTGCCATAAAGCAAGGCTCAGTAAATGCAAACTATGTTCTCTAATCATAATGGAATTAAACTAGAACTTTCTAACATGAAATTTTCTGGAAAATTTCTTAACATTTACAAACTAAATAATAAATTTCTAAGTAACACTTAGATCAAAGAAGAAATGAAAGGGGAAAGTGAAAGTCTTGTTATAATGTAAAAAATGACAACACAATATATCAGAATCTGCAGGATTCTACTAAAATAGTACTTTGGGAGAAAATTAGAGCACAAAGTGCCACATATGAAATAAAAGAACATTTCAAGTCAATGTTTTCAGCTTCCATCATAAGAAAATAAGAGAAAGTTATACCTGAAGTAAACCAAAGGAAAAAAAGTAATGATCACAGCAAAAATTAGTGATAAAGGAGATGACGTATCATGATTTTCCAATAAAACAGGATCAATATTTTATACATATATAAATGAAGAGCTTCATATGATAGTTATACAGAAACACACATTTATACATGCATATATGAAGAGATTTATTATAAGGAATTGGCTCCACAATTACAGAGGAGGAGAGGCAATGTACTGTGGCTTGGCAGGTGTGAGACCACAGAGATAGTCCATTGCTAGTCTGAAGGCTGCTGCTCAAAGACCCAGGGAGCCAACGACACACAAGAAGTCTGAGAGCAGTCTGCTGGAGAACTTTTTTACTCAGGAAAGTTGATCTTTTAGTCCTATCTATACTTTTAGCCAATGGGATGAAGTTCAACTCCAACATTAAATTTTAGTCCCCAACATCCTGGAAAAGATAGGTGCTGGATTTCATTCCTTTCTCTGGCCAGAATTGAGGGCCTCATACATACTATCTTGGGGAGAAGAATATATGTGTTTCATATTTAGTTTTTTTTTTCTAAATTTATTCTCATTTTAGAAAACTAAGACTAGCTCTGAGCCCACTGCTTTTCACCAGGAAAAATATTGCATATTTACCTAGACTCCTAGTCAGAGCAATGCAGTGAGGTGGCTAGTGGATAGGAAAAATTTACAAAAGTTGACTGGAAAATCTACATTGGGGTCTATTGAACTTCCTTAAAATGAATGAGCAAGCCATGGGCATCATTTGGCATTTCTTTTTTAACATAACTTTACTTTTTCTTCTTTCACAATAATTTCCAAATTAACTGCAATGCAATGAGTAAGCCACTCTTTGGAATTGTTAAAGAGAGCTATAGTCAATGTAAATATTCCTGTCTCTATCAATTGCTTTTGGACATCCCCCTTCCAAATATTTTTTAAATCTCACTTATTGCTCACAGATATCTCTAACTGTATAAAATCTTCCCCTGCCGATATATTTGTAATTCATTTTGCAACAAATCCAAAACTATTTTCACAAGCCATAATCCTATTCCAAATGACCTCAATGTCTTTATTTTTCTCCCTTCTCTTTCACTGTCTATTTTCATTCCCAGTCATTTTCTCCACACACTTCATACTTGAGGAGTCAGTAGTTTTGTTATTTCTTAAAGTCTTTATCCTTTTCTGTTTTTCAGCATTCTATATTTATTGGCTGACATAACTTACTTACTTTTCCATAATTTTCCCAAATTCTTCATTAAGGAAAAATTAAAAGATCATCTTAGTATCATGAAGGAGAGAACTATCACTGGCACTCTTAACCACCTGTGCTGCAAGAAAAGACTACTGAGTATAGGCTTTGCAGGGTGAGCTGATATCTGCCCCATGAGCAGTGCCTATCAACACTTAGCAGGGCCTGAGGCAGGGTTTAGGAGATGGTATTAGTTCCAGAGCAATTTCTTGAAAACAAACAGTGGTTGAACCAAGATCAACACAGAATGTAAAACAATTATGTCAGACTAAGAAAATCAATAAGGAAAATCTGCATGTAGTTTTGCTTTAAAACTTTGTTGGTGGAGTTTTTAATGTCTTCTTTTCTGATGAACATACAGGATTTCCTTTTCCTTTCTTCTTGATCTATTTGTAAGGCTGTTTAGCAGCCTATATTGTGGAAACTAAAAGGAAATATCATTTGAATGTTTTCTTGCCCCCACTGGCTTCTCAGAATTAAGTAAAAGTGTACTATGGGAAATTTGAATGTAGAATATAAACTAATGAATCATCAGAGGAATTTAAGGATGGTAATGACTGTGGTTACTGAAATTTACAAGATTGCTTTTGTGGTGGCTTCGCTTAAAAAAATCTCAACTAATCCTTGGCAAAAAAAAAAGAGATAAGACATTATTAAATTCAGACTTTACAACTTTGATTTATAATTCATCTATAAATAAGTAAACTAATTACAAATGTTATCTCTAGAATAGTCTATGATGACTCTACACAAACTACATAAGATACTGGTTGCATTGTCTACAAAAGTACTGGGAACAATGAATATAGTACCTGAATTGAGACTCTTTACATTCAAACCAACGTAATTATTTACACAAGACTTTTAGGAATCAATCCTCATGCCAGGATTGAACTGGGCGATCAATTATGCAGCCAAAGCTATGCTAATAATGTCACAGTGATGAATACATTCCATTTAATCGGGTATGAAGAGTTCACCATCAAGGAACAAGGGTTGATCTTTATATATGAAATCAATAGCCATCGATTCCTACAAAGCCTTCTCAGGAGGGCTATGGCTTGCAGCTAGTAGTAAACAAGATCACTTTCTTGGCAGGCCAGGACATCATTGAATTGAGCAACCTCCAGAAGGCAGAATTCTTTCACAATTATAGGTACAGCAGCTAAAATTTGGTGGAGATTAATTTCTCAGTTTTAGTTTCTTTTTTTAAAATAGATGAGTTAATAAGAGTATTAAAAGAAGAACTCCAGAATGATAAAAGCTATTGAAACTATAGCCCTAAGTTCTCAAGATACTTTACATAACCTCCAGATGGAAATTAAGTGAACTCATCTTTTGTTCTGCTGAAAATCAACAAAGAGGCTAATAATACAACATCTCCTTCTGCATTTACATAAATACGTAATTAAACTGGGAACAAATAGAACAGAACCCACAAGAGGTAAAGACAGAGTCCCTGGTCAGGTGCACACATGTGTGATTCCATCTACTCAGGATATTGAGGCAGGAGGATTGCAAGTTCGAGGCCAGCCTGGGCGGGCAAGACCTTCTCAGAATAAAAAATAAAAAGTGTCAGGGATGTAGCTCAATGATAAAGTGCTTCCCTAGCATACACAAGGCCCTGTGTTCAATCGCAAGAACAGAACTAGGAGAAAAAAGAAACACTGTTCCAAGACTACATATACTAATTACCACTGAATTGATATATTGTATCATTAGTATTGGAATGATGGTTCAGTTTATAAGTTTATGTATTAATCCTGCACCTAATTTAAACTTTGAAACAGCAGAAAAATGTTAACTAAACCAGTGTAATTAATAATTTTAGCACAAAAATATAGTTCAGCTTTCATTTGTGTTAGGACATAGGAATACACACATTATCAAGAATACACACAGGGGTTTGGGGGTGGTTGTTGTTGTTATTGTTTGTGGGAGTGTGATGGCAGAGGTAATAGTCAGTAAAGTTTATACAGAACTTGAAAAAAATAGTAAAAAAAGTTATTATATGATTTTTAATGTACTAAGTCATTTTCTAAAAAGTACAGATGAAAACATTCTGAGGCTCTACAGGAATGTAATTTTGACTAATAATTGATTAAGTTGCAGATTGTTTTTATCTTACTCTAAAAACCTTATTTCAGCATTATTTTGTCCACTGACCATACAAATCCTCATTTCTCATCTGGTCTTTGACCCAGCTATTTCACTCCTGAGGCCTACTAATGACATATGAAATTTTGATATGCCAAATATCTCTTCTTTATTAAATTATGGTAACACTTACTTGAGATCTACCCTCCTAGCAAATTTAAGTGTACAGCAAATGCACTGTTACTATTATGTTGTTCAATAGATCTCTAGGACTGACTCATTTCATTTTTTATTAGTATGCATGTAGTACATAGTATTTACAGTTCATGTGTGGAGTTGGCACATGTCTATAGCACATCTTAGTTCCTGTTTATCCTCTTTTCATGCCTCCTTCTCCCATTCCCATTTGAGAAAGATCTACTTCCCTACTTCCCATTATCTATCTTTTATTTTGCTCTTTACTTATAATTTGGGTTTATTCATTTTATATAACTGAAATTTTATGTTCATTAAATACTAATTCCTCAATTCCTCCTACTACCATCCACAGGAAACCACATCTTACTTTCCACTTCTTTGAATATGATTACTTTAGATAGTTAATAGAAATAGAGCATTTGTCCCTCTGTGATTGACTTATTTCAGTTAGTATAATGTCCCCAACATTCATCAATGTTCTCTGACATAGGCCAAGATTTCCTTCTTTTTTAAAGCAAACTAATAGTCCATCATATGTATTATATATATGTACATATGTAATATGTGTGTATATTTGCATTGAATTTATATATTTATTTATTTATTTATTTATTTATTTATTTATTTATTTATTTATATGATTTAGATTGTTTCTACAGGGCCGGAGATTTAGCTCAGCGCTGCCAGTACCTGCCTGGAAAAGAAAAGGTACTGAGTTTGATTCCCCAGTTCTGGTGGGGGGGATTCTTTCTACATCTTGGGTATTGTGAAAAAACTGCAGCGAACAAGGAAATACAAATATCTCTTCAGGATCCTAATTTGTATTCTTTTGGATAAATACCTACTAGTGGAAGTGCTGGATTATATGGTAGTTCTGTTTTCATTTTTTGAGAATTTTCCATTGGATTTTGTACGATGGCTATACCAATTTCTATTTTCATCAACAGTATGCAAGGATCCCAATTTATGTCTTTGCCAACATTTGTTATCTATATCTGTGCATGTTATCTATTTATGAGAGGGAGAAACATATTTTATAAAATAGCTATCTTAACAAATAAATAAAAAGTAATACCTCCATTTGTTCTTAATTTGTATTTTCCTGGTCCCCAGTAATATTGAACACGTTTTCATATACCTGTTGCTCATTTGTACACATTACTTAAAGAGACATCTATTCAGATATGAAGGTCTTTTACTCTTTAAATAGGTTATTTGTTTTCTTGTTATTAAAGAGACTGTCCTTTCCCCACTACATATTCTCACCTTCTTTGTTAAAGATCAGTTAATAATATATACTTGGGTTTATTTCTGGGCTCTCTATATTTTACATTTGTTCATTTGTCAAACTTATACCAGTATGAGACTGTTTTGATCCCTAATATGATACTTCTAGCAGTGTTCTTCTATCTCAAGGTGCTTTGGCTATTTGGTGTCCTTTGTGGTTTCATATGTATTTTAGGATTTATTTTCAGAGGGCATTACTATTAGTACATATTTGTGATACATAATAATTAATATTATTGCTTTTATAGGAATTACACTAAATTTTTAGATGAATTTGAGCAGTATGGACATTTTAATATTATTAAGTCTTTCAAACCATGAACTCAGAGAACCAAAGTTAGTGTTTGATGGAAGCATTTCCTAAGCAAGTTTAATTCACTTAATGAAAAACTAAGAACTTGACCAGAGAGGGAAGAAAATGTTTCCAAACTTTTCACACTGCTGGAGGTTAATTGGTGTGGCCAATGAACACTTCACAAAGGAAAATGCATTCACAGTTTAGATATAGCAATAGTCTAAGTGAGGAATTAAAGAGAGTATAGAACCAAGTTCTGGACAGACTCTCCAAGCTTTCCAAACTTTTCACACTGCTGGAGGTTAATTGGTGTGGCCAATGAACACTTCACAAAGGAAAATGCATTCACAGTTTAGATATAGCAATAGTCTAAGTGAGGAATTAAAGAGAGTATAGAACCAAGTTCTGGACAGACTATCTCCAAGCTTGTAATCCTTTAATATGTGGTTGCATAGCAGAATCTATCAATTGCGTTGCAAATTCACCATATAATTTCATAGAAATAGGAAACTCGAAGGCCAAGTATTTAGCTCAGTGGCACTGCACCTGCCTCACAAGTGCAGGGTCGTGAGATGGATCCCTGGTACCAAAAATAAGAAAAAGAAAAGAAAGAAAGAAGGAAGAAACTCTTGGACTAGTAAGTCATGAATGGTACTTAACAGAGATTTTTATGCACTCAGGACTACATGAGCCATGGTCTTCTAGAATAAGTGTTGGAAACTGTTCCATGAGCTTCCCAAATCTAGTTCCTCTCCTTTACACTGAGTATTCACCAGTTATTTTGATGGCTCATCATCAAAGGTCTTTTTCATAGTTTATAAGAGAGAGACCACATGTGTTCTCCAAAAAGGAAAACATCTACAATATTAAAAGAACAGCAAAGATGGAGAAACAAAAGGAACTTGAGGTCAGACATTTGTGAGTGACAGAATGGAAAGGCTGTGGGCTACTGACTAAATAGATATAGCAATAGTCTAAGTGAGGAATTAAAGAGAGTATAGAACCAAGTTCTGGACAGACTATCTCTTACATTTGTTTTAAGTGAAATTCATATAACATACAACGTTTTAAAGTGAAAGCTCAGAGGCATTTAGCATATCTACAATATTGTGCAAACACCACCTCAGTCTAATCAAAACCAATTGAAATCTTGAAATTCCCAACAAAAAACACACAGACTCCTTCATTACAACTTTCGCCAAAAAGAGAGATCTGGGATTAGTTGACTTCACAGGTGAATTGTGTCAAACATTAAAGAATTAGTATCAGTCCTTTTTAAAGTCCTACAAAATATTAAAAAGAAGAAGCATTACCAAAATTATATTATGCTGACAGCATTATTCTGATATCAAATCTACACAAAGAAAAATAGATCACAAGACAATATCCTTGTTAACATAGATAACAGAATTTTTCAACAATATATTGGCAAACCTAAATCAACAATAAATTAAAATAATTATACACAGTCATCAAGAGAGATTTATCCTTGTGATGCCAGTGTAGTTCAACGTGTTCAAATCTATCAATGTGATGCTCAGCATTAACAAAGTCAAGGATAAAAGTGATATAGTCATTTCAATAAGCCAGTGGTAAGGGGATCAGGAGAGGGGAAGAGATGGTAGTGAGGAGAAGGGAAAGGAATCAGAAATTATCAAGAAGAATGTAACTATATATCACAAACATACCAATTTTTAAAATATGCAGAAAAGACATATAACAAAATTTAATACCCTTAATTATAAAACAGTCATCAAATTAAGTGTTGAAGGCATTTGTCTTCACACAATAAATTCCATATATAAAAAGCCCATAGCAAACATCATATTCTGTTATGAAAATCTGAAGCCTTTCCACTAAGAACTGGATAAGAAAAGAATGCCACATGCTACTTCTATTTTTTCAATATAGTAATGAAAGTCCTGGCCAGAACAATCCAAAAGGGAAATGAATAACTAAAATTGTCTGTTTGAAGATAGCATTTTTTTATATTTAGCAAACCATGGACTACACACACACACACACACACACACACACACACACACACACACACCCCAAAAACTACTAAAACTAATTATAAATCCTTAAAGTTGTAGGATATAAAATTAAAATACAAAATCAATAATGTTTCTATACATTAACAATATACTACTTGAAAAGGAAATTGAGAAAATAATTTCATTTATGATTATGTCTATGTCAGAAATAACAACATACTTAGGAATAAATTTAACCAAGGAAGTGAAAGACTTAAACATTAATAGAAGAAACTGAAGAAGATACAAATAAATAGAAAGGCACTTTGCATTCATGGATTGGAAGAATTAATATTGTCAAAATGTCCATACTACCCAAAGTAATCTATAAATATAATCTAATCTCCAGGAAAGTCCCAATGACATTTTTACAAAAATAGAAAGAAAAGTCTAAAATTCATATAGAGCCACAAGAGACCCCAAGTAGCTAAAGCAATCTTGAACAAAAAGAATAAAGAGGCATCACATTTCCTGATTTCTATAAATATTTCAAAGCTATATTGCTCAAAAAAATATAGTGCTTACATAAAGACAGACATATTAACCAATATAACATAATAAATAGCCCAAAAATAAATCCACACATTCTCAATAAGGTGATCTTCAAGAGAGGAGGCAAGAATACATTATTTTTCGATAAATGGTTTTGGTAAAACTGAATATCTGCATGCAAAAGAATGAAATTAAGTCCTTACCTTATTCCACACACATAAATCACACAAAGGTGGGTTAAAGGTCTAAACATCAAATGTGAAACTGTGACACATCTTTTGTGTAAAACACAAAAGGGAAAAGTTATTTACATTGGCCTTAACAATGATATCTTGGATATAATTCTAAAAGCAAACACAATGAAAGAAAAACTAGACAAATGGGCTACATTTAACTAAATGCTTCTGCACAGGGAAAAAAATAATCAGCAAAGTAAAAAAATGCAACATACAAAAGAGGAGAAACATTTGTAATCATATATTTGACGAGGGTTCAATATAGAAAATACATAAATAATGCCTATAAATTCAGCGACAAAAAATAATAAGCCAATTAAACTAGGCAAAATGCTTCAATTAATATTTCTCTAAAGGAGACATAACAAAAGACAAAAGGCATATGAAAAATTCCAGCATTGGTTATTAGTGGGGAAATCACAAAAATGTATAACAAAAAAATTGCAAAAATGTATAACTTCACATGATAAAGATGACTATTATAAAAATAAATGTTGAGGAGGCAAAAAAAAAAAGAGAAACTTGTGCTCTATGGATGGTGATATATATTATCATAGCCACTGTGGAAAGAAATATGAAATTTCCTCAAAAATGTAAAAGTAGAAATTACCTTATGATCAAGCATTTTTACTTCTAGGTGTATGCCAAACATTGAACTTAGAGAATTTAAGTGAGAGATATCTTGCCCTTTCACATTCACTGCAACATTATTTGCAAGAGCATGAGGTAGAAGCAATTGAAATGTCTATTAATAAGTGGACAAAGAAAATGTGATGCATACATAAAAGGAAATAGGCAGTCTCAAAAAATAAATTGTGACATTTGCTACAACTTAGATGAGCTTAGAGGATATTATGTTTTATGAAATAAGACAGTCACAAAATGACAACTATTCCACTGATATGGGCTATCAAATAATAAAGCTCTTCCTTAGAAACAGAGTAGAATAGTAGTTACAGAGGCTGAGGGATGGGGAGGATTTTTGTCAAAGAGTATATTTTTCAATTATACAAGATGAAAACATTTTAGGAATCTACAGAATAGCATAATGAAAACAGTGAACAATATTATAGTGTACAGTTATATGCTTAAAAATTTAAAGGTGCAGAACTTATATTTAATGACCTTATCAAGAGCAAAAGAGCAATGTAGGAAAGTTTTAGTGGTCATGGTTATGTTTATAGTATGAAAGTCTCGTGAGTGCATACTTATCTTCAGACTTATCAATAGGTATACATTAAATGTGTATAGCTTTGTTGCATGTCAATTATAACTCAATAAAAAATAAACCCTAAAACAAAAAATATTATTAGTCATCCTAGTAATATTGCTATAGTTCTTTTTATTTGTTCATAAGAATAAAATCTCATTTCTTACTTACTCAACTCTAAAAGACATGAAAAGAAAAAGTTACCATCTGGGTCATTCGAGCTGGAGCGCAAAGGCCTCCTTTGTCCTTAACGGGCTGTGGTTATTATGCTCCAACTTCTATTGTCTCTCTTCTAACAATTACACAGTGTATTCCCTCGTCTTCCATTTCAGTATTCGTGTTCAGATTCTTACCATGTTCCCCCGGGGTCCCACTCTCCTTATTACTCCCTGTGTGTGTCTTCATATTGCTATTCCCAAAACTATTAAAAACTAAAGATGATTACAGTTTTTTGGAAGTGTTGATTTCCATATATTTGTGAAATTCCAAATTTTCCTGCTGTTACTGATTTTTATTTTGTTATCTACTCTGATTATAATCAGACTAAATATTTTGTATGACTGCAGTTTCTTGCAAAATAACAGTATTTGGTTTTAGGTGATCATATGAGTTTATCTCAGGGCATAGTCCATGACATTTTACCATATATAAATATTTTGAAATTTATATATATAAAGTTATAGATATAGATATATAACTGTTCTTCTGAGTAGAGTATTCTCTGTGCATCTGTTAGGTCTAGTTGGTTTAGTGTTGTTCAAGTACTCTATTTCATTGTGACTCTTCTATTCATACATTTTTCTCCATTACTAAAATTGAAATCCCAAGATCTCCAACCATTGTTACATAATTATTTCTCCCTTCAATTTGTTCGGTGTTTGCTCTGAGTATTTTGGGAGCTCCATTATATGGGGCATATAACTTCTTGATCAATTGATCCTTTATTAATACATAATTTTACATTTCCCGCTGGTAAAAATCTTTGTTGTTAAATTCTATCATTTTTAAATCAATTTGATTGATACATTTAAGGTATACAACATAATGACATTCGTTATGGGAAATTTGTACCATTACTTAATCCATCTTGGGTCTTATTTTTTCCCCCATTCCCCTGTCCTCCCTTCAACCCCTCCATTCCCCCTATTTACTAAGACTTTGTTTCCATTTTTTTCATTTACTCATATTAATTCCACTCCTTTCTTTCCTTTCCCCTACTCCTCCTTCTTCCCCTTCCCCTTTACCCATTTTATTCCTATTTCACTTTATCTATTATACCTTTTAGTCCTATTTACACATTCAGTTTTTCACACTAGAGAATCTATTTGGTATTTACACATGTGTGTCCTATTTATTTTACTTAAGAGTATGACCTCAATGTGCATCCATTTAGCTATAAATGTTGGCAATTTCTCATTTTTTTATGGCTGAGTGGTACTCCATTTTATTTTTTTAAATACATTTTATTTATCCAGTCTCCATATGATGGGCAATTGGGCTGCTTCCAAGTTTTACCTATTACAAAACTGTGCTGCTATGAACATGGGTGCACATATTGTGGTAGGATTCTTTTCATTCTTTGGGGAGGACACCCAGCAGGGGAATAGCTGGGTCAAATGGGACTTCCAGTCCTAGTTCTTTGAGGTATCTCCATACTGGCTTCCACAGTGTTTGAACCAGTTTATACTCCCACCAGCAGTGGAGCAGGGTTCCTCTTTTCCCACAGCCCTAGTAATTGATATCGTTGATTTCATAATAGCAGCCATTCTTTGTGGGTTGAGGTGAAATCTCAGTGTTGTTTTCATTTGCATCTTTCAAATAACCAGTGATGTTGAATGTTTTACTTCAAATGTTTATTTTCTATTTCTACTTCTTTTTCTGAGAAATGTCTGTTCATTTCAGATGCCCATTTTTGGATTGGGTCTTTAAATCTGGAAGGTCTGATAAATTATTGAGTATTGCTACAGTTGATTCCATCTTTGTTTTGGTTACTATTTGAATGAGAATCATTTTCTATCTTTCCTTTTCAACATATTTGTATCCTTGGTTTAAAGTGAGTATCTGGTACACAGCATATAGGTGAATATTTTAGTCCGTTCTTCCTACCTCTGCCTTTTAATTGGTAAGATTTTCCTTTTTTATTTAAATCTCAACCTATTTTAAGCACCCAAACTGTTATTTATTCATCCATTCATTTATCATGTTTCTAAGGTCTTATTAGGCTACAGTTTTTATGTTAGATGCTATGAAGAACATAAAGTTTATTAAAATTTAGACTTTAACCTGGAAGAGTTCACAAGAGGAAAAATGAAAAAAAAACCAGGTAAATAATTATAACAAAATGAGCTATATATAATAATAGACCCGTGCACAAAATACTTTGGAGGCACTGGTATATGATGGGATATAGGAAAATTACATAGAGAAAGTTACATACAACCATGTAACTAAGAATTTTTCAGATTAAAAAGATAGAACTTGCATTCTAGGCTAAAGGAAAGGCATATGCAAAGGCACAATCATATGAAAGTTTGTAGTTCAGTCATAAGGAAATAATTTAATATTACTCGAATACTCATTGAACGCAATGAGAAACAAAAGCTAGAGACTTATGTTGGAGTCAGGTAGTGACAGACCTTACCTACCTTGTTAAGGCTTTGAATTTTATTTTGTATGGAGCAGAAAATTTGGAAATAGAATTTTTAGATTTATGCTTAGAATGATCAGTAATAGCAGTTGGATGATGGATCAAATGGGAAGATTAAAAAATTTGAGATATTAGCTGAAATTGTACTGGGATGGGAACATTTCCACTCAACTCTCTTTAATACATTGACAAGCCCCAAACCAGACCAGCAGAATCCTTTGCCTTGATTTTTCAAATTGTTGCCAGTGGAGAAAACCCTATTACTCTTTCTATAAACAAGCCTTACATCATTTCTCCAGTTATAAGTTTCAAAGAATGTAAGCCTGAAACTGAGTTGACGAGTACGTAAAATAATACAGCCAAGAAAGAAAAATACAGGCAAAACTGGAAAAGCAAGGAAGTTCCGAAAGCATTGAGCCCTAATCTGAGATGCCCCAGAAGTCAGTTTGGCCACTGCCACAAAAGACAGTTTGGTTTTGTGAATTATTATATTTCTGCTTTCTGCCAAATATCATTCAAATTGGGTGCTGTTACTTGAATCCAAAAGTATTTATTGAAATAGTCCGTAAATGAGCAAAGACACAGGGAAAGGGTTTGCAGGCTCTTACAATGGTGAATAATCAGAGTAAATCCTGAAGATAGCGTTTTTACACTTACACCAGTAACAAAGACAAATTACGAAAAGCAACTTATACCAACACTAGAGAAATATGAAGCAACCAGGTATGGTGGTGCACATCTGTATCCCAGCACTTGGGAGGCTTAAGCAGGAGGATCATGAGTTTGAGGTTAGCCTTGGCTACATAGTGAATTCAGGGCTAGTCTGGATTACATAGCAAGACCTGGGGGGAGGGATAGGAGCCAATGATGGGCTATATTACTTTAATTCAATGCTGGTAATTTCAGTTCCATCAGTTTTCTTTATAAACATACAGAGCCAAAGATTCCCCTATCATGTCCCAAAAGTCCCTCCTCTGCCCTTCTCATATCCTTCTCACAACATCCCTTACTAACAAGGCAGCTGCTCTCAAACCAGCAAAGAAAAGGGAAAGACCAGCAAAATAACTTTTGGCATTCCCATGAGAAGGAAAGAAAGGAAGAAACAACTGTACCAGTCTGTTCTGCTTTTGCTTTCTGTACAAGACATCCAGCAGGGCTCAATCCCTGTTCCCTGGACATATTGCCTGTTGGGTGAAGTCTAAACATGTTTCAATTTCTACACTATTGAATATTGATGGGGCTTCTAATAGTATTATACCCTCACTGGTAAGGTAATGGAGACTAGATATTCCAGTGACTTGGTCAAAATTATGTAAGTATTACCAATAAGATTGGACTGGAGTCCAAATTTTATAACATCAGTTCTTTGTTTTGCTACATAGATCTACCTCTACTCTGCATTCAGAGGAAGAAAGAAAGCAAGAAAACTTGTAGTTGAAGAGCACTGATAAAAGTGACGGAAACTCAAAACTGGACATATCTTTCATTTCATTACTTTTCAAGAGTTACTGCCGAGGGACAAGAAGTGACAATGAGGATTAAACAGAACTTTTTGCCGCTTCATGAATTTTCCACTGAAATGCCCTAATGGACACCAGCTGTTTCATCTTCTGGCTGTGTTGAGAATTTTTTTCTGCTCAATGTTTACTGCATGCCTATAATGTATAAGGGGATGTTGTATTCTGTTGTCTCACTGGCTTCCCTGGAGTTAAATGTTACTTTCTAATTGAAATTAGATGTTCTGTGTTAGCAGAAATCTGTAGCCAAGAAAGTGGGCCAGACCACAGGGACACATCCTAAAACATTCACAGCACCTTCTTTCTGTACAGCACATGATTTGTTGCTGCCAGAGAGGCACTTGTCTCTTCAGCCTGCCTTCTGGATAAGGCTTAAGGACCACATAGGCTTAGTAGGCAAGATAGAAGATTGAATCTTAGCTATGCTAGAGACCTGCATTTGACCCAAAACAAATCCACTCAGACTCTACTAGCTTTACTTTCCTCACCTGCAACAGGGGAATAACACTGGGTACCATACAAAACTGTTTCAAAACTAAGATGAGATACTAAAAGGAATAGAGAGCTCCTTTGGCACTGCCTGTGAAAGGGACTGTCCCGCTCTACAGTCCTGGGCTGTATAAACCAAGAGCAGTGTGGTCTGAGTCCAGAAGCAGCTACTTCCTATTCCACAGCTGCTGGACCTATCACACACCCTTTGCTAATGAAACCAACCTTTCTTTGCCAGGCTGACCTTGTTCAGAGTCCCATCAGACTTGCAAACTGCCGTTCACTCCATTAGAATAGAAAAGTATATTTTCTTTTGTCAACTAAATAAAAATTTTCCAATAACAAGGTGGATAAAGCTTTCTTAATGGCATCACAATGGTCAGGATTTATTCCATATTTTATATCATTTTGTATCTTAACTTTAACATTTTTGTCTCATTTCCCTGATCAAACTGAAAACTTCTCAGAAGGAAAGATGTCTTACATTTCATTATTCTCTGGCTGTGCTTAGTGCAATGAATTTATGAAATACTTTCTTACTTCACTGAGAGCCAATTTGAGTAGAGATAAAATTTAACCTAAACTAAAAGAATTCATCAAGTAGTAGCAAAGAATTAGAGATGAAGTCATAAAGATAGGTTTGTCCAAAATACATAAGGTTGGATGGACTTTAAAATTATAAATAATGGGGATAATGGTAAGGTGTTAAATGACAAGAAACTGAAGTTGATTTGTGCCAAAATATTGACAGGTCACATGACTTTCCACTACAGAACTCTAGGAGTTCCGGTCCATGGCTTTGATGTGGCATAAGCTGGCTCACTGGACCAGTTATCATTTTATTTTAATTACTAAATTAATTAATTTTATTTATTTATTTGGTACCAGGGGTGGAACTCAGGTCCTTGCACTTGTGAGGAGGCAGGTGGCAGAACCCCTGAGCTAAAATCCCTGGCCCAAGTTATCATTTTAGATGTGTGTGCCTCAGCCTTAAGCTGTTTGAGATCAAGAACCATGTTGTTTTGATATTTGTACTCTGCACATCTGGTAGAGTGCTGGTCACATTTTATGACTCATTTAAATGTTGTAGTCGGCAATGTGTTGTTGAAGTTGAAATGATATCAAAATGCCCACCAGAGTTTAGAATAAAGCTTCCTTCTAAAGGTTACACTAGCAAATCAATGATAGATGGATATGATCTGTGACAGAAAAAACTTTGTAAAATATTACGTTCTGCCAATGAAAGATCACAAAAAGGAAAGTAAACGACCGCATTCATGATGAAAATAAAACCTGAAACTTAATCTATGTTGACACTTAGATGTAAAGGAGAGAGTAGGAAACAGGGGTTCCCAGAGAGGCCTCACTGGTTGGCGGGAGGACCTAGTGTGAGTCACTAGGAACTCAGTTTGCTCATTGCCTCAGACCTGACTGGCTTTGCTCTTGGGGCTTAATCAGATAACTGGACTCACAGGAGAAGAATATGTAAATCAGAATTTGAATTATTCATTTGCAAAGTAACTATTTCTTTCCAGCATCTGAATTTTATATAACTACCACGAATGTCCTCTGTTTTTGCCATTACAGAGTCTTTGCTATTTCTGAGCTACTGTATTTCTAGACTTCTAAAGTAATACTAATAATTAGATTACATCATGGATTAATTGCCACTTTTTGGAAAATAAAAATGAGTACCATAAAAATGAGTATGTTCATTGGGAGATGTTTCAAAGTGTTACAAATGTAAAAATGTGGTTATACCTACAGTACACTGTTCCTTAAAAATAATGAAATACTGTAATGGACCAGGGGTTCCTAAGCAGATATTCAGAGAAAGACAGGTAAACCATATAAATTGGTGGCTCCTAAATTGAAGGACCTGTAGAGATATTTGGAAAAAGGAATGAAAGGCTTATCTTCCTGGACAAACAAGTGAAATTACGGGAAAGAGATGATAGGTGATATAGGAAAATCACATTCACCTTGGAATAATTTGGATTTTATTTAATAACATGTATAATTGAATTGCAATTTCAAATTAACCTACAAAATTTGAGTGCCTGTCATATGTTAAGGATCAAGCTACATGCTGAGGACACTATGATTAGGTAGTTTCTTTCTTCATGGAGCTGACAACTCAAAGATAAAGACTGAGACACTCTCATCCTGGTCTTAGGGCAGCTCAGTGAACAGCGAAAGCTCCATCTCATAGAATGTTCTAGTGATTACGTTCAGTCCCCCTGCTCAGGACAATGTAGCCACAGCATTGATATGTTCTCACTCTCTAACACTCCTCTTTCTGGGATCCATAGGCATTGTCATCCTTGTTTTTATATATAATTTAGCGTATGTGCTGCCGAAGCGAGCACTATACATAATTTAAAAATAGATAAATTACAGACACTTGTAGGAAAATGAATACACCTGGTCAGGTGAACTAAATCATGCACACAAGCTTAAATACCATATGGTATCACTCGCTGGAGTAAGAGAAGGTATAAAAAAGAGAAAAATAAAAGATTTGTAGAAGGAAGCAGAGATGTAGAACTTTTGCAAATGTGCAGGAGTCCAGGAGACTGAGAGCAAGGGAATGAAAGAGGGAAAAGGGAAGTAAAAAGATTTAAAAGTTGTCATGTACATATATTAAATACCCACAATAAGTGTAAACATATGTCATAAACACAAATGAAAAATAACAACAACAATCATAATGGAGACGGGAAGAGATTTAGAGTCAGAGGGATGGAGGCAGGTGGAGAGCAGAAGGGGAATAAAAAAGAATTGAAATGTGTTTCATGTATGCATGTACTCCGTAAGTTCAATTTAAACTTCATGTGCTGAAAAAAATGTAATAATTAAGTTAAATTAAATTTTAAAATAATTCCAACTTGAATAGGATTTTTCTATATTACATATTGGCTCTTTCCTGGAACCTCACTTGTTTGTCCAAGAAGATAAGACTTTCACTCCTCTTTCCAAATACCTCCACATGTCCTTCAGTTTAGCAGCCACCAGTTCAGATGGTAGTGCCCTCTTGAATACCTGAGGGGTCACATCTGGGTCCCCTGTGGCTGCTCCAGGTTGCACCATTTCACTCTTAGGATGGAGAAAAGGACTGGGAAGATGTGAGTGGGAGTGAAGACTGCGAGTCCTTCTCCTCTTTTCACGCAAAGCTTGTGCATCCGGACTCTGAATCAGGTGTGTTCCTTCTCAAGTATAATGCCAGAGTACTTCAAAGCCACAGTACAAATATTTCTACCTTTGGCAGCGTCGGAAGATATTTCTAACTTGCCAGTCTCTGGCTGCCTCCTTAATGCATAGGCCCTACCTTCTATCCCATCAAGTTTCTTTCCTCAAACAAAGGCATACCTGGAAGGCCCTGCTATTTAAAAAGTGCTCACACTAAACTGCACCTTCATAAAATAAGAATCGGAGAAGTAATTCATCATGGAACATGTGAGATAGGGAACGACATCGGTGGCAATCCTTACCACCAGGTTTCTAGAAAAACTTTGTAGAGAGACGTGGAAATAGGGGTATCTATGACCCCCTTCTTATGGAGTTAGCTTGGTTGCCTGTGTCCCTTACAGAAAACCACTGCTCCATGGAGGACATTCTACCCATAGTTCTTTACCTCCAAGGCCAATGAATGACTGCTTCCTTTTCTGAACCTTACAGTCTCAAAGTGGCAGTGGCTGTACTATTACCAACTCTGGGACACTGAATTATCCCTTGTGGTATTATACATTTTGCCCCTTCCAGTGTAACTATCCCCAATATTGAGCCTAGCTCAAAGTGTCTTTTGACAATGTGATATCTTTCCCTGACTGACGGTCATAAATTTATGAGTATCTTATAAATTGACCTGTTCTCAGAAATCTGTCTAGTGAGAAAGGATAAACAGTAAGCAAATATATGATTACAGGTTGTGCCAATATCCATGAAGGAAACACAATAGATGTTATGAGAGTGAACAGTAATCTAATTTAAACAGAACAGAAAAAGTAGTCCTAGAGGATTAGAAAGAGACAGAGAAAGTTGATTCTGGGTGTGATGGATTAACTGACTGTCCACTTGAATGGGGATGCCCACCCAGCTGTACAGAATTCAGTGTGGTTCTGTACATGGAAGATCCATCTGAGGATTGTTGCTAATGGCATAAAAGAAGAACCAGAGGGGAAGATTGCATGCTGTTGATTTTCCTAGAGAAGCTTGCCATGCTGGTCCTGGTATGAACTTGGCTGTTTTCCTAGTCACAGATGACAGCTGTTCAGCTCTGGTCTTCACCTTGAGTGTCTTCCCTGTCTCCAGTGCAGATCCCGGGGCCTTCTGGCACAGATCCTTCACTCTGCCAGCACAGACTTTATAGCTTCCACCATTGGCATGTGGGGCTTCCTGGTGTAGACCCTTGACACAGACTTGCATGAAACATTGCTGTGGGCTCTAGGCCTCTGGATGGACTCCTGGAGGACATTGCTGTGGGTTCTAGGTTTTTGGCTGGATTCATAGGGGACATTACTATGGGATCCAGGCCCTTAGCTGGATTTGTCAGGTCTCTAGCATATGGACAGATCTATCACACTCCTGAATTTGAATTTTTGGTTGAATTATTATTTGATACTCTTATAAATTTATGTGTCCTGTATCAAATCTGTTCCCCTGCAAACCACGGACTACAACACTAGGCAAGAGAGCAAGCATCTACAGAGGCCCCAAAATCTAAAACAATGAACTCTGAAAGCATTTAACCATAGAGAAATGATAAATGCTTGAGGAGACAGATATATTTAACTTTTGTTAACGAGTTCACAAAATATAAATGTATCAAAACATCATGTTACCCTATTAATACATATAATGTCTACATTTTATATACCAGTTAAAACAAATTTAATAAAACATGTACAAAGGATCCAAATAGAAAGTTCCTTAAAGAAGATATACAGATTGCCAACAAACATGTAAGAAAATGCTCAACATCACAAAGACACCACATCACGCCTATTATACTGGCAGTTATAAAAAAAAGTCAGCAGAGTTGTCAAGAATATGGAGATAAAGAAATCTTTGTATACTGTTGGTGGGAGTGTAAATTAGTACAGCCAGCAGTATGGACGTTTCTTTAAAAGTTAGAAATAGAACTGAAATATGATCCAGTAGTATAT
>NW_022900928.1:46191271-46225077 GCF_012274545.1 Fukomys damarensis
ATATATATATGGAATCAATGTGTTAAAGTGATACCTGCACTCCTGTGTTCTTTACATCACTATAAACAATACTGAAGATATGGGATCAGCATAAGTGTCTACCAACTGATAAATTTTAAAATGTGGTATATAAACACAACAGAATACTATTCAGCCTTGAAAAATATGGAAATCCTTCATTTGTGACAACACGGATGAATCTGGAGGAAATTATATTAAGTGAAATAGAGAAAGAAAAATATCTTTTAGCTAAAAAAAGTGAGTTGATAGAAGCAAATAATATAATGGTGCTTGCCAGGAGCTGGCAAGGCATCCAGAGAGATGTTGGTCAAAAAACACAAAACTTCAGTCAAACAGGACAAATAAATTCAAGATATCTATTTGTCTTACTTTTTTCTTGCTGGGACAAAATATCTGACATTCACAACTTAAAGGAGAAGTTTATTTTGGACCATGATTTCAGTCCATGGTCAGCCAGTCCCAAGACAGAAAGAGCATGGAAGAGGGACACTGCAGACAAAAACCTGCTCGTGTACTGACAGCCAAGAAATAAAGATAGAAAAGAGAGGAGCTGGGGACAACATACACTCCTGGGTCACAGCCCCAGTGACAACCCCTTCCAACTAGGCCCCGCTTTCAGCTGAATCATGTATGGGACATTTTAGATCTAAACCATAACACTCTTACATATCATAGTGACAATGGTTAATAATGATATATTTTATATCTTGCAAAATACTAAAAGAGTAGATTGTATATGTCCTCACCACACAAGAAACAAATAGTAAAGTAATAATGATAAATAATAGTTTGGTTTAATAATCTCATAATGCATACATATATCAAAAAACCATGTTGTATACCATAAACATCTACAATTTTCACTTGAAATTTTTTTGTTTTAAAAAAAACCATAAATAGAAATTTCACTTAAAAAAACACAGTAAACATTAAAATTTAAAAAAATAGTCTTACTAAATGGAATGAAATAGAATTGAAGAATGCACCAATCTTATGAACCAGAAATGTCAAAATTGCTGTCCACTTTTTTAAAGTTTTCAATTACATTTTCAATTTTATTGATTGATATACCATCGTTTAGAATTTTTAGGTGTTCTTCGTTCAACTTTGGTAATTCATACATATCTAGGAATCTGTCAATTTCTTTTGTGTTTTCCATCTCACTGGCATATACAGGTTCTCAAATTAGGTATTTGATGATCCTTTGGATTTCCACTGGGTCCATTGTAATTTCACCCTTTTCATTCCTAATTGAATGGATTTGGGTATTTTCTTTCATTTTTTGGATAAGGTTGGCTAAGGGCTTGTCAATTTTGTTTATTCTTTTAGAGAATCAACTCTTTGCTTCATTGATTTTTTTGTTTTTTTATTGAGTTTATTGGTACATTTTAGGTATACAATACAGTTACATTCATTATTGGGATCTTGTACCTTTACATGACAGGTCTGTTCTCATTTTTTCCTCTTGTTCCTGCCCTCCTTTCACCCCTCTTAGTCTCCACAGTATTTATTTCTGCTGTGATCTTTATAATTTCCTCCCTCGTGTGAGCTTTAGGTTTTTCCTACTCTTCTTTTTCTAGAAGCTTGAGGTCAGCATCAGGTTGTTTAATTGAGCTCACCATGTTTTCCTAATATGAATATTCACTGCTATAAATTTCCCTCATAAGACTGCTTTCATTGTGCCCCCGATATGTTGTACTGACATTGTCATTTAATTGTAAAAACTGTCTGATTTCTTCTTTAGTTTCTTCTGTGATCCATATGTTATTTATTCAGAAGTGTGTTGTTCAATTTCCATGTCTTTATGAAATTCTTGTGCTTTCTTTGCTATTGATCTCCAATTTCATTGCACTATGATCTGATAATATGCAGGGGATAACTTCAATTCTTTTGCACTTAACAAACATGTTTATGAGCAAGTGTGTGATCCATTTTGGAGAATGACCCATGTGCAGCTGAAAAGAATGTGCATTCTGATTTTGTGGGTGTGGAACACTTGGTAAACATCTGTTAAATTCATTTGTTCAAGAGTTTGACTGAGGTCTAGTATTTTGTTGTTTATTTTCTGTGTAGTTGATATACCTGTTTGTGACAGTAAGGTTTTGAGGTCCCCCCACTACTATTGTATTAATGATTGTTTGAATTGTTTCAAGTCCATTAGTATTTTTAAAATTTAAATTTACTTTAACTGATATATGAAAACATAAATATTGTACCTATTGATGTAGTTCATGTGAATCCTCTACCAGCAATTACCAACCACATTCTTTCAATTTCTATGAGATCATTTTTTAGCCCCCACATACAAGTAAGATCCTGTGGTATTTGTTTTTCTGTGCCTAGTTTATTTCACTTAACATAATAATCTCCAGTTCTAAATATGTTGTTGCAAATGAAAAGATGTCCTTCTTTTTAATATGTAATGTTATTTTGTTGTGTATATTTGCCATGTTTTCTTTATCTTTTCATCATCTGGACACAATTCATTTCCATTTCTTGGCTATTGTGAATAGCACTGGAATAAATGTGGATGCAGATGTGTCTTTGACATACTAATTTCATTTCCTTTGGATATATAAACAGGAGTGGAGTTACTGGACCATATGGTAGCTGTATTTCTTTTTTAAGTATAGTGAGCTTTTGCACTTGACCTTAGCCAAAAGGCCAAGAAGCAATTGTAGTATAGTGAGTTTTTTAAAAGATTTTCTCAGCCCTAGAAATCATATATGGATTTTTATCCTCTTTTTCCTAATTCTTCAACCACTAGCATATCATTTAGCTAATGTTTAGGGAACTTTTTAGTTGCTATGTGAACCATGATTCTGATAAATAGACATTTAGAGAAAAATCTTATTTTAACCCATGCCGAAATAACAGTGCATCCAAACACTTTCCCGATACCACCTGCCCTTCACTACTTTTATAACTTCAGAAATTGTTGTTAATTCAAATATTCAATTAGCTAAAACCCTCCAATGGCCCTTCTTTTGTTGATATCAGTCTCACTACATATATCACCTCTGAGTACCAGTCAAAGAATGCCATTTAAAATCCCCATGGAATTCATCATTCTTAACAATTTAAAATCAGTGGCTTTGAATGAGGACTCAGAGAAATCGACTTTTCTCAGTACTCTCTTTAGAGAAGGCCTCTTGTCATAGATCTCAGCCCCTTCACCTCCAATCTGGTAATTGGAGAGATAGAAGTAGAAAACTATAGGGCGCACCCCAGCTCTGATGGCCTTTGGGTTTGGGTAGTAACCATTAACTTGCTGGAAAATACTTATTGTTCTTCAAATAAAATATCTCATTCTAAAGCACTCTGACACAAGCTTTTAGAATGACAACCTTCTCTCTCTCCAATTCTTGGTCTGTATTACTTCCTTGCCTCTTCTGGTTCCTTCCCAGGAAATAGCATACAGCACTCTTACCGTCAAAATATACATTACTCATTCAGTCTACCTTGAGAATTGACTCACTGTGAGCACCAGTAACTTGCCATGATGGTTAATTTGATGTGTAAACAGTACCAGAACATTTAATCAAACACCAGTATAAGTATTGCTGTTAAGGTGTTTAAGATGATATTTAAAATTAGGAAACTGTCAATAAGGCAAAGTATTTTCCCAAGGTTTCCCAAGGAAGAGTGCACTTACCCTTAACTGCTACATCAGTCCCTGCAGCCCCTGGCAAGTCCCTATCCTGCCAATCTACCTATAGATGTTGGATTTTTCGGTCTCTAAAATCATGTAAGCCAATGTTTTTAGGAATTTGAATGTGAAAACAGCTTTATGAACCATCTTATAGGGTTCAAATCAACACCTTTCTGTCAATAATGAGAAGATCCATCTTCTCTTACAGTGTCCATAACCTGGTCACTACTGATAGTTACTTCCTTCTTAAGCTATAGATTCTTATCTGTAAAATGAGTGTAAGTTGATCATTCTGTTCACTTGAGAAGCCTGGCACAAGAAGTATGAAAAAATCATGCAAACATCCTGTATATACGGTATGATTAAGCCATTGCAATAAGGTAAGCCTAAGTGTAGGTAACATACCTTGTATATATGTAGATACATATATATATAGAGAGAGAGATATATAGATATATCTGTATATAGATATATATATAGAGAGAGAGGGATGTATATACAGTTAGGAAATTTTACACCTTCAAAAATGTTCCAATTCTTAAATTAAGTTAAGGCATACTAATTTCTTTTTTATGGAGTTTATTGGTACTTTTTAGATATACAGTCCAGTTACATTCATCATTGGGATCATGTACCTTTACATGATGTATCTTGGTTCTTATTTTTTTCCATACCCCTGTTCTCCCTTTACCTCCTCCACTCTTCCCTATTTACAAAGACTTTGTTTCCATTTTTCCTTCTCTCATATTTTTTCTTTTCCCTTCTTTCCTTTCCCCTGTTCTTCCCACTTCCCCAATTGACAATGTGAAATAAGAAGAAAATGGCTAATGGAGTAAGCATACCAATTTCTGACTGGAGTAAATATCTCTTCAGCTAACTGATTGATGTGGGGAAGGCAAACAGAAAATACTGATTTATTTTAAATAAAATAAGAGGTAAAGTTCACATTAACAAAATGAAATTAGTAAACATTACAAATAAATGTGTTTCCCTTGTCTCTGAATAACAATACACATATGGCACCTCAAATACTGTTGGGAATTATGTGGACAATAGAAAGAAAGAAGAAAAGAGAAAGAAAAAAGAGAAATGTTGAAAGAAGTAGGAAAAAGATTCTGCATGCCAACACATGAAACTAATAACATGGCTAAAAAGAGTCTGAGAAATAATAAGCTAACAGAGTTAGATAAGTTTCTTTAGTACAGAATTTCTGAGAAACTTTAAAATATTAAAAGGCACAGTGAAGGGAGAGGTGAATATTTCAAATTTTCTCAGATTTCCTGATTCTCCTTTCCCATTTTCTCAAAATCCTTTCACAATGAATTCTTCCATCTCACCATCATCTTACAGGATGAGTGAAACAGCTTAAAAAGTCTTGTGGTGCTGAGAAAGTCCTGAGATCTAAGGTCCAGCCCTCACCCTATCCCTGGCTCTTTTCTATGTATGTTTCTGGCAGGTTGCCCTGTATTCTTCCAACCTCCAAGTTCAAATGTGTAAATAAAGTGATCACATCAGCTGAGGTCTCTAAGATTCCTTCCAGCTGAAACATTTCACAATTCTATACAAGAAAACAAAGTCTTTTCCTATGCCAATGTCTCCAAGAGGTCTACCTAGCTTATCTTCCAACAAGTTTAGTGCTTCTGTTTTACTATTCAGAACTTTAGCCCACTTAAACTTTAGTTTAGTGCATGGTGAAAGACAGGGCTCCAGTTTTAATTTTTGGCAAGTTGAAAGCCAGTTTTTCCAACACCATTTATTGAAGAGGCTATCTTTCCTCCAGTGAGGATGGTTGGCTCCTTTGTCAAAGATGAGATAGCTGAGTATGTCTGGAGTTGTTTCTGCACCTTCTAATCCATTCCACTGATCCTCAGGTCTGTTTCTTTGCCAGTACCATGCTATATTTATCACAGTGGCTTTGTAGTATAGTTTCAAGTTGGATATTGTGATACCCCCCCTTTGCTATTCTAGGTCTCTTCTGGTTCCAAATGAAATTTTAGATTGTTTTCTTTACAGCAGTTTTGGAAGTATGGCCATTTTCACTATATTGGTTCTTCCTACCCAGGAACAAGGGATATTTTTCCATTTTTGTATATCTTCTTTGATCTTTTTTTTCAGTGTTACAGTTCTCAATGTAAAGATCTTCTGCTTCCTTTGTTAGATTGATCCTATATATTTCATTTTTTGGATGCTATTGTGAAAGGGATTATTTCCCTAATTTCTCTCTCAGTGAGCCTGTTTTTTGTGCATAAGAAGTCTATTAATTTTTGAGTGTTTACCTTGTATCCAGCTACTCTACTGAATCTGTCAGTTAAGTCTAGCAGTCTTTTGGCAAGGTTTGGGGTCTTCTAAATAGAATATCATATTGTCAGCAAATCATGACAGTTTAACTTCTTTCTTTCCTATCTTTATTGCTTTTATTTCTTTCCTAGTTGCCCTGGCTAATGTTTCCAAAACTATATTGAATAGGAGTGGTGATAATGGACATCCTTGTCTTGCTCCTGATTTTAGCATGAAGGTTTTCAGTTTTTGACCATTAGTGTGATGTTGAGTGTTGTTTTTTCATAGATAGCCCTTATCAAGTTGAGATAAAGACCATTTATTCCAATTTTCTGCAGGTTTTTCATCATGAATGGGTGTTGGAAAATACTTTATGAACAAATCCTCAGTAGCACAGGAACTTGCACAAAGAATCAACAACTGGGACCTCATCTTTAAAAAGCTTATGCACTGCAAGAGAAACCACCAACAGAACTAAGAGACAACCTACAATGTGGGGAAAAAAAATTTTACCAGCTGTTCCTCAGACAAAGGTCTACTATCTAGAATATATAAAGAACTCTAAAAACTTAGGTCTCCCAAATATAAAGATCCAAATAAAAAATGGGCATCTGAAATGAACAGACATTTCTCAGACAAAGAAGTAAAAGCAGCAAATGAATATATGAAAAAATGTTCAACATCACTGGTCATTTGAGAGATGCAGATGAAAATAACACTGAGCATCCACCTCATCCCAGAAAGAAGGGTTGCTATCAAGTAATCAACCAATAACAAATGCTGGCAGGGCTGTGGGGAGAAAGGAACCCTTCTTCATTGTTAGTGGGAGTGCAGACTAGTGCAAACACCGTGGAAATCAATATGGAGATACCTTTACTATGATTGGAAGTCCCATTTGTCCCAGCTATTCCCCTGCTGGGATCTTCCCCTCCAAATTAAAAGAATTATGTCACAGTTATATATGCTAACCCATGTTTATAGTGGCACAGTTTGTCATAGGTAAAACTTTGAAATGGCTTAATTTCCCATCAACAGGAGACTGGATAAAGATGTGTGTTTTTTATAAAATGGAGTACCACTCAGCCATAAAGAATGAGAAACTAGAGACATTTATAGCTAAGTGGATGCATGTAGAGGACATACTCAAGTGAAATTAATAGGATACACATGTGTGATACTGTATAGTTTCTCTGGTGTGATAAACTAAAAGTGTAAATAAGGGTCAAAATGTATAATTGATATTGTGTAATGGGAAGAAAAGGTCTAAAGTTGTTGGGCAAATGGGAGGGATAGGAAAAAGGTAAAAAAGGAAGAGAAAAAATATGAGAAAAGGAAAAAATGGAAACAGAGTCTTTGTAAATAGGGAAGAATGTCAGGGTGAAGGGAGGCTAGAGGAGAGGGAAAAAATAAGAATGAAGATATGTCATGTAAAGGTACAAGATTCCAATGATGAATGTAATTGTATTGTATACATAAAATGTACCAATAAAAATATAAAAAAGAAAACAAAAAAATTATAGTTTCCTAAGAAAAAAGCATATTTTTATACAGTCCATGTACAGCAGTCCGTGTTTGTATGAGTCCTTTGTAGTCTCTGAAGGCAATTCTTTCTATTTTTACTCAATTCATGAAGCCCTGAGAGGCATTAATAATTTATTATGTTCCTTCTATAGGTAGCGGGCCCTCCTACGAGTCTTTCCTACTCAGACAGTCCCTTTTCAATTCACCCTCCACATACCATCAAGGTAATATTTCACAAATGAAAATACACCCATGTCCATCTCATAACCAGAACTTTTCAATGATTCTCCAAGGCTTGTTGATGCAACAGGTAAGCCTATCACCTCCTGGCTGCCTTCCTTTGGCTCCTTCCTTAAAATTCATGCTTCAGCAACCCATATCAATGCATTTGTAATCTCTCCCCCTCCCTGTAGAGAATACTTGGAACTTAAGGAAAGAAAATTTCAGATTAAGGAAGAACTCATCAGTGTCACCAGTCAGGCTATGAGTAAAAACAGAGATGAACTGGGATGCTTTGATTATTAGCAGGCCCAAGGGGCTCGAGGAACACAGGTCTGAAGGAAGTGGGTGGTGGAAGGTAAAATGCACAGAGAAAAGGAAAGGAAGTTTTGTATTTAGGATTTGGTTGATAGGAAAAGACAGCAGAGAGACACTGAAATTCAGACAAGAAAGGACATATTCACAACCATTCTCCTGCTTCAGAAAACCTCCTCTAAACAATCCTACCACACACACCCAGCCTGGTCCTCCCGTAGCACACTGGGCTTCTACCTGTCCTGGCATATACCCTGCTGAACTGAAATTCTCTATTGATAGGTGTGTTCCTCTCATATATCATAAGTCACATGTATGAGTTATCCATTATTGCTGATATAAATTACCACAAATTTAGGGTATTAAAAAAACAAATTATATTATCTCATCATTCTGGAAGGACAAGAATATTTTGTCTTGTCTTTTCCAACTTCTCCTTTCCTTAACTTATAGTCCCTCTTCAAGTCATCCTGATCTTTGCTTCTATTTTCATGTCTCTCTCTGTCTGAATCTGTCTTTCTTGCCCCCGCTCTATCCCTTATAATGATCCTTGTGACTACACTGAGCCCAACAAATAATCTAGGAGAGTCTTCCCATCTCAAGATCCGAATTTAACCATGGCTGCAATGGAAGGTAACACATTCACAGATCAGAGAATTAGGATGTGGACATTGTGGAGTGATCATCAGTCTGCTTAATATGTCATTCAAGAGCAAGACTGTGTTTTAGTCATCCTTGTGTCCTAAACACCAGAATCACAGCAGATGTTCAAAAAATGCCAGCCACTTTCTGTCTATATTTTATACAGTGGTCTCATGCATTCTTTGTTCAGTATATTTTCCCCTGTTGGGGAGGAAATATTGTTACTTGGGGGAAAGTACTCTTAGTGCCAGATTTCCCCATTTTGAAAAGATGGGGAAATTGAGGTTCAAAAAGTCAAATGACTATGTCACATTAAAGTGGTAAAGTAGGATTTGAAGCCCACTGTCTTTCTGTCTTCAAACACTAGTGCATCATCATAAAAACAGATTGTTTTGCTATCTTAAAATAATAGGTCAAGTTTCATATAAGAATCTTACATCAATTAAGAGTGTAGAAAGGAGTGGGCATTTTAACAGTCTATCTTCTCCAGAGGTTATGGGTATGGGCTTATTTAATGAGGAATTCTAAAGGAATTCATCACTGAGTAATTTTCCTCTTGCTGCATTTGATTTCTGTTTATTTCCACAGGAAAGAATAATCCATGACCTTTTGGATTTTTCAGTACCAAACATAGGCCACACTTCCCTGTATTGTGTGGTTTGTGTGACTCCTGACATTGGCAAAAACCTCCATCCAGATGAGGCTGTATTGTGTCCTCTCTGGAAATTTCCTCTGGTGCTCACACTGCCTATGGCTGGCTATGTTGGATCACAGAGAATAATCCTGGCTGAGGCCACCACTGTGCTTTCTAGCTCTTACAACTTTGAAGCTGTACCTTCCCAGCAGAAACCCACACCTCTGCTTCTTTTCCTTCACAAAGAATATCCTTGTCTGAATAGAAAATCCACTCTGAAGATTAAAACTTGCAGGAAATGCACCCATGCCAATCTAAGCCTTTAAGTAGATGAAATTTTAAAAAGGTACTTGTAAAAGTTTATTTTTTTCTCAGTGTACTATTCTCTAGTCCTCAAATCATTTCTACTTTAATTCAAACTACCTTTAGTAATACATACTACTATTAACTATATTTTATAGTGCCTACAAACCAAATATCTCGAATAATCTTCAAATGTTTGTTATTAGGATTATCATTTTAATTTCATATCCTCACTTCAAATTAGTCCCTTTTCTCCTGTATTTCAGATATTATTATTCTACTTTGCAGCTGCTTTGTTTACAAAATTTGAAAATTCCTTTTTTCATCCCTGTATCTAATGTCAAATGTTTTGCCTGTCTTACATTCCTTTTTCCCTTTCCAAGTAATTGTTTCTACTGCCTGCAAAAAATAATTTGGGGGAATTGACAGTATGGTTGCAGTGCCTCACCCCACCCACACACAAACAAAAAGTGCCACTTAACACAGGAATGGGCAAGTGACAGGCCAGGCCAAACATAGCTTGTATTTAGCAATGAGATATGCTCATGACCTTAAATGAGCCAGTCCTTCACTGGAGTTTATATGCATCAAAGTAGGGAGAGAAAGTTAATACTTGTTCCTCAGTAGTCACTGAGATGGAAAGATCTTCAATAAGACAAGAATCTGGAATAATGAATAAATCATGATCAACCTTGGTCATGCTACACAGTGAGAAATCTCTGTCATGAAAGAGAAGAGCACCATTAGACAAAGGAGGGAAAAAAGAGGAGAGATGCAGAGAGATGGCACTGAGGCCAACCTTATCTCATTAACTGTATTCACACAAAGCAGTGAATCTTCTGTTTCCTTGAGTCAGTTTTAGTTGGATTTTTGTTACTTGAAAATAATTCTCAGCTAATACATTCTTTTCTCCCAGTCCTTTTCATTTTCTATTAGATCCAGAATGCTTCATAAAAACTTTGAATCTTCTTTACAGATAATGTTAAACTCTAAATTATTTTTAACAGACTTACAGTATCCCCAAGTCTGTCATGGATAGAACAGCGTTGCATCTTTTTTGACATATCCTTTCCCAGGATTGGGTTGAGAATTCCTGGAAAATACAGCCCCTAATTCAGATTCATACATTCTGTTATACAGCACATGCTGAATACTAAACACCATTATAGTAATTGATGTACAGAAAAACTCTGGCCATCTCGTAATGGGAGTCCAGTGGAGCCATTAGACTTCTGGAGCAGTTCCAGATTCAAAAAGGGCTAAGAAATTTGAACAAAATAAAGCAAAAGCCTCTGGGAAGTGGAGAACCAATTTCTGAGAAACTCAGCATCAAATGAAGGAGAGACCCAATGCTGAGGACCTAAACTCATTCCATGAGGAAAGTTTTCACTGCATACAATATCTGTGCATCTCATTATCTAAGAAACATGAGCACAATGACAAGAAATGCAAATGACTAGAAAGTGGGAAAAAAGATAGAAAGTGACAAATGTGAACAACTGTGGAAGCAGTGGTGAGGATGGCATTTAGGAGGGCTACAGCATGGTGAGCAGCAGATAATCTGGCCCTCTGGGAGAGACCCACTGTGGGAAGATAGGTAAGTGTGGCCAAAAGGGAGCCCTGGAGGATGCAAACAGGATAGAGTAGATAGTTTTTAAGTCTATTTCTGTGGTACGCACTATTAACATTCCTTGTCTAGAGTTGGTGTATGCACAATACACATAATTCCTTCGTTCATCCCCTTCCTACCTCCTCCCTCCATCTTTTATCCCTTTCCCATTTGAGAAGGACCTATCTCCACAGACTACATTATCTTTTAATTTGCTCTTTATTTATAATTTGGGTTTAATCTGCAGGAGGTGGAGAAAGAGATAAAGCCAGAAGTCACCTGATCTATACCCCACACTTCTTGAAACACCCATGGGACATCCCCTGTTCATAGCATCAAGAAAAATTAAATGACAAAACTCAGTCTTACCAGTAAGTTTGCCAGCACTGTATTATAAACAATAATCTAGCATCTCACTGAAGCCATTCCTTAATTTAAATTGTATTTTTAAATGAAAGACAAAGTGAATAAATAAAAATGAATTTTATAATCTTAAAAGAGAAAATAAAGTCTATTATCCATTTTCTGTAGACCACTGTGTATGTGGTTGTATGTAGAGCTGTTAGGTGAGATTCAATGATCAGGTGCCTTTGCCAACTATAGATAAAAATACTGATATGGGAAAGAAACTCACAAAGATCTCAAAGAAAATCAGTCATGAAGGAATTAAAAAAGTATCTCTAGTGGGCACTAAGAAGTGTGTTCCAGGAAGAGCAATGTACTATGTTGAAAAATCTGGAGCTTTTCCTTTCTATGTTTTCTTTGTATTTCTCAAGGCTTTAATGACTTTTGTTAATCATTGAAGCCCATCCTCACTGATAATTTGGGGGATTAAGGAAGGTGGCCATGTCCACAATGAGACAAATAAGTTCAAGTTTAGAAGAAGAACCATAAGAATCTGGTTATAAGACACCAAAAGCTATGTCCAAGCACAGAGAAGCCTCATGGAACACAATGGCCAAAGAAAGGGGAAAAATACACAACCAGGGTAGATGTTTAAAGGCTTGGAGATTCTAAGGAATTATGTTTGGGAAACACTATAAGAAACTGCTCGACCATACCTTCTATGCATATGGCAAAGATACTTATGTTTTTATTATTACTCCTACCATTATCATTTTTATTCAAAGTAAGTATGGCCTTAAAGGATGGAGAAATTGAGGACACAAATCTTACATTGAAAAGCAAGAGGAACCCTCATGCAACCAGATTGGCACAATATTGCTTATCTACCCTCTGTGATATTGATGGTCAGGAGAAAAAACTACGACAATTTAAGCATGTAAACATTGAAGATGTATCTTCAATAAATCAAAGAATTTTCACTTTTTTGCATTTCCAATCATATAACATCATAATTATCTTGTTTCCAGTTCATGCTCAATGAAAAATAATAATGTTTTAGGAATAATAAAGTTGATTAATCACTTACATTTTATGAGTGATAATTTTTATTTAAAACCAAGCTGTAGTATTAGAAGGCTGAATAGAGTTGGGGAAAAGAATTATTAAATTACACTTCAAAGAAAACCAAGTGGAAGAAAAAATATTGTGAAGATATTTTTGCTGTCAGGGATGCAGAACTAAGAGAAAAAATGAACAGTGCACGTGAGAAAATATCTCACTCATGAGGATACATCAAAATTTTCCATCATATAAATACTATTACTGCTTTAAAATGTTATTGCTGAATCTGTCAATTAAGTTTAGCAGTCTTTTGGCAGAGTTTTTTGGGTCTTCTATGTAGCAAATCATATCATCACCAAATAGTGACAATTTAACTTCTTCCTTTCCTATCTTTATTCCTTTTATTTCTTTCTCTTGTCTAATTGCTGTGGCTAATGTTTCTAGAATTATATTGAACAAGAGTGGTGATAGTGGACATCCTTGTTTTATTCCTGATTTTAGCATGGTTTTCAGTAGGCTGTTGATTTTTTCATGGAGAACTTCTATCAGGATGAGATAAAAACCATCCATTGCAATTTTCTGTAGGGCTTTTTTTTATCATGAATGGATGTTGAGTTTTGTCACATGCTTCTTCTGCATCTATTGAGATGATCATATGGCTTTTGTCTTTAACTCTGTTGTAATAGTGTATTACATTTATTGATTTACATATGTTGAAACATCCTTGCATCCCTTGGATAAATCCAACTTGGTCAGGGTGTATGATCTTCTTTATGATCTTCTGTACTCTGTTTGCCAGCAACTTATTGAAGATTTTTGGATATATGTTCATTAGGGAGATTGGCCTGAAGTTCTCTTTTTCGGTTGAGTCTTTCCCTGGTTTTTTTTTTTTTCAGCTTTAATTGAGTTTATTGGTACATTTTAGGGATACAGAACAGTTACATTCATTGTTGGGATCTTGTACCTCTATATGACAGGTCTTGGTTCTCATTTTTCCACTTGTCCCTGACCTCCCTTCACCCCCTCCTCCCCTCCCCATCTATGAACACTATTTCCATCTTTTCATTATCTCACATTTTTTTCTTTTCCCCTATTACCCTTCCCCTATCCATCCCACCTTCCCTACACCTTTAGCCCCTTTCTTCCCATTTCACAATGTCAGTTATCTCATTAGGATCTTATGTATCATTACAGTTTATTCGCACCAGAGAAACTATTTGGTATTTACACATGTGTGACTTATTTATTTCACTTAAGAGTATATCCTCAATATGTATCCATTTTCCTATGAATGAATCTATTTTCTCATTCCTTATGGCTGAGTAATATTCCATTTTACAGAAAAACCACATCTTCTTTATCCAGTTTCCAACTGATGAGCAAATGGGCTGTTTCCAAGTTTTAGCTTTTACAAACTGTGCTGCTATAAACATGGGTGTGCATACATCACTGTGATATGATTCTTTTAATTCTTTTGGAAAGATACCCAGCAGAGGGATGGCTGGGTCAAATGGAACCTCCAGTCCAAGTTCTTTGAGGTATTTCCATATTGATTTCCACAGTGGTTGCACCAGTCTGCACTCTAACCAACAATGGAGAAGGGTTCCTTTCTCCCCACAACCCTGCCAAAATTTGTTATTGTGTGATTTCTTGATAGCAGCCATTCTCTATGGGGTGAGGTGGAATCTCACTGTTGTTTTCATCTGCATCTCTCAAAGGACCAGTGATGTGGAGCATTTTTTTCATATATTTACTTGCTGCTTTTACTTCTTTGTGTGAGAAATATATGTTCATTTCAGATGCCCATTTTAGAATTGGGTTTTTATATTTGAGGGGGCTGATTGTTTTAAGTTCTTTATATATGCAAGATAATAGTCTTTTGTCTGAGGAACAGGTGGTAAAATTTTTTTCCCACATTGTAAGTTGTCTCTTAGCTCTGTTGATATTTTCTTTTGCAGTACAGAGCCTTTTTAATAAGATGAGATAACAGTTGTTGATTCTTTCTGCTAGTGCCCATGCTACTGAGGATTTATTCACAAAGTCTTTTTCTATTCCAATGTCTTCCACAGTACTGCCTAACTTATCTTCCAGAAAATTTTAGAGTTTCTGTTTTAATATTGAGATCTCTAATCCACTTGGATTTTAATTTAGTGCATGGTGAAAGATAAGGGTCCAGTTTTTAATCTGTGGCAGGTTGACATCCAGTTTTTCCAACACCATTTATTCAAGAGGCTATCTTTCCTCCACTGAGGATGGTCAGCTCCTTTGTCAAAGATGAGGTAGCTGAGTACATCTGGATTTGTTTTTGTGTCTTCCAATATGTTCCACTGACCCTCAGGCATGTTTCTTTGCCAGTATCATGCTGTTTTTATCACAGTGGCTTTGTAGTATAGTTTGAAATTGGGAATTGTTACAGTTGGTGCCATGTGTCTGTTGCCTAGGATGGCTTTTGATATTCTAGATCTCTTATGGTTCCAAATGAACTTTTGGATTCTTTTTTCTAGTTCTGTGAAATATAGTGTTGGAATTTCAGTTGGCATTGCATTGAATCTGCATAGCAGTTTTGGTAGTATGGCCATTTTCACTATGTTGATTCTTCCTACCCAAGAGCAGGGAATATCTTTCCATTTTTTTTTATATCCTCTTCAATTACTTTTTTCAGAGTGCTATAGTTTTCAGTGTAGAGATTTTTTGCTTCTTTTGTTAGATTGATTCCTAGATACTTCATTTTTTGAGATGCTATTGTAAAAGGAATTTTTTCCCTTATTTCTCTCTCAGTGAGTCTGTTATTTGTGTATAAGAAAGAAGGCTATTGGTTTTTGGGTGTTCACCTTGTATCCAGCTACTCTACTGAATCTGTCAATTAAGTCTAGAAGTCTTTTGGTGGAGTTTTTTGGGTCTTCAATGCACAGTATCACATCATCAGCAAATAATGACATTTTAACTCCTTCCTTTCCTATCTTTATTGCTTTAATTTCTTTCTCTTGTCTGAGTGCTGTGGCTAATGTTTCCAGAACTATATCAAAGAGGAGTGGTGATAGTGGGCATCCTTGTCTTGTTCCTGATTTTAACGTGAAGGTTTTCAGTTTTTGGCCATTTAATATGATGTTGGCTGTTGATTTTTAACAGATAGCCTTTATTAAGTCGAGATATAGACCATCTATGCCAATTTTTGCAGGGTTTTTATCATGAATGGGCATCAAATTTTGTCAAATGCTTTTTCTGCATCTATTGAGAGGATCATATGGTTTTTGTCCTTGACTTTGTTAATATATTATATTACATTTATTGACTTACATACATTGAACCACCCTTGCATCCCTGGAATAAATCTGACTCAGTCAGGATGTATGATCTTCTTGATAATCCTCTGTATTCTGTTTGCTAGTTTCTTATTAAGGATTTTGCATGTATATTCTTTAAGGAGATGGGCCATAGTTGTCTTTTTTAGTTGCGTCTTTCCCTGGTTTGGGAATCAATATGATACTTGCTTCCAGGAATGAATTTGGAAGTATAGCTTCCCTTTCAATTTCATTGAAAAGTTTGAAGAGTAATGGTAGTAGTTCTTCTCTAAATGTCTTGTAAAATTCAGCAGTGAATCCATCAGGGCCTGGGCTTTTCTTTGTAGGTAAGTTTTTAATTACACTTTCAATTTCACTGACTGTAATTGGGGTGTTTAAAATGTTTTTTATCTTCTTTGTTCAACTTTGGTAATTTGTAAGTATCTAAAAATCTGTCAATTTCTTCTGTGTTTTCCATTTTATTGGGAGTACAGGATCTCAAAGTAGGTATTAATGATCCTCTGGATTTCTATTGGATCTGTTGTGACTTCGCCTTTTTCATTCCTGATTGCATGGATCTGAGCCTTTTCTTTCCTTTTTTTGATAAGATTAGCTAAGGGTTTGTCAATTTTATTTATTCTTTCAAAAAACCAACTCTTTGTTTCATTTATTTTTTGTATCATTTTCTTAGTTTCCATTGCATTGATTTCTGCTTAAATCTTTATAACTTCCTCTCTTATTTGAGCTTTGGATTTTTCTTGCTCTTGTTTTTCTAGGAGTCTAAGATTCATCAATAGGTTGTTTATTTGAGCTTGCTCTGTTTTCCTGTGTGCGCATTCAGTATTATGTATTTTACCCATAGAACTGCTTTCATTGGGTCCCAGAGATTCCCTGTATGTTGTATTGGCATTTTCATTTATTTGTAAAAACTGTCTAATTTCTTCTTTAATTTCCTCTGTAATCCATTGATTGTTCAGGAGAGTGATGTTCAGTTTCCATATGCTTGTGAAGTTCCTACAATTTCTTGTGCTATTGATCTCCAGCTTGATTGCACTATGATCTGATAATATACAAGGGATAACTTCAATTTTTTGCATTCATTCAGACCTGTTCTGTGAGCCAATATATGGCCTATCTTGGAGAATGATCCATGGGCAACTGAAAAGAATGTATATTCCGATTTTGTGGGGTGGAATACTCTGTAGACATCTATTAAGTCCATGAGTTCCAAAGCTTGGTTCAGTTCTATTATTTCATTGTTGATTTTCTGCCTAGATGATCTGTCACTTTGTGATAGTGGGGTATTTAAATCCCCCACTACAATTGTTTTAGTGCTTATTTGGTTTTTCATGTTACTTAATATTTGTTTTATATAGTTGGGGGCATTTATATTTGGTGCACATACGTTTATAATTGTTATCTCTTCCTCTTGAATTGTTCTCTTTACAAGGATGTAGTGGCCTTCTTTGTCTCTCTCAATGAGTTTTGATTTGAAATTTACTTTGTCTGCGAATAAGATTGCTACCCCTGCTTTTTTCTGGGCTCCTGACATGTGGAGAATTGTTTTCCATCCTTTCACTTTCAGTCTATGGGCTTCCTTTTGCACTAGGTGTGTTTCTTGTATATAACATATTGTTGGATTTTGCTTCTTAATCCATTCTGTCAGTCTATTTCTCTTGATTGGTGAATTGAGGCCATCAACATTGATGGTTATAACTGATATGTTCTGACTTATTATTGTCATGTTATAATCCTTTTATTGACTCTTTTTACTTTTTCTACCCTCTCCTTTAATTTCTTCCCTTGCCTTTTTGATTTGGTCTGTTTGGCCTCATGTTATTGTGACCTTCATTGTCCCTTTCTAGGATATTGTTTAGAATTCCTTGCAGTGTTGGTTTCGTGTTCATGAAGTTTCTAAGGTGTTCTTTGTGGTGGAAGTATCTTATTTCCCCATCCATTTTGAAAGAGAATTTTTCAGGATACATCAGTCTAGGTTGGAGGTTGTTTTCTTTTAGGACTTGAAATACCACACTCCAGGCTCTCCTTGACCTAAGGATTTGAAAAGTCTGCTGTGATTCTAATGGGCTTTCCTTTGCATGTGATTTGTTTCTTTTCTCTTACTGCTTGTAGTATTTTGTTCTTCTGGTGGATCTTGATTATTATATGTCTAGGTGTAGATTTTTTTATCATGGCTAGTTGGAGTTCTATATGCCTCACTTATCTGTATGTCTAATTCTTCCCTTCTTTTTGGGAAGTTTTCTGTCATTAATTATGTGAAGAGCTTTTTTAAGTCATTTGTGTTTTCTCTTGCTATTTCATGGATTTTTATCAGGCTTATGTTATTTTTCTTTGCATCATCTAGAAGTTGTTGGATTGATTTCTCCTGATCCCTTACTGTTTTTTGGAGACCTGTTTTTTCACAGTCACTGATTTCAATCCTATCTTCTCTATCTGAAATTCTATCTTTGCAATCTTTTATTTTGTTGCATACACTTTCAATAGAGTTTTTAATATCCTGGCTATCTGTTGGAATCTGTTTCATGAATTCCATTTCTTTCCTCTGTTGGGCATTCATTATTTCCATTTCTTTCTTATGCTGAGTCTTCATGGCTTCTATCATGGTCTTGAGCTCATCAATTTTTTTGTCAGTTTCTGCTCTAGAGTCTCGAATCATGACTTCCATTTTGCTCACCATCTCTATGGTTAGCTGAGAAATTATTTCTGATTTGAATTTTTCTAGAGCCTGATTGATCTGTTTTGTTACCTCCTGTGCTATGGGTCCAGGGTGTCCTGCTGGTTCACTATCAGACTTTTCATCCTCACTTGCCCTACCCTTTGCCATTGATGAACTGGAAGTCTGTCTTTGTGTCTTGCTTAAGTGTTTTCTCATTTTTATTTTTGTTGTTGGGTTGTCCTTGGTTTAATTTCTGGGTTATTACTTAAATCTTCCTGGTATAGTTGGGCTTTAGCTTTTGAGTCTCTAATGATTCATAGACATCCTCATTTTCATACTTTCAGAGAAAACAACTCATTAAATCAATCACAATCCTTTATCCCAATTGATACATTCAGCCCAATAGGATCAAGCACAGCTTGCAAATTGACCACTTGTGGTAGTCAATCTATCACCTTTAAACCATGTGAATTAAATTAATATCAACAAGAAGCCCAAAATATATTTGCAGTGAATATGCTCTTCAATATAGCATCTTTACCATTTAGGATGGGGGCTTAGACTGAGTCAGGACGAGAGGAGTAGATACGTGAAAGAGTTGGAGAAGGTTTCCAGTGAAGCCAGAGGATGTAGAATGACCATATTATCTTTATGAAACTATTAACTTCAAAGGGGATAGATAGAGTGCAGGAATAAGGAAAATAATATATCCCCTTAACAGTAACAGGGGCTCACCTTCCCTTGAAGCTACGGAGCCATGAGTGAGGTAAAATGCCACGAGAAAAGAACATAAAGAGAAAAAAAAATTACAAAAGAAGAAGTCTGAGTGAGGGCAGGAGCAGAAATAAAAAGGGAGATGAGGGATAATATGGTGGACTAAGAGACTGAGTTGGAGAGAGAGGACAGAAAAAAGAAAGAATTTTCAGGGTGGAATGAGGAAAAGAAAAAAAAAGAATTTGAAGGGCCTCTTTCAGACTATGTCTCTGTTGTTATATTATACCACGTGTACAGCCATGTGCACGTATAGCCATGAGAAATCCCCTGAAGTCAGCTAGCCAATGGCAGGTCCCTGTGACTCAGACTGACCTCAGTCCACAGGCCTAACTTGAGTTTCCCAACCCGTAGGGTTGATCTCCACTCAGTTCTATTACAGGTTTCCCCTGCCCTTTCTTTAAAGATGTTCAAAGTTGGGAGCTCAGAAAAATACCCTTCATGACCACCTATGCTTCTGCAGAGTGGGTCCAAGGACTGGCCCAATCAGGAGGTTTGAGAACTGGGGGTGGGGGTCAGGTCGTGAGGGTGTTTCAAGGGTGACCTTCCTTACTGGATCTGGTGCCGTGCAGTCAGGGAGGCAGCGGACCCACCAGGTGGATCTGAGCAGGCAGCAGGAGAGACCTCCAGGGGCCTTCCTCACTGGATCTCTGCCTGGTTTTGAAATCAAAGTAATTCTTGCTTCTAGGAATAAATTTGGAAGTATTGCTTTCCTTTCAATTTCACTGAAGAGTTTAAAGAGTAGTGGTGATCGTTTATCTCCAAATGTCTTGTAGAATTCAGCAGTGAAGCCATCAGGACATGGGATTTTAATTGTTGGTAATGTTTTAATTACATTTTCAATTTCACTGAATGTAATTGGGGTGTTTAGACTTTTTATATCTTCTTCATCCAACTTTGGAAATTCATATATATCTAGATATCTGTCCATTTCTTCTGTATTTTCCATTTTATTAGAATACATGTTTTCAAAGTAGGCATTGATGATTCTCTGTGTTTCTGCTGGATTTATTATGACTTTACCTTTTCATTCCTAATTACATGAATTTGAGCCTTTTCTTTCCTTTTTTTTGATAGGGTTGGCTAAGGTTTTATCAATTTTATTTATTCTTTCAAATAATCAATTCTTTGATTCATTGGCTTTTTGTATAGTTCTCTTGGTCTCTGTTGCATTAATTTCTGCTCTGATCTTTATAATTTTCTCCATTGTACAAGCTTTAGGTATGCCCTGCTTCTCTTTTTCTAGAAGCTTAAGGTTAAGCATTAGGTTGCTTATCTGAACCCACTCTATTTTCCTAGTACAGGCATTTACTGCTATGAATTTCCCTCGTAGATCTGTTTTCATTGTGATCCCCCAAATACAAAGACCCAATTCAAAAATGGGCATCTGAAATGAACAGACATTTCTCAAAGAAGTAAAAGCATCAAGTAAATATATGAAAAAATTTTCAGCATCACTGGTCATTTGAAAGATACAGATGAAAACAACACTGAGAGTCCATCTTACCCCAGAAAGAATGGTTGCAATCAAGAAATCAACCAATAACAAATGCTGGCAGGGCTGTGGGGAGAAAGGAACCCTTCTCTATTGTTAGTGGGAGTGCAGACTGGTGCAAACACTGGGGAAATCAATATAGAGATACCTCAAAGAGCTGGGATTAGAGGTTCCATTTGACCCAGCCATCCCTCTTTTGGGTGTCTTTCCAAAATAATTAAAAGAATCATACCACAGTGATATATGTGCACCATTGTTTGTAGCAGCACAGTTTGTAATAGCTAAAACTTGGAAACAGCCCATTTACCCATCTGCTGGAAACTGGATAAAGAAGATGTGGTTTTTCTATAAAATGGAATACTACCCAGCCATAGAATGAGAAATTAGATTCATTCATAGGAAAATGGATACATATTGAAGATACATTCCTAAGTGAAATACATAAGTCACACATGTGTAAATACTGAATAGTTTCTCTGGTGTGAAAATCTATAATAGTATGTAAGATCCTAATGATATAATTGACCATGTGATATAGGAAGAAAATGGCTAAAGGTTTAGGGAAAATGGGAGAGTAGGGGAAAGGTAATAAGGGAAAAGAAAAAAATATGAGAAAATGAAAAAATGGAAATAAAGTGTTTGTTTGTAAATGGGGAGGGGAGGAGGGGGTGAAGGGAGGATAAGGACAAGGGGAAAAAAATGAGAAGCAAAACCTGTCATGTAAAGGTACAAGATCCCAATAATGAATGTAATTGTACTGCATACCTTAAATGTACCAATAAACTCAATAAAAAAAAGAATTAAAAGAATCATATTGAGTATATACTCCTAAGTGAAATAAATAAGTCACACATATGCAAATACTGAATAGTTTCTCTGGTGTGAATAAAATATAATAGTACACAAATCTTTTGCTCATATTTTCATCAGGTAATTTACTTTTTGTTGATGGAGTTTATGAGTTTCACAATTACCTTGAATATTAACTGCTTATCATTGTATGGGGTTATTCTTTATATAATATAAATAAATAAATATATATACATGTGTGTGTGTATGTATATAATTTTTCTCTTATTCTATGGGCTACATTTTCATTTAGTTGATTGTTTCCTTTACACTTCAAGAAACATTTAAATATTTCTCAGATGTTTATTTTTCTTTTATTCCTTGCACTTTTGGTGTCAATCCAGAAATTATTACTAATACCAATGTTGGGGAGCTTTCTTCCTTCCTCAGATTTATTCTAGAAGTTTTATAGCTGTAGCTTTTATGTTTAAAATAATTTTGAATTTTATTTATATTTACAAAGGAAATTAAAATTATTTTTTTTAAGAAAGAATCATACCACCATGATATATGTGGACCTATGTTTATAGCGGCACAGTTTGTAATAGCTAAAACTTGGAAATGGCCTAATTTCCCATCAACAACAGACTGGACAAAAAATATGTGGTTTTCTATAAAATGGAGTACTACACAGCCATTAGGAATGAGACATTAGAGACATTTATAGCTAAATGGATGCACATTGAGGCTATACTTTTTAAGTGAAATAAATAGGACACACTTGAGTAAATACCAAATAGTTTCTCTGGAGTGAAAAACTAAAAGTGTAAATAAGGCTTAAATGGTATAATTGAGAGGGTGAAATGGGGTGAAAATGGCTAAAGGGGAAGTGGGATAGGGAAGGGAAAGGAAATAAGGGAAAAGAAAAAATGTAAAAAAATGAAAAAATGGAAGCAAAGTCTTTATAAATAGGGAAGGATGAAGGGGGTGAAGGCAGGGGAGGGGTATTGGGAAAAAAATAAGAGCCAAGATGCATCATGTTATGGTCCAAGATCCCAATGATAAATGTAACCATATCATTTGCTTTAAATGTACCAATAAACTTAGCAGAAAAAAAAATGTTATTGCATGACCATTAGACTGATTATGCCTAAAGCATGCGATGTCATTCTGCAAGTAGGCTATATAAGAGGCAAGCCTGGAAATGTAGAATCCAAAATACAGCTAGAGGGTCTTTTGAAACATAAGGATGGCAGAGACTTTGCCCATTTGGTAGGGGACCATTATTATTATCAGTAGTATTAGTACCAGGAATTGAACTCAGTACCTTGTGCTTGTGAGGCAGGCAGCAGCACCACTGAGCTAAATCCCCAGCACTGCGGGTGGAGGGATATTATTGAACTCACTGATTTTAATTGGATGTATTGGTTCCTGGAATTTAGATTACATTTCTTGGTCACTTTTGCAGTTAGGTATAAATATAGGATCAAGCTCCAGCGAATGCATTTATGTGGAAGTGGCATGTATAATTTTGGAAACTGTCCTAAAAGAGAGAAGACACAATTTTTCTTTCTTTTTTTTTTTCTTTTCTTTCCATTTTGTTTTGTTTCTGTTGGCTGATGTGGGAAACAACTGGTGTATCAGCAAACATCTTGCTTTACAATACTCTTAAAGGATGACAGGGAAAAAAACTGAAGAAAGCTTGGTTCCTGACAAATGTATATCACATTGGATGCTGACTTCCAGCTTTTAGACAATTCAACAAAATGTTCAACTTTAAGCCACCATATTCAATTTTTCTTCCACAAGAAACTGAACTCTATCCTTACAAGGGAAAAAGTAAGTCAGTGTCTTTCTCTCCTGACCTGGACTTCAAGGATGTAGATTTCTAATACAGTACTTTGAGATAATATATTTTGAAACTAATAATCAATTCATGGAGATAAGCCAGGAACTAGAAAGTTAAAGATTGGGGTATTTCATTTCTTTATTTGTGCAGCAAACATCTAATCAGACAAATTCCACGGGATTCATAGCATTTAGATTTTTCCTACATTGAATTGTTCTTACTTTCCCTATTTGTTTCCCTGCTTTTCTCCTAAGGCACATAGCAAAATTTGGCCTGTTTTTTTTTTCTGGGGAAAAAACTGAAAGAAAAAGAAAGATCTACTATTGTTTGCACAGTCATGTGTAAAATAACAGTAGAAACAACTAAAAAATTCTTAAATGAGTGATTTCTAGCCCTACTGAAGCAATAACACATTTCTAGAGTAAATATTGTATAATCTTCCCTTTTTATCCTAAAATTCAGAGATAATATATCCTACATACACATATAAAAAAATCAGTATAAATCCCAAACCATATTTAAAAGAAAAATTAAAATATTGTTGATAATAACATGGTTTATTTTTGTTGCTTTGTTTTTTGTTTTGTTTTGTTGTTTGAATTTTTTTATTAGTGTTTTATCCCTGTTTTCAAACTGTTCCTAGGGAACAGGTACCTTGAAAGGTGATAAAACTTCTGGGTCACTATGATATCATTTCATTCCCTACCAGAGTTTTTCCTTCCGAAGACAACCCTGAAGTTCTTGGTGCTATTTTTCTCAGGAAATGTAGTACTTTCATATAGCAATGTTACATCAAAAGTAAGTTTAGCAAGCAAGTTTTCTTCTCTTATGTGCTATATTCAAGAAAAATTATAGTCTAATTGTTTAAGAAACATTAAACAGAATTTATTATTTTCTGGCTGTAGGACATTTCAGAGCTTGGATGATGTCAGTGCTCTGTAAACCTAATTCCCCAATGTATTTCATCACAGAATGATTTTTCCCTGGAACATCTCTTGGGTTCAGTTTTTCATGGAAGAAACTTTGAAAGCATTGCTTTAGAGCCTGTGGGGAGCATATCAACACAGAAAAAAAAGAGGATTTTTGGAGGATCAGAAATCTATGAGTGTAAGAGCAGCCTTTAATTGACTGATTTCGTTGCAAGGAATTGGCCATGTTAGCCTGGGCCGGGATTATGAATTTAGCCATATTTCACTTGACTTTCACGAATGATTAAAAACAATCTCATATCAGAGACATTTTCAGGACAGCACAATTTTAATGCTGCTAGTGGAACTGACATGAATTTGAGCTCACATTTCACACCATGTGCATCTATAGCTATTTTAACAAGACATCACAAAAATGATCTGTTCATAATGTTGACAGTGAGGCTTTAGAAAAGAAAAAAATGTTCAATATCTTTAAAGAGTATGCTTTACTACTAGCATTTATAATATTAATATTGATCATTTCTGAAGTTCCTGTTTTTTATATAAGGACATTTTTACAATCACTGTTGCACTTCATTCACGTGAGATGTCTGTGAGCTATCATTAGTCCCATTTTATAGATAAAGAGCCTGCAGGTCCACATGGGTAAGTGCCAATGTCACTGAGCGTTTTAGTAGCAGAACTTGAACCCAGCCCGGGTCTATCCTACTCTGAAGCCCATGTTTTGTTTTGTTTTGTTTTCCATTGTCTCTCTTAATTGAGGAAAAAATTTTAGAACATTTTCCACTTAAAAAAAAAATCAGTTGCAGCAGTTATAAGTTGACCATCAGCCATCAGGAAAACAGCTACTCACAAGTACCCAGAGTCATTCATTCCTTGAGGGTGCCAAGATCATGGCTTAGCACACACATTTTAGCTGGCAGGCCTACTCTGAACTGCTGAAAATGTACATGGTCTAAACTACTGTCATGGTTTTTCCTCCTCCCTCATTATTACCTAGTTTAAACTTCAAGGTATATTGTTCAAAAACTTCTCTTCCGGTGACTCATTTCACAATCACTGCTTTCATCTTCCTGGTTCTTTGCAAAGTCAAGAAGGGAGATCAACACATTATTTTCACCTTCAAACACACCTGGCCTGTAACCTGAAGAATCCAGAACTGTTACTGTTAAATCATTAAATAATGTGTTCCTATTTTATGTTTTCACAAGAGTAGAAATCCATTCTAAGAACAGGGCTCCCTACTTGCCATCAACTCTATCCACTAGAAATTTTTCAAGCAGTATGTTTGGGTATGATTCACCTAATGAGTCAACACAACACATAATTATTAAGCATCCACTTTCTAACAGACACTATTCCACATTCAAAGAATTCAGCAGAAAGACAGATAAATCTTTTCTCCTTACAGTTTGTACTCTACTGGGGGGAGTAAGACACTAAACATAAAAACAAAAAAAATGACCATTCCAGGTATTAAAATGATCTGTGAAGGAAGATAAAAGAAGACGGGCATGGCACAGAGCAAATGGAGGGAAAGCCTTCTTTATATTGAGTGCATGGGGGCAGCCTTTCTGAGGAAACACTTGAGCTGAGATCAGAATTGCCACAGGGAAACAGAATTGACACAATTTGAAAGAAAGCACATTCCAGGTGTGAAGAATAGATTTAGCATGAGAACCACATTGGAGAGAGGATGGAGAAAAAAGAAAAGAGGTAGATATAGCTAAGAAGTGGCAAAGGAACACAAAAATAATAGGCCCTGTGGTAAATAACTTAGATTTTATCCCAAGCACAGTGAAAAGATTTTGAGAGTGTATTTGGATAGTTGATATAGGCTGGCAAAAATGGAGCAGAAAAACCAGTTAGGGTCAGTTGTAGTAGTTCAAATAAGGAAAACAATGCTTGGGCTGAGTAGTCCAATGAAGAAGGAAGGAGGTAAGTATCCATTAGGATATAATGGACAGAAATTAATGATAAATTGCATGAGGTAAATGTAAATGACTTCTAGAACTTTCCCCGAACAACTGAGTTGATACTGGTAGCATTTTCTTAGGAAGAATGGCTTCTGACTACCAGTCTGACTTTGGGACTCTTTCAGAAATTTTCATCTCCTCTTCAGCCCCACCAATCACTGTTCACTCTCCTTTTACAAATACTTATCTGCCTTCCCATTGCCTTTGGGGCCTTGGTTTCAATCAATAGCTACCAAATCAACCCTTGCTGTTGAGGCTTACTTTTCTCCAAGTATATATCTGCTTTTTGCTTAGAAATAAAACAAAACAAAACAAAACAAAAAACAGCTCTTGAGGCTCAAATAAATGACTCTCGAATGGTAGTATATTAGGTAGAACCTCCCTAACCTCCACACTATGCTCTATAAAATACTTTTTCATCTTTTCCACCTTAAAAATTTCCTTACTATGAAACTGACACATATGACAATGTGGATAAATCTGAAGGACATTTTGCTAAGTGAAATAAGCCAGTCATAGAAGGACAAATACTTCAGGATTATACTTACTACATGACAGAGAATAGCCAAACTTAAAAACAGCAGATATTATTGTGGTAGGAGGAGGAGAGAGAAGTAGGAAGTTGTTGTTCAGTGGGTATAGAGTTTCAGTTTTGCAAGATAAAAAAGTTCTAGAGGTAGATTACACAACAGTGTGAATATACCTAACACTTCTCAACTGTACACTTAAAAGTGGTTAAGATGGTAAACTCAGTGTTTTGCTAAACCACAACTAAACCTTAAAAATGCTAAAGGTAAATGACTAAGTCAGAGACATTTTGAATCAAAAGGATTCAACATACTATGGCTTTGAAGATGGAGGGAGACACACAATGAAGAATTTATGGGACTCTGGAGGATGGGCTCCACAGAAATCAGGAACACAAGGAAATATAAGGAACTGAACACTGCTAACAGTCTGAAAAACCTTCAGTGTGTATTCTTCCCCCAAGATCCTTTAAATAAGAGCCAGACTAACGTCTTAATTTTCACTTTGGGAGATTCCCAAGCAGAGAATCCAGTTGTCATATTTAAATATTTTATTAAAAATAAACGGATATTTTAAATTACTAAAACAATCCTATTCCTTTATCTTAAATCCCTCCTTTCCATGAGCTACTATCTCATCTCTTCTTCCCTTGAAAGTCACACTGACAGACATTCCATGTCTTCCTCTGCTCTTCAATTGACTCTTTTTTCTCCTAAATTATAAGTGACTTCCTTGAGAGTCCAGTCCCAAAGGGCATTCTAAGTTTTATCTTATTTGACTTTTGGGATATTTGAAGCTCCTGATTACTTTATCTATTAGGAATCCATTTCCTCCTTTGGTTTCTGTTACCTGGTCTATGCTCAGTTTCCCCCTTGCTATTTTTCCCATATTTCCTCAGTATCTCCTACTCTCTCTAATGAATTTTCAAATTTATTGTGCTCAAAGGCTCTATTGTTTACCCTAGTTTTTTTTGCACAATGTGCTATCCTTGAAGAATTTCATCCACATTCACAACTTTAAGTCTTAGCCATAAATACATTATTCATTAACATGTTTCTGTGACTTACACCTTTTGGCTAAAGTCCAAATCTGTATATTCAACTGTGCATAGACAACTTCACTTAGTAACCCCAAAGACCCTCACATTCATTTTGTCCAAATCATCTTCCCTTACCAAATCTGTGTTTTTATGCAATTACCACTTCACTTTCCAAATTAAGTCACTAAACTAGAAGAAAAGAGGTATTAGGCATCCTCCTCTTCACCTCTTACCATCTTTATGAAAATCTAACTTTTCCAATTACAATAGAATTTACCTCCAAAGTATCACTTGACTCTCCACACCTTATTATATCTACTGTTACTTTCTTAGTATATTTTAATCACTCAGTTGATTACAGCACTATTTCCAGATTTTCTTCCCCTTCAATTCATCCTTAGCTCCAGAGTGGTCTTTCTAGAATGCCAACATAATAATATCACTTTCCTCAACTAAACTCCTTTAATAGCTCTGCATGTTTTCAAGATAAACTTCAAATTATTTTTCTTAGTGGGCAATGACCCAGATGATATGACACTTGCTTAACTCCATAACTCTTTCGCCGTCTAGGTACCTTTTGCTCAGGATGGTCTAGGATATCACAAATTCAGCACTAAACAAAGAATTTCTTATCTTCTTTCCATTGGATGTGTTATTTCTTTTGTTCATAATTCACCAAATCATCATTCAAATTTCAGCTCAATTATCACCCTCTCATAAACCTGTTCTAATATTACAGTTGCATTTATGTTCTTCTTTTCCTCTGTTAATCCTCTACCTTGCAGAAAATGATAGCACTCTTTTTTCAGAGCTTCCATTGATAGTAATTATTGATCATTCACCATTAGACTATACTTTTTTAGGTTAAAACATGGACATTTTTGACCCCGTATACCTAGTAGCTAACACAATCTCTACCACATATCAGAACAATAAATATACTTTAATGTATTCATACACAAATAAGTTCTCCTCTGAGTCATGGTTCAATAAGAATTAATCATATTTAGAAAATCATCCCAACATAAAGATATTTGTCAAGCTGGTATAATAATAATAATAACAAGAATATTTACTATATGCTAGATATTACATACTTAGTCTTTGCAATTTCATTTGTTCTTATAGTGTCCATAGAATATTTACAGAAATGTAAATACTATAAACATACACATATTTTAGGTGATCAAACTGAGACACAGGAAAGTCAAGTAATTTGATGAAAGTGAAACTATATAAAATCAGTATTCAAAACAGATTTCTCTGACCCTATTACACTAAGTTTCCAGCCATATACATAAGCCAAATCAGTCTAGATTTCAAACTAACTCTGTCAGACAATATACTGCACCAAAATTTAAGTTTGGAAAATTCAACAATCCTATCTGTTTAGGGCAAATATGTGAAAGCTAAAAGAAAAAAGAAAGTCAAGTCAATGTTTTTTCTTTTCAACAGAAATTAACATATTTATCTGGTCAAATAAACAATGATCTTCCTAACTCTTCTAACCATTGTTCATATGTGTTCAAATTAAATACCATAAAGCAGATTTTAGACAATATTTTGAAAAGTAGCCTTTTCTCTTAACTACACTTTATTTTTTAAAATTTTACAGCAGAATGTAACCGGAATTTTGATATACAGAAGAGGTTCAATGAATCTGTGAAATGTGTCATGCAGAAAAGTGAGGATAAGGAGGTGGCAGGTGGGGCATTCAAGGCTCTGAGCCCTATTGCAGTTTCCAAATTTACAGCATCTCTTTAATTTCTTCTTTCTGTGTTATAAGATTTAATTTAGAAAAACAACTATTGATTTAAATAAAGTTTGAAAATCATTTAGATTATGAAAGCAAATGTTCTGACTTTGTGTATGGGTGGATTTTCCTCATTTTCTTTTTGAAGAGTTTAGTTTTGTATCCACCTTTCACATCTGCTAAACCTTCCTTTTTTGGTTAACAGATTCTCTATTAGATTTTTTGAAGACTGTACAATCTAAAATATAAAATAAGCTCATCTTGCTTGATTATAATGCAACATTTTAATTTAGACACAAATATTATGTTTGAATTACCTGACTAGGATTTTCAAGTAGATTATTGCTACATAACAATAAATCTAGAGTTATGTTCTCTTTGTTTATATCTAATTCTGCTACTTTCTGGTTGCATAACTTTAGACAAAGCAACCTCTTTGCACCTCTGTTTTTCTGTGAAATGAAGTTAACAGATGCTACTTTATTTTGCTATGGTAAGAATTAAATGTATTCACATATGTAAAGCTCTTTGAAGACTCTTGGCATATTGTGTGAGTCCAACAGTTGATAACTGTTATATTATTATACAGGTACCCAATTTTTGTATACCTGGACATTATTCTAAAGGTCAGTAGTTTTCTTAGGCAGCACCATGAAAATGAGTTGTATGATTTTTCTCTCTTTAGTGGCCTAAAGCAACACATTATACGTTAGTTGTTGCCTCTATGGAGACTCACTGGCAGTAGTGCAAATTCTTGCCTGACTAATCATTGCAAGACTTTGTTACTTAGGAACCCAGAAGCTTTTAGAATGCCATACATTCATTCTCTCTACCATATATGTACTGTTTCCTGTTCCTTCAGGATCCTCCATTCTCTTCTCCATTGGACCAGAGGAAGATGGAACATGGCCCTAAACTTTAATTTTGTTTTACTCATATTAGGATTAAAAGTTGGGACACCATTCTTGAAAGACTTTCAATTTAGAAGAGAATGAGCTGAGGTGAGTTTAACTAGAGCACCAGAGCAAGCAAAAAAAGACTATGTGGCAATTACTGGTTTATACAAAGCCTCTCCTGCTCTCAAATTTATCTCCTTTGAAAGGAGAATTATAGTATTTGAAATTATTGATTATCCAACAGAGACAGTATTACCCAAAGGTAGAAAGTTTATGAATTTTCAACATCGTCAGAAATTCCAGAATGAGATGAAATTAGTTACCAAAAATTTTTAAGTAAATACTTTGGTCCATCTGCACAGTAAGTTATCAATTTTGACCCTTCTGTGATATAACTGAATGTGCACTGTGGTATAAGAAGATTGACAGTCAATTTTAGATTGGTATTAGTAAAGTCTTGCCACAAGAATAACATTTGAGGTGAATTTTAAAGAGAAAACAAGAATTATCCAGGTATGAAGAAGAAATATATTTCAGGAAATTTTTTAAATGTCAAAGAATACTGACAAAATTAAGTATAAAATGTTCAGGAAAAGTAATGTTGTCTGAAATAAGGACTTAGTTTAGGTGCAAAGAGAAGTTAAGTTTCACAGGAGCCTTCAGAGCATTGCCTACAGCTAGCTATAAAAAGTTGTATCCATCATGAGCCTTTAAGTGGCTCAGGGCTGAATACAGTACCTGTTCCACAAGGCCCTGTATATGCTGCAGCAGAGAGGATGTAACCACTCTATCATTCATACAAAGGCATGATTCACTCCCTAAACCTTAAATCACCAGGCTTTCTATGCCCACAGGTTGAGTGCCTTCTCAATTTTGCACAAAGGCATCATGTAAATTATCAGAGATTCTTTGAAATATGGTCAGATTACAGAAGGCAATGCAAGTTACTGTAAATAATTTGAACAGTGAAAAGCTACTGAAGGTTCCTGGACAGGGATATGACAAGACAAAATAAATTATTCCAGCAGCAGCTGTATTCAGGGTAAATTGGAGTCAAGACTCAGGAAGTTACTGCAGTTGTCCATGCATGAAGCAAAAAGGGAAATCCGATGGTTTCCATGGTAACTGAAAGGAAAAGATATGAAAATTATTTTGAAGTCAGAAACAACAGGACTTGATTACTGATTGGATCTGACTATGGAAGAGACAGCAGTAAAAAATGACTCAGGGGTTTTGGGTTTAGGAAGCTATGAGAATAAATCTGAAATGGAGATGGTTGCTTTGAGAGGGAAAATAGTTCAAGACATGTTGAATTTCACATAATTATGGAATGTATAAGTAGAAATGCCCTCTGTACATTTAAAAAGGCAGCAGCAGGAGTTTCCTCATATATATATATGAATATATAAAATGGATATATATATTCATTTTCTATTATTTTGATTTCACTTGAGGCTCTTCTTAGGAACATTGGGAAAAAGTCATTACTGTATCCTTAGTAAGATTTAAGGATGGTCATAGTCACCATTATCAACTTCATCTTCATGTTATCACAAAGTATTATTCAACATCTATTTGTGTTTGTCACTTCTGTTGACAGTTCACAGCAACAAGTTCTGTACACTTTAGAGATTTCCAATCTGAGATGGCAAACATTCACAGGACAAAAATAAAAATATAAATAGAGAAAACAGAGGAGAATAATAATCATTTAACAATACCTATCTAAATTAAAAGTAATATTCATACTCTACTGGAGAAACAAGGGAAGAGGGAGAACACTGTGCTAGATAAGACCATTACCAAATATTAGTGGCTGGAGATAAATAGAAACTTAGCTTGAATTCAGTTTTTGGTAAGGGATAATTTAAATCAACATCTCCTTAGAAATGCTTAGAAAATGGACTCAAGATTCTGATAATAATAATTATTATTATTTTCATTCATCTAGGACTGAACAGCTCAGATACCTTTACCTCATCTTTTCCTTGGATTCCAGACCACAGGCAATACCATGGAGCAATTCCACAGGAAAACTAGACCTCAGACCCAAATACCCAAAGTAACAGACTGAACAGTCTGACCAAGAAAGGCCACGGTGTTTCATGAGGAGATTTAGCTGCGTTTAGAAAATGGTAGAGTGTAAGAAACAAAAGACTATGTGAGCAGCTTCTTTGCAAGCTTCCCTTTCCTGCCTTGTACAGAGGTCCTTCTGCAAAGAGGATTCTAGGGATGATCTGCTCATCTTTCCCCATCATTTCACTTGTACACTCCCTGTTTACCCCAGTCTCTATGTTCCCAGATATCATCAAGACAAAGCTATCAACTGAATAGAGAAGGTCTGTGTGTGACTGTGAAAACAGTGACCTGTGTTAGAGAGAAGGGTCACCATTGAGCAAAGAAAGACAAAAAAATGACATGCTTTCTCCCTGACTGCTGTGTGTCATTAGCTTGCATCAAAATTTAATGTTGTGGGTTGAAATCTGGGCTTGAATGCAAATATCCTGATTCATGGTTTTGACCCACTGATAGACAAGATTTTAGGCTTTCATGCTAGTGTCTGCTTTGCTGTTGAAGAAATTTGGCAAAACCTTGTATGGATGTGGAAAATATTAAAAATCTCAGTGAAGATGTTTAATAAAGGACACAGGCACCATGCATAAAGGCTAGGGTACTGGTGGAGTCTCTATACTCACTTTTAGAACAATCTGGCTTAGTTTAAGTTTCTCTTTAAATTGTTAGCATCAAACATTCACTTTTCACTTTTTAGTTACATAACATGTTTTCTTCAAGTTGCCTTTAAATTATTCACTATACCAAATAGAGGGACTTTTAAAAAAATGGGTCTTTATCTTTTGCAGCTAGCTCACTGTATGAAAGCTTGATTCTTTGCCACCCACACAGTTTCCTCTGGGACCTTAGCCTTACCAGTATTCTATGACTCACTGCTTACTTTTCATAAATAGAAGTTAAATAGTGTCCCTGATTATATTGGAAATGGCAGATAAAAATATTCAAGGAAAAATTTTAACTAATGCAGTTAGATTTGAACTATGAAACAGATTGACCATGTTTCTCTTTTCTCTTCTCTTTCTCTTTTGTTTTCTACTTTCCAGGCTGCCTCTCATAAACAAAGGTTTATCAACTTCTTTCATATAACCCTGTTCTCTTTATTTCTCAATTGCCACAATATTGGGAGGAGGAGGAGGAGGAGGAGGAGGAG
>NW_022900928.1:46225177-46234903 GCF_012274545.1 Fukomys damarensis
GAGGAGGAGGAGGAGGAGGATATCTTCAGTTGGCCTCTCCCTTTTCTCTTATCCATTATTGGTCATTCTTCCCCATAGGACATTTTTTTCTTTTTCTATTTATTCTCTGCTTCCCTTAGCTAGGTTAATCAGGTGTCACTAATGCCCCCAAAATGATTTACCCTTTCACCAGAGAATTATCTGATTTGTCACTGCCTTGATTGTAAATATCCCTGGGATTCTTCAAGGAGTCAAAATGAAAGCAGCAATAACTACTACATTATTGTTAAGATAGTAGCCTCAAGATAGAGTGGTGGAAAAGAAAGAAAAAAATGCAGTGGACAACAATGCCATGTGCTTTCAATAGATCTCTGTTGGAAGAGTTTCCCCAGGAGTCTCAGTCCTGCTCATCTTGCAAACAGAGGCACTGAATTCCTCTATTCTGGATTATCCCTTAGGAATATTTGTACAGAAAGTAGTGTTGAGATAGAATATCAATCTCTAGAGTAAAGTGCAGGAATGTAGTAGATTTGGGTTCCTTAATCTTCAAATTCCTCTCCTGTCATGCTACCCACTACACTTACAGATGTTACTTGACCTCCTTCACATAATCTGTCAGAACTGAGGAAATTGCCACAGCAAGTGCCTGATACTCTGCCTAATGTTATCACTCTGAGTAACAGAGTCCCTAATTTCTGACCCAGGAATCTTGTGTCTTCTTCCAGTATCTATGAAATCAGTAGGTTAATGTATTAGCTTACATATAGGAAAAAAGCTTAGCCCTTCACAGCTCCTGACACTATCCAGACATTATGATTTTTTAGGCTGTCAGTAAGAATATTACCCAGTTAGAAACTTGGAAGCTAAAATGTCTCCTCTATCAACATGTTGAAATAGTTAGCTACACCTCACCCTCAGTTCCTGCTTCCATCTAGTCTAATACACCTTCGAAACTCAGTAATGAAGGGCTCTAATAGCCCATTTATCCAGTGAATTGGATTTCTAAAACCCATTTACAGATTATGTGTGTGCCAGGATTATATCTGTTTATATTAATAGAAAAAGGAGTTGAGCAGCATGTTAGAGCTGACTTTTCAATCACTTAATCAACAAATGCATCCTGAGTACGTTCTTACTACTGTGTTAAGTGATACCTAAAGAAGTCTGTTCTTGAAGCATCTTAACTTCCTTCACTCTAATAAAGAAAAGCATCACTATAGAAAGAACCTAAAAGCTCAACTCTCATTCAGGCAGTAACCAGTAGAAACATTTTAATAAGAAGTCTATAGAAAGTATTCTCTCTAATCTATCCCTCTTCCAAAAAAGTAATCTTAAGACCCAGACTTAGAATCCTTTGACTTTTAAAAATCTCTGACCTTCAGGGAACTGAAAGATTAAGAGTTCAAACCTACCTAGCAAACATCTTTTTGTACTGCTGATTGATAATAATAATGAAATAAACCATCACTGTCATTTCCAGTTAATTTAATGTATAATGGTTACTGGTGGCAAGGAGGGAGAAGCAAATCATAATGAGGCTTTAAGAGGTGGAAAAGGAGTCCTATGAAAACACAAACGCAAGCATGCATGCACACAAATAAACAAATTTTTGCAGCAATTTAGAATTATGGGATTTTCTAAACAACTGTGATGATCTGATAAATTTATTTTAGTTCTATAAATATATATTTTATTACCTGTCTTCAATATTTCTGAGCCACTGTGATCCCTGTCTCAGTCCAGAATTTAACCTCAGACCCAACACTGAACTGACAGGTTCAATTTCAACCACAGTCTTTAGAGAGAGAGATTAGGAAATTGTATACAGCTTGGTTACTGGGCACAAAGGGGATAACATGAAAACTCCTTGAGTCCTACTACCAGAGTATACACCAACAAGCCATTAAAGTAGTAACTGGATTATGAAAATAGGATAGATCTAACTTGCATTCTTCCTGCAAAGGTAAGAGAGACCCAAAAGCTGTTTGCTTTCTGGGTCCTGCTGTAATACTCCTGTTTTTTTTTTCTTTTTAGCAACTCTGCCTGCTCTGTGTGTGTGTGTGTGTGTGTGTGTGTGTGTGGAGTGCTCTCTAGAAGAACGGCTACAGAGATTCAGCAGATACAGAGATACACTGTCTCAAGCTGCAATGCTTGCCATCTTGGCCTCACTCCCAACATAGGATGAGAAAAGATTCTCTCTCTGGGTTTGCAAAAATGGATGGACAAAAAAAATGGTTAAAGACTTCAATGCACACAAAAGAGATGGAAGAACAAACCTAAAGTTAGTGACACTTTAAGAATGAAAGACTTTGGGGTAGTTGTTACTCAGAAGTTGTTTTCTTCTCAGTTAAAAGCTAGGGTTATTTCACTAACTATTCATACTGCCTCTGCTGAAGGGTAGACTTGAAAAAAAAAATTAGGCACAGGAGAGAATTAGTCATTCGCAGGTAACTAGAGCTCTGGGCTGACTAGAAAAAAGAAGAAAATCTCAAAACTTCCAGAATTACAGATCCAGGATGTAGTACATAGGAAAGGAAGTAATTAGAGATAAAGAAATAACAGCTAGTAGAAACTTATCTTAAAGGGTAAACACTAATCAACTATAGATAAGAAGCCTACAAATTCTCAAGTAGTTTAAGGGCCATCACCCAAGAAATGACCACCCTAACACAGACTTATGGGAAGCATGGAATGGCATAATACACAAAAGATACTAGAACAAAATCCTAGCATCAGGTGGAAATGTGAAGTGGAGGAGTAACTTAAAACTAGTACATTCCTTGTTATAGTTTGAATTATTTTCAATCTTTTCTGTGTTCATTATAACATTTAATGTGAAACACGCTAACAAATATCATGATCATGAATTAACTGGCCTGCATCATCCCAATGGATATCATGACCAAGAATCTTATTATCAGAGTAGCAACCTTTCCAGAATATTGCTTCAGAAGAACTACTTCTACCTGGAGTAGCAGTACTATATTCCATACTAAATAGTGACAGGCTTCGGGCCAATTTTGGGGAGATATATATCTCTTTTCATAGAAACTGTGATTAACTCATCCACCCAAAATCATATTCTTCATCAACCTGCCATCTGCCTGAAATAACTCCCTTTGTTAAAGCAAGAATTGTGTTAAAATACAATTAGAAGGAAAGAGGTGATTAACTGTTTTATCCCTTAGTTTCTACTTACACATGATGAGGCCACTTCTTCAGATTAGCTAGCAAGGAATCTTGAATACAGTGAACATATTTTACAAATTTCAAATTGGGTCAAGTGATTGGGCATGTAAAAATATAAATACAAACTTCATAAGTTTTTGAAATCAAAGAGTGCCAGAAGTATCTACTCACTTTTCATAGGTGTAAAACAGGATTGTGTGAATGGAGAAGGAGGTGGATGGACAATAATAGATCAAAGTAGAAAAGAACAGTGTGCAGCCATCATGACCAAAAAGCACCACAGAATTCACAAGAGGATGGGAAGATGGGAAAGGAAAAGCCAACCACTGTATCTGAATAATAAATTTTCATAGATCTGCTAGTGGCCTTAATGTTTTCACTTAACTCACATTTCTTGCTGCCTTCTTCAGGAGAAGAAACCCAAAGGAAAAGTGAACATATAAAGAATATCCTACTTTTTGGACTTAAACAATGGAGACAGTGAGCGTTGCATTCAGTATTTCTTGAATCTCTACCCTGTACAAAGCCCATAGCCAGGTGCACTCCCTCCATCGGCCCATGAACCAGCTATAAAATACATTTTTACCATAGCAACATACCAGCAAGAATACCTCACACCCCACATACACTGAGATTTCTATTCTATTCATTCCCAAGTTTCCTCTCTACAGAAATAGATTTTTCTTCACACTTCCAAAAAAAGGTCTGCAGTTGTTGATTATTTATGTATTGCCATAAAGTTTAGCAATATCATACATAAACTAAGCACTAGGAAATGAATAAGAGATCTCCAAAGGACATGCAAGCCTTTTCTCTTACTCAATTCCATCAGCCCAAATGATTTTTAAGAATGTCTTTAGGAAATAGTCTTTCCACTTACTATCCTTCAAAACATCATGAAGGAGATAAAAAGTTAAAATTAAAATGTTAAATAATATACCAACCAAAGCATGATGATTCCTATTTTATGAGAATTTCAGGAAGATACAATTACTCTCTGACCTCTCATCAGGCATTGCTGGCTTCAGAGCGCCACCTACTGAACCTCCCCTACTACTCTTTGTTAACGCCAAGCATGCCAACCACCAACTGCTGACTCTAGTATTTACTACTATCAATTGAACAAGTGTGTCTTAGACTGTAGAGTAAAGAGGGAGGAAAGAAGGGAAGATTGGAGCTTGGAAAAGAGAAGCATATTGGAATGAAGATTTTGGATTTCGCTTTATCCCAAGACATGTGCTCCTGTGAATGGATACCTTAGGGGAAAATCAGGTCTGACTGGCTTTAAGGGTAGAAGCAGGTGGCACTAGAATTTCTTTAGCCCTGATCATACCTATAAATAAGAATTAAAGGCAACTGGAAAAAAGAAAATAAGAGGGGTGCGTGACCTCCCAGACTGCACAACAACAGACCCAGCAAGGACCCAAAGACCCCGGAGGGGGTCTCTTCAGCTGCCTGCCTGCCTGAGATCACCCAGCGGGCGCGCAACCTCCCGGACTGTGCGACAACAGACCCAGTAAGGAAGGTAGCCGCGTGGGCACCCTTGAAACACCCCACGACCTCCCCCCCATTCTCAAACCTCCTGATTGGGCCAGTCCTTAGACCAACTCTGCAGAGGCATAGGTTCTCATGAAGGGTAGTTTTCTGACCTCCCAACTTTGAACATCTTTAAAGAAAGGGCAGGAGAAACCTGTAATAGAACTGAGTGGAGTTCAACCCTGAGGGTAGGGAAACTCAAGTTAGGCCTTGTAGACTGTGTTCAGTCTCAGTCATGGGGAACTGCCATTGGCTAGCTGAGACCAGGGGATTCGGTTCTGCATATGGCTGTACATGTGGTATAATATGAGAACAGAGACAGTCTGAAAGAGGCCCTTCAAATTCTTTTTTTCTCTCTCTTCCTCTTTTTTCTTTTCCTCATTTTACCCTAAAATTTCTTTCTTTTTTCTGTCCTTTCTCTCCAACTCAGTCTCTTGCTCCACCATATTGTCCCTCATCTCCCTTTTTATTCTGGCTCCTGCCCTAACTCAGAATTCTTCTTTTATTATTTTTTGTTTTTAGGAGGGGTTTCTCTTTATGTTCTTTTCTCCAGTCATTTTACCTCACTCATGGCTCTGTACCTTCAAGGGAAGGCAAGCGCCTGTTGTTGTTAAGGGGATACATTCTTGTCCTTATTCCTGCACTCTCTCTATCCCCGCTGAAGTTAATAGCTTTGTAAAGATAGTAAGGTAATTCTACAACCTCTGGATTCACTTCAAACCTGCTCTAATTCTTTCACTTATCTAATCCTCTCATTCTAAGTCTAACCCCCCATCCTAAATGGAAAAGATGCTATATTGAAAAGCATATTCACTGCAAACATACTATGGGCTGCTTCTTGAAATTAATTTAATTCACATGAGTTAAAGATGATACATTAATGACTACCACAAGTGGTCAGTTTGCAAGCTGTGCCTGATCCTATTGGTCTGCTGAACGTATCAATTGGGATAAAGTGTTGTGATTGATTTAAAGAGTTGTTTTCTCTGATATTATGAAAATGAGGATGTCTATGAGTCATTAGAAACTCAAAAGCTAAAATGCAGCTATATTAGGAAGATTTAAGTAATACCCAGAAATTAAAGAAGGACAACCCAACAATAAAAATAAAAATGAGAAAACACTTAAGCAAGACACAAAAACAGATTTTCAGTTCACCAATGGCAAATAGTAGGACAAATGAGGATGAAAAGTCTGATAGTGAACCAACAGGACTCCCTGGACTCATAGCACAGGAGGTAACAAAACAGATCAATCAGGCTTTAGAAAATTTCAAATCAGAAATAATTTCCCAGTTAATCAGAGAGATGATGAGCAAAATGGAAGTCATGATTCGAGACTCTAGAGCAGAAGCTGACAAAAAAATAGATGAGTTTAAGACTGTGATATAAGCCATGAAGACTCAGCATAAGAAAGAAATGGAAACAATGAATGCCCAACAGAGGAAAGAAATGGAATCCATAAAACAGATTCAAACAGATATCCAGGAGATTAAAAACTCTATTGAAAATGTATGCAACAGAATAAAAGATTGCGAAGATAGAATTTCAGATATAGAAGATAGGATAGCAGGCAGTGACCGTGAAAAAAGAGATCTCTTAAAAACAGTAAGGGATCATGAGAAATCAATCCAACAACTCCTAGACGATACAAAGAAAAATAACATAAGACTGAGAGGAATTCATGAAAAAACAGAAGAAAATGCAAATGACATAAAAAAGCTCTTCACATAATTAACGACAGAAAACTTCCCAAATAGAAGGGAAGAATTAGACATACAGATAAGTGAGGCTTATAGAACTCCAACAAGCCACGATAAAAAAAAAAATCTACACCTAGACATATAATAATCAAGATTCCAGAAATCCAACAGAAAAACAAAATACTACAAGCAGTAAGAGAAAAGAAACAAATCACATGCAAAGGAAAGCCCATTAGAATCACAGCAGACTTTTCAACACAAATCCTTGGGGCAAGGAGAGCCTGGAGTGAGGTATTCCAAGTCCTAAAAGAAAACAACCTCCAACCTAGACTGATGTATCCTGCAAAACTCTCTTTCAAAATAGATGGGGAAATAAGGTACTTCCACGACAAAGAGCACCTGAGAAATTTCATGAACACCAAAGCAGCACTGCCAGGAATTCTAAACAATATCCTAGAAAAGGACAATGAAGTTCACAATAACATGAGGCCCAACAGACCAAATCAAATAGGCAAGGCAAGAAACTAAAACGAGCGGGGAGAAAAAGTAAAAATAGTCAACAAAAGAACAAGAACATGACAAGAATAAGTCAAAATATATCAGTTATAACCATCAATGATAATGGCCTCAATTCACCAATCAAGAGAAACAGATTGGCAGAATGAATTAAGAAGCAAAATCCAACAATATGTTGTATACAAGAAACACACCTAGTGCAAAAGGAAGTCCATAGACTGAAAGTGAAAGGATGGAAAACAATTCACCACATGTCAGGAGCCCAGAAAAAAGCAGGGGTAGCAATCTTATTCTCAGATAAAGTAAATTTCAAACCAAAACTCATTAAGAGAGACAAAGAAGGACACTACATCCTTGTAAAAGGAACAATTCAAGAGGAAGAGTTGACAATCATAAACATATATGCATCAAATATAAATGCCCCCAACTATATAAAACAAATACTAAGTAACATGAAAAACCAAATAAGCACTAATGCAATTGTAGTGGGGATTTAAATACCCCACTATCACAAATTGATAGGTCATCTAGGCAGAAAATCAACAATGAAATAATAGAACTGAACCAAGCTTTGGAACACAAGGAATTAATAGATGTTTATAGAGTATTCCACCCCAAAAATCAGAACATACATTCTTTTCGGCTGCACAAGGATCGTTCTCCAAAATAGACCACATACTGGCTCACAGAACAGGTATAAATAAATGCAAAAAAATTGAAATCATCCCCTGTATATTATCAGATCATAGTGCAATCAAACTGGAGATCAATAGCACAAGAAACTGTAGGAACTTCACAAGCACATGGAAACTGAACAACACTCTCATAAGCAATCAATGGATTACAGAGGAAATTAAAGAAGAAATTAGACAGTTTTTACAAATAAATGAGAATGCCAATACAACATACAGGAATCGTTGGGACACAATGAAAGCAGTTCAATGTGGAAAATTCATAACATTGAATGCTCACACTAGGAAAACAGAGTGGGATCAAATGAACAACTTAATGATGAAACTTAGACTCCTAGAAAAACAAGAGCAAGAAAAACCCAAAACTCGAACAAGAGAGGAAATTATAAAGATCTGAGCAGCAATCAATGCAATTGAAACTAATAAAACAATACAAAAAATAAATGAAACAAAGAGCTGGTTTTTTGAAAGAATAAATAAAATCAACAAACTCTTAGCTAATCTTATCAAAAAGAGGAAAGAAAAGGCTCAGATCCATGCAATCAGGAATGAAAAAGGCGAAGTCACAACAGATCCAAAAGAAATCAACAGTATCATGAACACCTACTTTGAGAACCTGTACTCTAATAAAATGGAAAACACAGAAGAAATGGACAGATTTCTAGATACTTATGAATTACCAAAGTTGAACGAAGAAGATAAAAACATTTTAAACACCCCAATCACAATCAGTGAAATTGAAAATGTAATTAAAAACTTACCAACAAAGAAAAGCCCAGGCCCTGATGGATTCATTGCTGAATTTTACAAGACATTTAAAGAAGAACTCCTACCATTACTCTTCAAACTTTTCAATGAAATTGAAAGGGAAGCTATACTTCCAAATTCATTCCTGGAAGCAAGTATCACTTTGATTCCCAAACCAGGGAAAGATACAACTAAAAAGGAGAACTACAGACAAATCTCCTCAATGAATATAGATGCAAAAATCCTTAATAAGATACTAGCAAACAGAATACAGAGGATTATTAAGAAAATCATCCATCCTGACCAAGTCGGATTCATTCCAGAGGTGCAAGGGTGGTTCAACATACGAAAGTCAATAAATGTAATTCACTATATTAACAAAGTCAAGGACAAAAACCATATGATCCTCTCAATAGATGCAGAAAAAGCATTTGATGAAATTCAACACTCGTTCATGATAAAAACCCTGCAAAAAATTGGAATAGATGGTCTATACCTCAATTTAATAAATGCTATCTATGAAAAACCAACAGCCAACATCATATTGAATGGTCAAAAACTGAAAACATTCATGTTAAAATCAGGAACAAGACAAGGATGCCCATTATCACCACTTCTCTTCAATATAGTTCTGGAAACATTAGCCACAGCAATTAGACAAGAGAAAGAAATTAAAGCAATAAAGATAGGAAAGGAAGAAGTTAAACTATCATTATTTGCTGATGACATGATACTCTACATTGAAGATCCAAAAAACTCCACCAAAAAACTTCTAGACTTAATTGACAGATTCAGTAGAGTATCTGGATACAAGGTGAATACCCAAAAATCAATAGCCTTTTTATACACAAATAACAGACATACAGAAAGAGAAATAAGGGAAAAAAATCCTTTTACAATAGCATCCAAACAAATGAAGTATCTAGGAATCAATCTAACAAAAGAAACAAAAGATCTCTATGCTGAAAACTACAGCACTCTGAAAAAAGAAATTGAAGAGGACATAAAAAAATGGAAAGATATCCCCTGCTCTTGGGTAGGAAGAATCAACATAGTGAAAATGGCCATACTACCAAAACTGCTATATACATTCAATGCGATGCCAATTGAAATTTCAACACTATATTTCACAGAACTCGAAAAAAAAATCCAAAAATTCATTTGGAACCATAAGAGACCTAGAATAGCAAGCCATTTTAGGCAACAGACACATGGCACCAGCTGTAACAATTCCCAATTTCAAACTATACTACAAAGCCACTGTGATAAAAACAGCATGGTACTGCAAAGAAATAGGCCTGAGGATCAGTGGAACAGATTGGAAGACACAAAAACAAATGCAGATGTACTCAGCTACCTCATCTT
>NW_022900928.1:46235258-46301446 GCF_012274545.1 Fukomys damarensis
GGAAAAAATTTTTACCAGCCGTTCCTCAGACAAAGGACTATTATCAAGGATATATAAAGAACTCAAAACAATCAGTCCCCCCAAATATAAAGACCCGATTTAAAAATGGGCATCTGAAATGAACAGACATTTCTCAGACAAAGAAGTAAAAGCAGCAAGAAAATATTTGAGAAAATGTTCCACATCACTGGTCATTCGAGAGATGCAGATGAAAACAACAGAGATTCCACCTCACCCTACAAAGAATGGCTGCTATCAAGATATCACACAATAACAAATGTTGTTGGTGTTGTGGGGAGAAAGGAGCCCTTCTTCATTGTTGGTGGGAGTGCAGATTAGTGCAACCACTATGGAAATCAATATGGAGATACCTCAAAGAGCTTGGACTGGAGGTTCCATTTGACCCAGCCATCACTCTGCTGGGTATCTTTCCAAGAGAACTAAAAGAATCATATCACAGAGAAGTATGTGCACCCATGTTTATAGCAGCACAGTTTGTAATAGCTAAATCTTGGAAACAGCCCATTTGTCCATCCATTGGAAACTGGATAAAGAAGTTGTGGTTTTTCTATAAAATTGAATATTACTCAGCCATAAAGAATGAGAAAATAGATTCATTCATAGGAAAATGGATACATATTGAAGATATACTCCTAAGTGAAATAAATAAGTCACACATGTGTAAATACAGAATAGTTTCCCTGGTGTAAATAATCTGCAACAATGCGTAAGATTCTAATAAGATTACTGACATGTAGAAACGGAAAGAAAGGAGCTAAAGGTGTAGGGAAGGTGGGATGGGTAGGGGAAGAGTAAAAAGGGAAAAGAAAAAATGTGAGAGAATGAAAAGATGAAAATAAAGTGTTTGTAGATGGGGAAGGGAGAGGGGGTGAAGGGAGGGCAGTGGTAAGGGGAAAAAATGAGAATCAAGACTTGTCATGTAGAGGTACAACATCCCAACAATGAATGTAACTGTACTGTATCCCTAAAATGTACCAATAAACTCAATTAAAGCTGAAAAAAAAAGAAAAGAAAATAAGAAACTAGATAGACAGAACAAAGGAGACACCAAGGAAAAGAATTAAATGGGAGGGAAAAAAAAGCAGAGAGAAAAAGGGAGCCAGGCAGAAAGCAATAGAATAGTCTTCATTTCCTTTTCATTCCTTCCTCCTCTAAAAACATGGATTCCAACTAACAACTAATTTTATTATGATACCCAGGCAAATATTTACCTTTGAGAATGTCTGACTTGACCTTTTAACCTATTCTACCATTTTTATAGTTTAGCATTTTTGTGCATTAGGTGTCACCAAAACTGTGGTTCCCTTAAAGCAACCACTTCTGCTAGTGATTCTCCCTGTCACTTGCATGCCATTATTATTTAGTAGTTTTTGTGTTGTTTGCTGTCTTTTCTTGCAATGCCTAATCTAACATCTTTCAGAGATGACTTAGAAGCACTCAGATAGAAATAGGTTATTTACACCTAAAGGAGCACCGTGATGTGGAGTTCGACCCCTCAAAGTAACCCCTTGAAGGGCAGGTTACTAACGCTGAGGATGTTGGGGAATAGAACTATCATTAGGCTATCTAATCTTGTATTCCTAATGAAATATTAAGTTAAGAGAAGTTAAAACATTGCCCAAGATCAAACAGCAAGTAACATGATGTGAACCTGTGGTTCCCAAAGCCCATTCTCCTTCTCTGCATTGCTCTGCAGCAGGGTTCTAATACTGCTGCCCTTCAAGGCTCACTGCAAAGGACACGCTCCCCACTTGTAGGTCTTGACAAAACTGACCACACTACTGGAGGGGTCAAACTCCACTCCAAGGTGCTCCTTTCAGTGAAAATAACCTGTTTCTAACTGAGTGCTTATAAGCCATCTCTGAAAGATGTTAGATGAGGCAGTGTGAGAAAAGACGTGGGTCAGGAAGCAGAGGACATTGGTACATCTCTGGGTATTCTTTTTTAATAAGCTCTCGTATGTAAATATGCTTAAGGTAAATGTAGTTGTGGTGTACCTAACAAGTAAGTAAAACTACCAAGTAAATGTTATGAAAATGTTATGAGAGATCCTTTAGGAAGCATCCAAAAAAAAAAAAAATCCAAGACCATCTGAAACAGACATTTTATCTTCTCCCAGGAAGTGGATGACATCATTTTTTCTTACACAAAGTAAACTAAAGCAGCAGGGTACTGGTAAGAAGTTAACAACCAGCTTTCTTGAGGGGTAAACCCTAACATATAGTGTTTTCGAATTCATGTGGTATAAATGTGCCCACAATGGACAACTTTAAATTACCACTGAACACAGAATTAGAAAAAATTAAGCATAATTGGCTCTTGTGGGCCCACACAAGCTGCCTCCATTGTACCACAGCACTGAGGTCCATGCATATACCACAGAGGTAAGACTACACATACACACACACACGCACACACACACACACACACACACACAGGAAGACAGCCTGCAGCAGGTAACATGACTGTTGGGGTAAGAGTCAAAAGTGTCAGTTCTGGAACCAGATTGCACATATATCTCAACAGCCCAACTTTGCCATTACTGACTGAGAACTTGGGTGAAAATTTTTAATATTCTTAAAACAGTCATATAAGCCAGGAGTAGTAAAGTGCTAACCTCATAAGGTTATTGTATGAATTAAATGAACTGACAGCCAGGGCCTGCCCAAACACCAGCAGCTTGAGCACACAGTCCCCAGCCAAAAGGCCACCTGGAAAACAGCTGTGCAAGCATGCAAGCCACAGTCAGAGGCCCTCCCAGATATCATCAGTAAGTGCTCACAGACCCCAGCCAGAAGCCTGCTTGGACATCAGCAACTCAGGTGTGCAGCCCCTAGCCAAAGCCCCTTCCAAACAACAGCTATGCAGGCAGTCAGGGCCAAGGCAGAGGCACATACAATTACCATCCCTAAGTGTGTCCATGCCTAATCCAGAACTCTGCCCAGGGCACAAGGAACCAGAAGGCCAGCATTCCAAACACAGGTATTTTCCCAGTGGTAAGCAGCTGAGAGAGGCTTCTCTGAGGCTTGTTGGGAATTGAAGCCCACTGGGCAAGGCAAAGAGTCAACAAAGGCACAGCAGGCTGCATCTGTTGAAATGAGAAGACATGTAAACAAGTCTCAAAACCAGTCTTCCACATCATCTAAGGCAACCCCAAATGGCAACAAGATGGAATAGTCTGATACTCAACCACATGGACTTGCAACAAAAGAGAATCAGGAAAAAAGGAAAGCAGAAATAACTTTTCAGATAACAACAGAGATTGTGTCCATAATGTAAGATATGATTAGCAACTCTAGAGCAAATACAGATAAAAAAAAAAAATAGAGCTGAGGAGCATAATGAAAATCCCAGCCTAGGAAACATAGGAATCCATAAAACAGATGCAAACAGATATCCAGGAGATTAAAAACTCCACTAAAAGCAGAATGAGTCCATATGGGACAGAATATCAGATACAGAAGACCGGATTGCAATTAGCGACCAGGAAAATAAAAAAATTCTTAAAAATAGTAAAGACCATGAGAAATCAATTCAGTAGCTCCTGGACGATGGAAAGAATAACATAAGACTGATCAGAGTCAATGAAGAAACAGGAGAGAGTCCAAATTACATAAAAAACAAACTGTTCACAGAAGTAATAGAAAACTTCCTGAGCAGGGGAAAAGAACTCGACAGACAGATAAGTGAGGCATATAAGACTCCAACTAGCCATAATTTTTTTTTTAAATCTACACACAAAAAAATCTATAATAGTTAAGAGTCCAGAAACCCAACAGAAGAACAAAATTCTACAAGCAGTTAGAGAAAAGAAACAAATCACATACAAATGAAAGCCCATCAGAATCACAGCAGACTTCCCAACAAAAACCACCAAGGCAAGAAGAGCTTGGAGTGCTGTATTTCAAACCCTCAAGGAAAATAGCCTCAACCCAGATTGATGTACCCTACAAAATTAAGTTTCAAAATTGATGGACAAATAAGATACTTTCATTAGAAAGAGCACCTGAGGAACTTCATGAATAGCAACTGAACTCCAAAACAGTTTAAACAATATTATAGGAAAATACAATGAGGATCACAACCCCAGGAAGCCCAGAAGAATGAATCCATCAGGCATGACAATAAATTAAATACAAAGGGGGAGAATCCAACAAAAAGAAAAAGTCATGACATGGATAAGTCAATACATATCAGTTATAACCATCAATATTAATGGTCTCAATTCACCAATCAAAAGAAATAGACTGGCAGAATAGGACAAGAAGCAAGATCTAGGGGCTGGGGATTTAGCTCAGTGGTTCTGCCACCTGCCTCACAAGCACATGGTCCCGAGTTCCATACCTGATACCAAAAAAGCATAAACACAAAGCAACAACAACAAAAAAAGAAGCAAGATTCAACAATATGCTACATACAAGAAATAGACAATTAAAAAACTCATAGACTGAAAGTTAAAGAGTAGAAAACAATACTTCATTTGACAGGAACCCAAAAAAAACCGAGAGTAACTATCTTCTTTGAAAATCAAGTAGATTTCAAACCAACACTGATTAAAAGAGACAAAGGACACTACATCCTTGTAAAGGGAACAATCCAAGAGGAAGAGATGACAATCATAAATATATATGCACCAAGCACTAATACGCCCAACTATATTAAACAAATATTAATGGACATGCAAAATCAAATAAGCACTAATACAATAGTAGTGGGGACCTCAATACCCCACTGTCAGAAATAGATAGATCAACTAGACAGAAAATAAACAACAAAATATGAGAAGTCAATCAAACTCTTAAACAAATAAATTTAACAGATGTTTATAGAGTGTTCCATCCCATAAAATCAGAATACACCTTCTTTTCAGCTGCGTATTGGTCATTCTCCAAGACAGACTACATACTTGCTCATAGAACAAGTTTAAGTAAGTGCAAAGGAATTAAATTTAACCCCTGTATATTATCAGACCATAGTATGCTGAAATTGGAGACCAATAGCAAAAGAAACTGCAAGAATTTCATAAACACGTGGAAATTAAACAACATACTTCTGAATAACATATGGATCACAGAGGAAATTAAAGAAGAAATCAGTTTTTACAATTAAATGATGATCTTAATAGAACATATCAAAATCTATGGGATACAATGAAACCAATCTTACCAGGGAAATGCATAGCAGTGAATACTCAACAGGAAAACAGAGCAAGCTCATTAAACAACCTCATGCTAAACCTCAAGCTTCTACAAAAAGAAGAAAGACAAACCTAAATGATGATCTTAATAGAACATATCAAAATCTATGGGATACAATGAAACCAATCTTACCAGGGAAATGCATAGCAGTGAATACTCAACAGGAAAACAGAGCAAGCTCATTAAACAACCTCATGCTAAACCTCAAGCTTCTACAAAAAGAAGAGCAAGACAAACCCAAAGCTCACACAAGGGATGAAATTATGATCAGAGCAAAAATCAATACAATGAAGACTAAGAGAACAATACAAAATAATCAGTGAAGCAAAGGGTTGGTTCTTTGTAAGAATAAACAAAGTTGAAAATTCTTAGCCAAGCTTTTAAAAAAAAAATGAAAGAAAATACCCAAATCCATTCAATTCAGAAAGAAAGGGGTAAAATGACAATGGACCTAGCAGAAATCCAGAGGATCATCAATACCTATTTTGAGAAACAATATACCAAAAAGATGGAAAGCACACATGAAATGGACAGATTTCTAGATCCATATGAATTTCCAGAGTTAAATGAAGAAGACCTAAAAATTCAAAACTCCAAATATTAATCAATGAAATTGAAAATGTAATTAATAACTTATCAATTGATAAAAGCCTTGGTCCTGATGCCTTCACTGCTCCTTTTACAAGACATTTAGAGAAGAACTACTATCACTACTGTTTAAACTCTTCAATGAAATTGAAAGGGAATCAATGCTCCCAAATTCATTCCTGGAAGCAATCATCACCTGGATCCCCAAAGTAAAGAAAGAACCAACCAAAAGAGAGAAGTATAGGCAAATCTCCCTAATGAACATAGATTCTAAAATCTCAATAAGATACTAGGAAACAGAATGTAGATGATCATCAAAAAGATCATATACCCTGACCCCATGGGATTCATTCCAGGGATGCAGGGATGTTTCAACATACACAAATCAATAAATGTAATACACTCTATTAATGGAGTCAAAGACAAAAACCATATGATCATCTAAATAGCTGCAGAAAAAGCATTTGAAAAAATTCAACATGCATTCATGATAACAAAACCCTCCAAAAAATTGGAATAAAGGGTCTCTATATCAACCTGATAAAAGGCATCTATGAAAAACCAACAGCTATAACCATACTAAATGGTCAAAACCCATACTAAAGGGTCAAAACTGAAGCTAAAATCAGGAATAAGACAAGAATTTCCACTATCACAACTCCTGTTCAATATAGTTTTGAAAAACTAACCACAGCAATTGAACAAGGGAAAGAAAGAAAAAGAATAAAGGTAGGAAATGAAGAAGTCAAATTGTCATTATTTGCAGATGACATGATACTCTATATAGAAGAACCCAAGAACTCCACCAAAAGTCTCCTAGACTTAATAACCAAATTCAGTAAAGTATCTGCATAAATGTTCAACACACAAAAACCAATAGTTTTCCTGTACACAAACAACAGACTACTGAGAGAAGAACTGGAGAAACAAATCCTTTCACTCCAACATCCCAAAAATTGAAATACTTAGCAATCAAATTAAGGAAAGAAATCAAAGAACTTTACTCTGAAAACTATGGCACTCTGAAAAAAAAGATTGAAGAGGATATCAGAAAATGGAAAGACATTCCTTGTTCCTTGGTAGGAAGAACCAATAGAGTGAAAAAGGCCATACTTCCAAAATTGCTATATAGATTCAATGCACTCCAATTTGAAATTCCAGCAGAATACTTTACAGAACTTGAGAAAACATTCCCAAAATCTATTTGGAACAAGAAGAGACCTAGAGGGCCAGGGAGTTGGCTCAGTAGTTCTGCCTTCTGCCTTGCAAGTGCAAGGGCCCAAGTTCAATCTCCAATACCAAGAAAAGTGGGGGAGACATTTTTGGCAACAAAGACAAGGTAGGGGGTATCACAGTTCATAACTTGAAACTATATTACAAAGCTACTGTGATAAAAATAGCATGGTACTGGCAAAGAAACAAATGTGAGGACCAGTGGGACAGAGTAGAAGATGCAGAAACAACTCCAGACACTAAGCCCCCTCATCTTTGATAAAGGAGACAAATACCCTCACTGGAAGAAAGATAGCCTCTTTAAGAAATGGTACTAGAAAAAATGGGTTTCAACTTGCCAAAGATTAAAACTAGGCTTACATCTCTCACCATGAACTCAACTAAAATTGAAATGAATTAAAGATCCAAAATTTTTTTTCTTTTTGGTTTTTTGAGACAGTGTCTCACTATGTAGTTGAGACTGCCCTGGAACTCACTATGTAGTCCAGGCAGGTCTTGAACTCATAGTGATCCTCCTGCCTCAGCTTCCCAAGGGCTGGGATTACAGGTATATGCCACCACACCTGGCTAAAGATCCAAATATTAAAACAAACACTAAACTGTCTGGGAGAGTGGTTAGGTAGAACTCTTGAAGACATTGGCATAGGAAAAGATTTCATGAACAAAACCTCAGTCACACATGACCTAGAACAAAGAATCAACAAATAGGATATCATCTTATTAAGAAGCTGCTGTGCCTGGGATTTAGCTTAGTGGTTCCACCACCTGCCTCACAAGTGCAAGGTCCTAAATTCGATTCCTGGTACAAAACAAAAACAAACAAACAAAAAAGAAGCTTCTGCACAGCAAGAGAAACCACCAACAATGTGAAGAGGCAACCTGTAACAAGGGAAAAAATTTTGCCAGCTGTTCCTCAGACAAAAGTATATTATCTAGAGTACATAAAGAATTTTTTTAAATCAGACTTCCCAAATGTAAAGACCCAATGCAAAAATGGGCATTTGAAATGAACAGATATTTCTCAGACAAAAAAGTAAGAGCAGCAAATAAACATTAAAAAAATTCAACATCATTGGTCATTACAGAAATGCAAATGAAAACAACACTGAAATTCCACCTCACCCCAGAAAGAATGGTTGCTATCATGAAATCAATAACAAATGCTGGAGGAGAGGGGGGACCCTTCTCCACTGTCTGTGGGAGTATAGACCAGTGCAACCACTGTGGAAATCAGTATGGAAATACTTCAAAAAACTAGGATTAGAGGTCCCATTTGACCCAACTATTCCCCAGCTGGGTATCTTCCCAAAGAATTAAAAGAATCCTACCACAGCAATATATGTATATCCATATTCATAGCAGCACAGTTTGTAATAGCTAAAATTTGGAAACAGCCCAATTGCCCATCAACTGGAGACTGGATTTCTTTTTAAAGTTATTTTTTTTAAATAAAATGGAGAACTACTCAGCCATAAAGTATAAGAAACTAGAGATGTTTATAGCTAAATGGATGCATATTGAGGTGATACTCTTAAGTGAAATAAATAAAACAGACATGTGTAAATATTGAATAGTTTCTCTGGTGTGAGAAACTGAAAGTGTACATAAGGATCAAAATGTATAATAGATAACATGAAACAGGAAGAAAAGGTCTAAAGGGGAAGAGGAAGTGGGAGGAGTAGGGGAAAGGAAAGAAGGGAAAGGAAAAAATGGAATAAAGTCTTTCTAAGGAAGGGATGGAGGGTTTGAAGGGTGGGCAAAGGAATGGGGAAAAATTAAAACCAAGATATATTATGTAAAGTTACAAATTCTCAATATTGAATGTCAGTATATCGTATTCCTAAAATGTACAAATAAAATTAATTAATGGAAAAAAGAATTAAATGAACTAATATATGAACATTTAATATAACCATTAAACATTATTTAATGTTATCTATTATTACACATATGTTATCTACTATTATTATTTCATTGTAATATATGCTACTAAAGGTCATCCTTGTCGTGTATCAAATAAAGTATAGCAAGGATGACTTTCAGTATGGTCTCACAATTTCAGCACTGAACAGGACAATGGTAGTGATAGGAATACTCTCATTCAGAATAGTCACCCACACAGGCTCAAAGACTCAGCTACTCTTGGGCAACTCCTCTGTCACCACCCACTGTTGCACAGAAAGCCACGCAAGCTCTGAAACCAGGATTGTTCATATAGAAGAGAAGTTCCACCTTCAAGCAGTGAATAGGGAACTTAGTATACCTGGATATATTTGGCACTGAATCTCATTTGAAAGAGAGAATTACACACATTTATGACTATATGTCCTTCAATACCCTGTAATTTCCGTTCTCATTATCAAAAGCTTCTATATAGTCATATCCAGAAAAGTAAGGGCTCTCTAATTTAGGCAGATACAAATACATAATGTCTTAGTCATGTGGAAATCAATGAATTCGCTCCACATATGACAAAATTAATCTTTCACTTTCCATTTTCACTTTTGGAAAATGCATGTGATTTTCAATTTTGGCTCTATTCCCAATAAATTACTCTTAATATTTTATTACATCATGCTTGGAATATTACCCATTAGCCATCAAAAATAATGTCCAGATTCTAGTTTTGTTCATCAGTTCTCTTAATCAAAATTCTTCTTGTTTTATACAAGAAAGATAGTGTTTAATATACATGGGTGGGTATGAGGAGCCAGTAATAAACAGTTGGGTATGATCTCTTCCCTTCTGCAGCTAACATTGCCTTAAGGGAGAGAGCCAATATATAAGTCAACAATAAAGAAATGATAAATCAGGACTGTAGTTATTTCTATGGAATAAATAAAGAGGGTGATATGGAAAAAGAGGAGACCAAAAAGGAGGATGCTGGGTGAGGCCTTATATGAGCTGTACAATTGGGCAAGTGAAGAATGAATACAAGAATGATCCAGGCAGAGACCTGCAGGATGAGAGAGCTCAGCATGCAACTAGAATATATTTCCTCTCTTCTGAGTCCTCTCTCAATACCAAGCACCAACTCTCTGATTTATTTTTCTAAAATGTCCTCTCAGAGTATATATTCCTTTAAAATACGGCAATGGCTCCACATTTTCTAGCAATCTGAATTCCTTCGTATGACTTTTGAAGCCCTCCACACTCAAACTAGCCCACTTTCTCAGCTTTATCTGCCACCAGTCCTGCGTGCCAGATCTGAACCAAACTGGATTCCTCACCACCTCCTATATTGTTTCTCAGTTTTACACATTCCACTCCAACTGGCTTTGCCTCACCACAAGACAAAACCTGTGTCTTATTCAACTAGCAATAAGGAATGTTTTTCTCTCTTATAGCATGCTTTCTTTTCATTTTTTGCAATTCTTCATACCTCACGCAGTCAGCACCAACTATTTATCACTTGACTTGAACTGTCTAGTGATAGCTCTTGTAAGTACCATTATTCAATTCATGCCAGGTACTCTAAGTAGTCATGCTCTTTGTGTAATATCCCTAGCAGGTAAGCTCCAGGACAGAAGCAGAGCAAGCCAATATTTTTTCATATCACACAGCATCAACAAGGCCTTAGACCTGACAAACATTTTCTCTTGATCTGATCATATTTTCTTCATGAAGTTTTTCATTGAATTTTGCATCATTACTCATAGGATCTTATCTTTGTGAAAGAGCTCTGAATTCATTTCATACCCTGAACTCTCAGCCTCAAAACATAGTAGGTAGGAGGCTGGAGTGATTATAAGCAAAAGTAGAAAGAGGTACTGGTAAGGCTGAAGTGCAATTAATCTTTTTCTTTGCTTTTAGAGATTCTTTATCACACGATAAGTCTCAGATTAATTTCAACTACCTAGCCATATTACATAAATTATTGAGTGTATTATTTTCATTAATATGCCACAACTAGTTCATGGATATAGGCATCTATCAAACTTACATAAAATTTTAAGACTGTAAATTTTAAAGAAAGCAGGACTCGTTCGATTTACATCCCCTGTAACTTCAAGCCTATTTCCTGATACAACTGAATTTGTCCTTGCATCTGTAAAATAAAGATAACATTTACTTAGTGAGATTTTTGTGAGGATTTAGTAATATGTATAAAACATTTACACAACGGGTTACTGGTGGTAGTGTTTATATTCACAAGGCCTAACAGGAAGCCCACAGGGAGCTAGCCCACAGGAAGTATTCAAAATATACACATATGTTAAAGTTGAACAGAACAGACAAGAAAAGGTCCATCACATCCCTCCCGTCAACAACTCTAGCCTATAATACAAGCCAAGGATATTAGGAATGTGTGTAAAGTTCCATCTTTAAGACTCAGTCCTCAGAGTTCACATTTGTCCAAGCAGTTCACTTGTGACAGTCTGCTCTTATTCTCACCTTCTGTGGCTTTCTCAAATTTCCTTTCACTTTCTACTTCTAGACTCTTCTGTTTTAATGACCCAGAAGAATACTCCTGTTCTCGTGCTCTTAGATCCAAACAGAGTAATTAGTCATATTTTAGGTCCACGCATTCTCTGCTTCAAATAAAGACTATTTTTGATTCCCATCTTGTCCAAGAAAGCCCTTCTGAGGGAAGAGAGATAGTTCATAATTACACAAATGAAAAGAAAAATCTACCATCTACTTGTGAGAAGAATATACATTCAATTTTATTATCATATTTTAATGATTGCTAGAAAATAAAGCCTTTCACATTTTAACATTGCACTTTAGCCTATGCACTGTTAGAGACTAGTGTTCACTATTGTTAATTCTTGAACATAATCCATAATAATACATCCTACATATGTGATATACCAAGACCTTTTTCAGTGGAAAGATTATTATACACATATGGAGAGCCAAAAAGGTGTGAATTTGTCAAAAGTTTGTCCTTGTTTTATTTTAGCACCATTTCCTGGCAAACGGTTTCTGAGATTCACTGGTTTTCCTATTATTTAGCTGTCAGCTAGTTTTCAGTGAATACCCTTAGGTGTGGACTAACATTGCCTTAAGGTGTTTAAAGTGCAAAAAAGCATAAGGTTTAAAATATAATATCTCTCAATTGTATTTACACTTTTATGAGACTCTTGAAGAAAGCCCCAAAGGAATGAGTCTCTCAGGGTTAGATTTCAGTATCTTGACAAAGGCTGAAAATTACATCTGTTCCTGAAATTACATCATCTGTGGGCCTACTTACTCCGTCCCCCATGAATGCTAGAGCCTAAGCAGAAAGCAATAGAAAGATGGAAGTAAGTATTTAAAATACACAGCTCTCTTTTTTTCACATGTCCTCCATGGTAAGAAGTAAAGCCATTGGCTCCAGGTATTCCAAAATGACTTTTGAAACAATTAAGGCCAGCTGAGAAAATCCTTTCTTGGTTTGGCTTCTGTCAGGCAGCAGCTTTTCTGCAGAAAGTAGCAGCTCCTTTCCCTCAGATAGAACCTGAAAGGATTCTGCTATCTGTGAAAATCCAAATAGCCCAATGACTGTGAAAGAATACTGTTTCAACACCAAAACATCAACAGAAAGTACAAATGTCCCTTTGAGAAGTAGTGTAATGCTTGGACTGGACATCAGCTATATAATGCAGCATACCTGATATTTTTAGAGGGGGAAGGACACTTGAAATCCATAAAGAACCAGGACAACCTAAACTTTTTTTCTGTGTCCAATTCCTTATCACTAAATTTACCAACTCATTTTGTTGATGAGGGAAAAAATGAGTTATTGCTTAGAGGAGACTTACGAAGAAAAACCATATACATACATACATACATACATACATATGGTACGAATGGAACTCTGTTGAGATACCCAAATATCATAGAGAAAGGGAAGGAGCTGTGAGGGCTGCTAAGCATAGCCAGGACACCAGGGATGACTATGACCAAAAGAGAAAGGATTTGTGGGTAGGGGACAAAGAAAGGAACCAAATCCTTCTCTTGAAGAATTTTAGGGAGCAACTGACTCATGGATAATGAGTGGAGTGATTTCTGTTACATCAATCATTTATAGGCAAGGTCAAAAACTCTCTCACAAGATGAGAAACAGAAATGTGACAGAGAGATTTCCAGCCCCACACAGTAGCCCAAGTTAATGTTTTATCTTAATTAAACCTTAATATAACTTAATTAAACCTTAATATATCTCAGATATGAGTTTCCTGTCCTATATATTCCAGGATTTATTTCATAGAGAAGAAAATAAGCCAGCCCATGAATATTCAATAAAATTAATTGCCTGGTAAATGTGTGCCCTCCAAAAAGACCCATGAAAATATTAAACACAAAACTGACAGGGTATGGTGGTACACTCTTCTAATCCCAGCACTTGGGAGGCTGAAGCAGGAGGATCACTGGGAGTTTGACGCCAACCTGGACTACATGGTGAATTCAAGGCCAGTCTGAACTACATAGTGAGATTCTGTCCCTCCAAAAAGAACAAAACAAAAAAGTGGCAGAAGTTATAAGCCGAAGTTACTAAACTAACATCAAACCAAAATGGTATAGAGTGGGGGATGATGCACAGAATGTCAATGAGTTCTGAGGAATTTTTCTACACTATGCATACCCACCCACACATAGACTTTGATGGACCCCCCACCTCTTCAGGGATACAAATTAACAGATGTGCAGAATGGGAAAAAAAAGATGGAAGAATTATCAAACTCATTGAGAAAATTTTTTCCATCACCAAAATAGAAAAATGACTGACTTTAATCAACTGGAATTAACTGATCTTTAGTTTGCACCCATACCAGATACTTGTTTGGAAAAGTTCATTACTTCTCTGCCTCTCTTTCTTTCTTTTCAAAAAAGAGAAAAGATAGTAAAATCTACTTGGCAAGCTTCATCTAAACATTAAATAAGATGATATATGTGATGATATTGTTAGTAAAATCTGAATTATATTGTGCCATTTCTAACTATGGTATTTTAGCAAGTAAATATGTCAGGCTCTAGCCAGTGCTATCATTTCACACTATTTTCATTTATATAAGCTTCACTGGTTTATACTAAGAGGATTTCCTGGACTGCATATTTTTAATGTTTGTGGAAAGAAAATTCTCAAAAGAAAGATTCTTTGCTCTGTATTCAATGGAATTAGTAGCATAAAATTTAGGAAGTCAGTGCTTATTTGGTTTTTCATGTTCCTTAATATTTGTTTTATATAGTTGGGGACATTAATATTTGGTGCATATATATTTATGACTGTCATCTCTTCTTCCTGAATTTTTCCCTTTACAAGGATGTAGTGGCCTTCTTTGTCTCTCTTAATCAATTTTGGTTTGAAATTTACTTTGCCTGTTAATAAAATAGCTACCCCTGCTTTTTTCTGGGCTCCTGTTGCATGGAGAACTGTTTTTTTTGGGGGGGTGTACCAGGGATTGAACTCAGGTCCTTGCGCTTGCAAGACAGGCCACCGAACTGCTGAGCTAAATCCTTGGCCCTAGAGAACTGTTTTTCCATCCTTTCACTTTCAGTCTATGGCTTTCTTTTTGTACTAGGTGTGTTTCTTGCATACAATGTATTGTTGGATTTTGCTTCTGAATCCATTATGCCAGTCTATTTCTCTTGATCAGTGAATTGAGGACATTGGCATTGATAGTTATAACTGATATGTACTGACTTATTGTCATGTTATTGTCCTGTTGTGGTTCTTTTTAATTTTTCCCCCTTTCTCTTTGGTTTCTTGCCTTGCATAATTGATTTGCTCTGCTGGGCCTCATGGTGTTGTGACCTTCATTGTCTTTTTCTAGGATATTGTTTAGAATTGTTTGGAGTGCTGGTTTGGTATTCATGAAGTTTCTCAGGTGTTTGTCATGGAAGTATCTTATTTACCAATCCATTTTGAAAGAGTTTTGCAGCCTAGATTGTAGTTTGTTTTCTTTCAGGGTTTGAAATACCTCACTCCAGGCTCTCCTTGACCTGAGTGTTTGTGTTGAAAAGTCTGCTGTGATTCTGATGGGCTTTCCTTTGCATGTGATTTGTTGTTTTTTTGTTTTGTTTTGCTTTGTTTTCTACTTGCTTGTAGTATTTTTGTTCTTCTGTTGGGTTTCTGGTATCTTGACTATTATATGTCTAGGTGTAAATTTTTTTTTTCATCATGGCTAGTTGGAGTACTGTATGTCTCACTTATCTATATGTCAAATTATTCCCCTCTGTTTGGGAAGTTTTCTGTTATTAATTCTGTGAACAGCTTTTTTTAAGTCATTTGTATTTTCTCCTGCTACTTCATTGATTCCTATCTGTCTTATGTTGTTCTTCTTCACATCATCTAGGAGTTGTTGGATCAATTTCTTATGGTCCCTTGCTGTTTTTAAGAGACCTCTCTTTTTCACAGTCACTGACTGTGATCCTATCTTCTATATCTGAAATTCTATCTTCACATTCATTTATCCTACTGTGAAAACTTTAGATAGAGTTTTTAAACTCCTGGATATCTGAATCTGTTTCATGGATTCCATTTCTTTCCTATGTTGTGCATTCATGGTTTCCATTTCTTTCTTATTCTGGGCCTTCATGGCTTCTATCATGGTCCTGAGCTCATCTATTTTTTTGTCAGTTTCTGCTCCACAGTCTCTAATCATGTCTTTCACTGTGCTCACCATCTCTGTAGTTATCTGGGGAAACTATTTCTGTTTTGAATTTTTCTAGAGCCTGATTGATCTGTTTTGTTACTTCCTGTGCTATGAGTTCAGGGTTTCCTGGTGGTTGATTGTCAGACTTTTCTACTTCATTTTCCCTACAGTTTGCCATTGGTGGAGTAAAAGACCATTTGTGTCTTGCTTAAATGTTTTCTCATTTTTATTTTTGTTGTTGGGCTGTCCATATAATTCCTGGGTTATTACTTTGATCTTCCTGATATAGTTGCTCTTTAGGTTTTGAGTCTCTAAGGACTCATAGATACTCCAATTTTCATAATATCGAAAGGACAACTCCTTAAATCAATCACAACCCCTTAGCCCAATTGATAAAATCAGCAACACAATAGCATCAAGCACAGTTTAAAAATTGACCAATTGTAGTAGTTATTAAACTATCACCTTTAAGCCATGTGAATTAAATCAAAATCAAGGGGCATTCCAAAATATGTTTACAGTGAATAAACTCTTCAATACAGCAACTTTACGCTTTAGTAAAAGGCAAAAGAGTTATATGATCTGAAGAGAAACCAGAGTTTATGCTTTAGGATGGGGACTTAGGCAGAGTTAGGATAGAGGAACAGATATGTAGAAGAATTGGAGAAAGTGTCAAGTGAAGCCAGAGGACACAGGATGACTATGCAAACTTTATAAAACTGTTGAAGACAAGAAGGAAAGACAAGAGTACAAGAGCAAAGACAAGAATAGAGCAACTTAACAGCAATAGGGACTCACTTTCCTTTGAAACTAGTGACCCTTGAGTGAAGGAAAAAGAGAGAAAAAAAGAAAAGAAAGAAGAAAAAACAAAAAAGAAGAAATCTGAATTAGGGCAGGCAAAGGAATAGAAAGGGAGATGAACAATAATATGGGGAGCAAGAGACTGAGTGGGAAAAAGAAGAAAGAAGAAAGAAAGAATTTGCAGAATGGAATGCGGAAAAGAAAGAAGAAAAAGAATTTGAAGAGTCTCTTTCAGGGTATATCTCTGTTGTCATATAGACAATGCATACAGCAATATGCAGGACTAAGTCATTTAGTCTCAGCTAGCTGATGGCAGACCCCTAAGATTCAGGCTGAATTTAGGCTGCAGGGCCCAAAGGGTTGAACTCTGCAAGGTTCTACTACAGGTTCCCTCTGCTCTTTCTCTGATGGAAGGTGATGATCCCTCCAACTTACCAAACTATGTGCCTTTATTGCAGTTGTTCACTTCCATTCCATCTTCTGGAGCTCAGTAAAAATGACCTTTATGACCTCCTGTGCCTCTGCAGGCCTGAGAGCAGGGGTTGGGGGTACATTGAAGAGGCTTCCCGCAGCTGACCAGTCCTCACAGATCTGCTGAATGCAGGCCAGGGCGAAGGCAGGCTCACTCTAGGAAGTTGAAAAGAAATAACTTTCTCACAATTATTCAATTGAACATGGAATTTTTTTAGAATTGAATTTTATTTTGTTTATGTCATTCATTCAAACAAAACTGCTGAATATAAAGACAGAATTTCAGTCTCAACAGATCAAAACTCTGAAACTCTACCAGTTAACCTGAATTTTATTCTTGTAGTGCTGTCAACTAATTTGAATTGAACAAATTTTCCTACATGACAATTTAGTCCTACCCCAAAGCCTATGGAATGACTTGCCTATCAATCAATAAATACATGATTCCATTGTAAAATACTACCATATAATAAGGTTACTGTAAATATTCATACATACTTATGGATATAGTTTTATTTACCTTTTGAATTTATGTATTCTGACCAATATGCACCATCATGAACATTTGCACATTGATTGCATAAGACTTGTTCAGTGGAGTAGATGAGAGGATTATGATAATACTGACACACTCTTTCCTCCACTGAATGGTTATTCACCTAATTGAAGCTTACTGTGCTCTTTGGGAACTCAAGGTGGCCATTGGTGAAACTGAAAAAATAATTCATTGTTTAGAAAATTTTTAGGTAATTAATATACATATTGAAACCTTCAGAACTCCCATGAAGGATGTAAAGAAATTTCAAAAGCATTTGAATCCCTAGAGTACATTCCCCTTTCTTTTCACCACATAATTTTTTGCATTGACCAATTTAAATTCTGAGAAATCAAGAGTTAAATGAATGTAAGTGTAGGCTTATCATTGTCTTTTTAAGTAGAACTGTGCCAAGGCCTTACAAACTACTACATTTTTTCAACTTCATTTGATTGAGTTGAGATTCTGAGCACAGTAAATAAGCAAACAATAAGCAAAGAGTTTTGGAAACATTCCAGGAAGAAAGCTAAAAACATTAGTTACTGTAATAAAATATGAAACAGAATTTTTCTGGAGTTCAGCTCCTTCACTTCCTTCCTATGTCTGTTTCCATTTGGTAACTAGTATTCAATACTGATCTGATGCTATCTATGAAATAACACCAAAGGGAAGAGGAAATCAACATTCACTCCTTTTCATCTTGAATCTACTTAAGTCTGACAAGTTTTCTAATATATCTCCTCAGAAATGCTTTAAAATATAGCTAAATATCACACTGAACTCCATTAATATATAGTTAATGCTTATTAATCAAAAATAAAATGATGGACAATGCAAATCCTGAAAAGATGGTATGGAGCAGATCTACCCCAACAACCTATTAGGCTCACTCCAAGGCTGTTCAAACGAACAGAATTAAACTTTCATCTTCTTTACAGTACAAAAAAAATACCTACATAAGATAACTGAATTCTTTAAAATGTTGGATTATTAATAATGAATAATTATTAGGCCCAGAAATATTATCTTTAAAGCTTTCTTCATAGAACAGAATACTCAATAAAAATATTCAAGTGCAAAAGGCTATTTCTCATACATCCATTTTACAGTAATGTAACTAAGACTCAGGAAGTTCCATTAATTTGCCTTGGCATGAAGCTACTTAATAGAAGAGCAAGTTTTCCCTGTTCTTAGTATTTCACTTCTTTAATCATTTATATACAACTCTTGGGTACCTATCATATCCATACTGCCATCTAACTACTGTAAAGGATATAAACCCAAGTAAATTATAGATCCTATTCTCACATATATTATGATTAGATACTTCATACAGAGCAATAAGTATTAAGCACTATTTATCAAATACTCATTACATGGGAGAAACTGGATCAATATCAGAGTCACAGACATTATCCTCTTGATACAAGCATAATTTTCCTCATTTTACCAGAGAAGAAACAATGGTACAAAATAGTCATAAAATAATCTCAAATGACATAATTTATCAGAAGCAGAAAGCAGATATGAACCCAAATCTGTCTGACTCTGAGGCCTTAGCTCTTAAGTACATCATAGGCTTGGCTGCAATTTGGCTATTATACTTATCCACAGAGGCAATGGTAGGTACTTCAGCTAAATGCAAAAGGAATTTCTAAAAACAACATGTATTAACTCTGAAGTAATTTATCCATAAAAAGTCCACATTTCATCCTCCTAGTTGGCTTAAAAATGAGAAGGTATTAAATTAGAAGTTTAATTTAAGAATGAACATAATGCTTAATAAGAAATGAAACCAATTTATATCTCAAGTTTTCTTCCACTTTATCGCTGTAAGGGACAGCAATAACAACCAAAAACAAGACCTACAGCAATGGTGTCTTTCTCCCATGTTTTCTTTTGCATTCAGAGGAGATTAAAATTGATAAATATAATGTAAATAAAATACTTTATAAGTTCCTTCCTTGGGAAAACATGCATGGACCATGAAGCTTTAAAGTAGTTGCAGCCTTTCCACCTGGTACTGAAGTTTGGGCAAAAGTATGTGTTTGTGTGCAGTGACTCAGCTTATGTAGGTGGGAAGCAACCACTACAGATGGCTGAAAAAATATGCTAATGTTGGAAGACATGTGGTGCTTGACATCCTGAAAGAGAAACAGATGTTTCCACAAAAGGATTTTAGAACAAGTTATTTGCTGACCTCTTCAGGCTTGGTTCTTAAGCTGCATCTTGGGGTTTTGTAGATGAAAAACAGAGATAACCATACTCCTCACTGGTAACTGAAGAAAAAGAGCACCAGCAAAGAAGCAGTTAATTAGAAGGACTTTGCTAATAATTTCTTTCATTTGAAATACTGTTTTAGTTTTCAAGATGTTTTTCTGTTCTATCACACTTGCTTTTATTCACATGCTATGGCCCCTACAGAGCTGGCATTGTACTGCTCCTTCTTTTTATAAAAACTGTCCCTGTTGTATTCACTTATTAAATATTTCTTTTTTGTTAAACTATAGGTAAATTCCATGGCCAGGAATGTGTCTAACTTATTGGCATCAAAATCCCTAGGGCCAAGACAATGCCAGATGCATAGTTAACTCTCAGAACACATTTTTCTCATCACTCTTGATAATTGCTAATAGATATTCTAAGATATTCTTGAGAGGTAGAACCTAGATTTACTTTTTCACTAGGTAGTTGAATCTATATCTATCTATCTAGAGAGAGAGGGAGAGAGTGAGAGAGGAGAAATAGTGGTCTAAGCGATTAGGATGCTACAATAAAAGAGCAGACAAAAATCCCTATCTTCATGAATCCTGTACATTAGCATATTAAATTTGGAAAGCAAATTGAAAAAAATCATTTTGATTGCAGATTACATAACATTGCTAAGGATCTCACAAATTTTATATCTTAAACAGATAGAGATGATCTTAAAAAGTCAGAAAAATTTTAACTTGAGAATATAATTTAAAGGTGTAGAGATCTATTATAACAGATATCATAGCTAGCTGTGAACTACTCCATGCTCAACTTTTCCTTTGTGAAATTCCCCATTAACTTCAGCATGAATATTTGTGTCCTATCCTGTCGCGAGCCGGCGACGCAGAGCACTGTCCAGCAGTGCCTCAAACCTGAAAGAGCAGCGGGGTGGAGATGGGGCAGAGACAAAGGAAGGACACCAAGACAAGAGTCTGATCAAGGCGACATTTATTGCAAACAAGCATCAGCCTTTTAAAGGCACATCAACAGGAAACACCTGACTCCTACAGCTAACGTCAGATCTTTAACAGGAAGTACCTGACTCCTATAGATCTTTGGCTATCTGAGTTTCTCTCGTGCAGGGTCAGAAACAAGTTTAACACGTGCAGTCCTTAAAGAGGAACAAATGTTATCTTTCAAAAAGCCAATGGGCCATGGCTGGCTTCCCACACTATCCCTTCTTGTCCCCAACAGGATTCTAAGTAATGAGTAGTAGATGCTAATAGGAATAGAAACATCTGGAATGTACTTGTGTTCATCTAGAGGAAGGAAGTAAAACTAACATAAAGTAAACTGTTTGCATGTACTAAGTAATGATTATCTCATGGAATCTTTATTGTAAATAAATACCTAGCTAAATTGTATTCCCCCTTCCCTTTCTTTGTTTTACCAAGTGAGGAAAAAGGCAAAGAGGTAAAGATGTCCTTTTATGTACCAATAGAGAGATTATAGCTTTTGTGATGGTCAGAACTTTTAAGTCAGCAATTAACTTTCAACAAATATGCAGACTAACTTAGCAAGTGAATAAATGAATAATCTCACTAGATACTAAGAACATTTATCATCCATAACCCTGTACCAAAAAGTGTGAGATAGACCAGAGAATTGTTATTTACCTTCTATTCAGCTGGGGAAGATTTTGTAGAAAACATTGGAATTGGCTACAGTTGATGCTATTTAAAGAAATTCTGATGTTTAAAATTCTTCACTGCCTCTTTTAATGGATTTTTTTTTTATTCTGTCCTGAAGGTCACAAACTTCTCCAGCTGAAAATACAGCTGTCTCATAGAAACTATGCATAAGAAAATAACAATAAACCCCAGAAGAGTCAGGAAAGTGGTGATAAGGCTGCTTGATGCTTGCTCTTTATCCAACTGGCCACTTCCTTTGACCTCACTTGCTGAGTGCTGAGAGGCCAGGGAGCTCACTGGAGAAGAGGAGGGAGAGGGGGAGGGGAGGGAGAGGGAAAGGGAGGAGGGAGAGAGGTTGGAGGGTGGAGAGAAAAGGGAACAAAGGGAATTTTCAAAAGAAAGAGGGGGCTGACCCAAGCAAAATTTACAGGTAGTAGAGGGCTTCACCATAATCCTCTTAACATCGCCTTCTACTCTCTGCCACATTTTCTTCACCTTTAGTTCCTACCCCTTCCCAGCTGTTCTGCTTCTCGCCATCTGAAAGGACAACTGCTCCAAATCATGAGTTATTTGAATGTATACAGTGGAAACTCATTTTACACAAATGTAACTTATATTCTGACTTTAGGACCTTGCCTTGTCACTATTTTTTAATCCTAAACCATAAATGTATTAGTATGTATTAATAATATAGTGGCTTTATAATAAATTATTATTAGAACATAGACAAGCTTTAAAATTTACACCGATTTCCCATTTATCTTTAAAGATTTAACAGTTACTTCAAAGGTAGAATGTTTTGAAGGGTCAAATATCAGCCTTTATTCATTCTTTGTATTTCATCTTTGGATTAAAAATAAAAATCAAGTTTCAATATTCTTACTCATTACTAAACAGCAGCACACTTCAAAACCATGTGCAGTATTATTCATAGGTAATTTAAGGGCATAACCAAAACTGTCATCTAGTTTTTACTTTTGGACACTCCCAACTACAAAAGTCATTTTCATTATATGTCTGTTTCTATGGGGAGGTTTAAACTATTTTCTAAGGAGTTCATAACTACCAAAGGTAAGAACCACCATTCTCCCCACATTAAATCTCATCTGTCTTGCATATTATTCCCTCAGGAATGCTGTATCCCCCTGATAAATTACTGCAGCTTAACTGATAAATTAATCTGAGCTAAACTTTTCATGTATACTGCATCTAAACAGTGCCAATATTTTATATAAGATTTTAAGTTCAAGTAACTTGGGGAAAGCACTTTGACAGAATAAGGAAGAGAAATGTTTGGGTCAGGAAGCAAAAAAAAGTTTTTAGATTATCCTAAACTGCCTTACAGGTAAATGCTTGATTCTCCTCCATTTCTAGTACTCTGTCAACCCTACCTCCAGCTCTTCCTCTTCTATTTATGAGTGGCGGTAAGAGTGGGATATGTGCCTCACTATGAAGGGCCTATATAGGAAATAAGTAGACAGGAAAGTTGAAAATGATGGATTTGAGAACCCCAAGCAGAGAGAAGTCTTTAGAGGAGCCCTGTTTGAGACCACCACCACTCCCTATCCCCATTTGTTGAAAGGGAATAGAATAAAATGGATAACCCAGAAGCCAAGTCTATAAAATATATCTCGTGTCCATGGACAAGTACATTGAAATTACAGATCCTGAAGTGATTCAGCAGGGTTAGCATATTTTGCCTTTAGAAAGTGTTGCCTTTGCAGCTGGGCATGGTGGTGCATGCCTTAATCCCGACAATTTTGTTAGGCTGAGGCAGGAGGTTGTGAGTTTGAGACCAGCCTGGGCTACATAGTGAGTTCCATGTTAGTCTCAACAACGTAGTGAGACCCTGTCTCAAACAACAAACAAACAAACAAACCAAACAAGTGTTACCCTTAAGAGAAGTCTGAGTGCTCACTTCAGCAGTACATGTACTAAAATTGGAATAATGCAGAAATTAGCATGGCCCCTGGCAAGGATGACATGCAAATCTGTGAAGTGTTCCATATTTTGGGGGCTGGGGATTTAGCTCAGTGGTGCCACCACCTGCCTTGCAAGTGCGAGGTTCCTAGTTCAATCCACAGTACCAAAAGAGGAGAGAAGTCTGAGCTAGGCATGGTGATGCACACCTCGAATGCCAGCATTCTGGGAGGCTGAGGCAGGAGGCCTGCAACCTTGAGTAGTGCCTGAGAAACTTAAAAAATTTTTGTTTCAAGGGAGAGAGGGAAATAGGGTTAGGCTGGGACTCAGGACCACTGTTTTGCCAGGAAGAAATGATTCTGGGATCACCCATTCCAACTACCACAGTGGGAAATCACAAATATCTGAAGAAAAATTCTGTGTTTTTGTGGAACACTTTCAGGTAGTGCCTTCTTGGGCAAATAGTTCTCTTACTTCTACAAAATAAAAATGCAAGCCTATCACTGCAGCGTAGATGAGAACATGCTACACAAAGGTACAAAAAGCTGAATTTGGTATTTTGCAGATCTTCAAATATAGCTGAAAGAATTACATGAAAAAGATGGCTAGAGACTATATGCAATCAAAACATTGCATTTGAACTTGGGACAACTGTGAAAAGAAGTATGGAAAATTTCATGTAATAGATGTTAAACTGATAAAGAAAATTATCTGTGCAGAGAGTCTGGAACACAATTAATACAAGGTATAGCAGAATATGCAAATCAAGCACTGGAAAAAGAACCAAAACAGAAACATTTTAGTGACATGTGGCAGAAAATTTAACAGTTCCTTAGAATAAAGGAATCAGAACTGCTCCTAAAGTAAGAGACTCTTTAATTAGCTATAGATGGTGCTGCTGCTGCTGCTCCTGTTGACTGTATAATAATGTTTATAGGATTGTAATTTCATAATTGTAGACTTACTAACCATGCACATTCATTCATTCTTTTATTTTCTTAATGAAATCCAACTTAATTCTCTGAAATGATGGGGCTGGTAAACCATATGGATCCATGGTTTCCATATGGTCAGGTGGGGAGTAGAGTCAGTAGGATTGAACATATAAAGTGTATGAGATTTTTACAGTGGTGAAACTACTTGTTATGATACTGTAACAGTGTGTACATGACAGTGTATAATTTTCAAGCCTATAGAATGTTACAACACAAGGTGTGACTATAATGTATACAAATATTTAAAATCATTAAGGAGGTCACGAGATGTCAAGATTGTATGCAGATGTACCAAAGGAATCTAAAAATATATTGATTAAAAAAAGCTGTATCATCAAATGGGGGATTAGCCTGTTGGTCTAAATAACACTGGAAATGAGTAGAGGTTGTAAGTCCAAAGACATACATACTGTAATTGATGAAGTAGTTTCCCACAAGGGAAAAAGTTAACACTTCTGAAATTACTATACAAGGACAATGGAATTGAACAATTAAGTAATAGATGGTGAATGGTGAGTACCAAGTTTCTCAACATTTGATTGGTATGTTCAGACAAGCAATGAAAGGAACCTAGAACGATTCACATATGATAATTTAAACTCATGTTTAGATTACCATACATATATATGAAGAAATATATAGATCTCAAATAAAGATATATTCATATGTCTTCTCATTCTCTCAGTGTGAGAAGAGCCTAGAAACAATTACAGCCCAGTAGCAATGAGCACAACCAGGACCCGGGTCTTGATTTCTGTTGCCACGCTCCAATAAAGGCATTAGGACTCCTTGGAGAAATGGATGATTCTAGGACTTGGGCAGAAAGTATAAAAGATGAGTGTGGAATATCTTATAACTCCAAAAGATAAGAAAGTGTGTCGGGAGCAATTCTATGTGATTTTGGGGAAAAATCATTTCAAAATTAAATCATGATTGGGCCTACTTTTCCTGTCTCTAGGCCAGCAATGGCGTGTCAAGATATAACTCTGTTTTCACCTCTGGTCACAGCTAAGACCTCAATGGTCTAGTGACGCCGTGATGCTCCAGGGCAGGACTTCACCAGCTGGAGACCTCCTGGGAGGAACCAAATCATCATCTGCACAGTTCCTCATTGTTCTAGGATCGTTGCTGCTGTCCTCTGTGTCATTTGCTACTTTTGTTTTTGCTGATGTTCTGAATAAAGGTGTGGCAAGCTAAGGTCTGGGGTCTTTCCTTCCCAGGGCGGCACTGATCAGGACAAAGCTCAGCTTCTTCTCTAAGTCTCATTTTCTATATATTTTTTTCTTTTTTTTGTATCGGGGATTGAACTAAGGTCCTTGTGCTTGCGAGGCAGTCAGCGGAATCACTGAGCTAAATCTCTGGCCCTTTCTGTCTACATATTAATTAATTCATCTTGTGCTTCATGGCTTGCAGGAGACTAGGACCTGATGCAGAGGTTCTAGTAACATCCCCTTTCCCTGTTCCCTGCAAAAGTGCTCAACACAAATCAAAACCCCACACTGACAAGACTGTCAAAAGGGTACAGAGCTACTGAAAGGGCTCCCATGGGCCAAAGCTGGAATTATTTGAGTAAGAAAATACAGCAGCATTTTAACCCAAAGTATAAAATAAATACTCATGTGCACATGAATACAAATAACTGAATAAATAAATTGGCAAGAATAAAACTCCTAATTAGAGGGGGCCGGGGATTTAGCTTAGTGGTTCTCCTCACTGCCTGCCTGCCTCACAAACTCAAGGTCCCAAGTTTCATCCCCAGTACCAAAAAAAAGAAATTTAAAAAACTCCAATTAGAAAGATTCAAAACAATCTTTGTAGGTACACCACTCTAAAGGAGGAGGAGCCTAATGCACCACTATTTATACATAGCTACACACAGTACTTTCTGCTCCATCATTTCAAAACTATGTTAATATATATACTAATTTGTTTCACTTATACTACTAGTTTTTCTTAGCTTTGTAAAGAAAATTTTGTGCTATTGCATGTTTGTTTAGTGTTTGTAAGAACTTTTTTGTCTTTGACTTGTACCCTGAGTAATGTTTCACCCATTCTTTTAAGATTATTATACACAATGCATTAACTATTGTTATTCTCTAATTATCATGTTATGAAATTTATTTTTCATAAAAGGATACTTTATTAATATCTATATGTATTACATTAAAATAAAAAATACTACAGGATTGAAAAGAAAAAATATTAAAAACACTTTCTCAACCCAGTTGTCATAGTTAACACTGATATCAATAATCCATAATGTTAAGTGAAATAAAATAGACACTAAGCTATCATATGGTTTCTCTTATATGAGAAACACAAAATATAAATAAAAAGCAAAATGAAAGACAGAAAATCAGAAATAGGGAGATAGTTCTTGTCAAATGGGAAGGAGACTAAGAGATGAAGGGAGGGAAGAAGAACAGAAAGGAAAGGGGATGAAAAAAGAAAAAAATGTTTTGTACATGTACTAACTCCACAAAGGAAATGCAATTATTATGTACTGCAAACACATACTAATAAAAATGTAAAAGTCATACTGATAGTGTATACCCTTGATATTATGTAATGCAAAAGGCATTTTAACCCGAGTTTATCTTCTCCAAAACACGTTATAACTATAATACAATATAAGAAAGAAAACTTAGGCAAACTCCAATTTTGCAAAATATCCACCTAAGTTCGTTTTTACTGATGTACAGAATACTTGAGACTGGGTAAACATAAGAAACAGAAATAGTCTTGTGATTCAGGAGGTTAGAAAGTATAGCAAGAGTAGGAAAAATGGAGCCAAACTTGACCTTTTATAAATGGCATCAGTCCCACCCTTGTGTGGAGCCTTCATGGCCTACTCACCTGTTAGTGTCTCACCTTTTAATTCAGCTACAGTAGCACTTAAATTTAAACATTATTTTGAAGGGACAATCAAACCATAGCAATATCTTACATGAAGTCTTTAAAATTTCTAGGATTCTTGAAACAGGGAAGGTCTATGTAATTCCCATAGCCCAGAAGAGACATTACTCCTAAGTATAATGTGGTATCCTGCGTAGGAAAGTAGAATATTAAAAGGATATTCAGTTTAAAAGTAATGAATAATAGATTATACATGATATTTGTTTGATAATAATATTGGTTGAATAATTGTGATAAATGTCCAATATTAATTAAAATAATAAGGGGAACTCAGTGTGAGGTATATAGCTTCAAAATCATTCTGTAAATTAAAAACTGGTTTGCTTTTTTTTGTTGTTGTTTTTTGTTTTTTGTTTTGTTTTTGTTTTGGTACCGGAGATTGAACTCGGGTCCTTGAGTTTGCGAGGCAGGCCACCGAACCACTGAGCTAAATCCCCGGCCCAAAAGCTGTTTTAAAATAAAAAGTATTTTTAATATTTTTCATTCTACTTTGCACAAATGTAGGTATGCTTTGCATTTGCTGGGAAGCACTTCAAATAAAGTACCAAGTAAAACAAATGTGGCTCATGCCCTCTGGGAGATTATGGTCTAATTTGAAACAGTGACATTCTTCACATGAACAGAATAGGGAGCAGACCTCCTGTTGAGAACTTTATAAAGAAGTCTAATGGCTGCAGAAGCTAAAGCAATATCCTGAGACTGGTCACAAAGGAGAACCATCATATCCTTTCTGGCCTCACAAGCACAGATTTCCTCTTAACCCAGATGGCAACAATTTGTACTGATGATAAAGGGGACCTTTGGAAGATGTTGCTGGGTAAGACATGACTGTATCCATTAAAATCAAAAGAACCAGGATTAAGTTTAATATTCTGTCTCCTATTAATTATATCTATTCTTTGAGCTACATGTCTTTCACCAATAAAATTCAGGTAATAATACCTGCCTTACAGAGCTGGTATGAAGATTAAATGTAATTGCATGAACTGCCAAGTAAAATTAATGTCCACTCAGAGTGGCTTAGCTGGAACCTTACACAAATCTGTTCACTTATCCTAGGCCATGTCCTATTGCAATAGGCCATACATCCTTTTCTTGGGGAGACCACAGAACACAAGCTTGCCAAGGATAATTTCGTGCCCCCTCCACATTCTCTCCCCTTATGAGGTCTTGTCTCTCCACACCTGACTTCCTTTACCATAAAAGCCTAGTGAGCAATGATGCCATAACTCAACAGAGTTGCTCAAAAGCATAAAAGAAAAAAAAATTATATATATATATATATATTGGCTTTGCTTCCACAGAAGAAAACTCAATTTGTCTCACAGAAGGTGAAAAGAACTTCATCCAATTTATTTCTGGAACCAGAGAAGAATATGCTGTATAGAAAAAGAGGAAAAAAAGAATATATTTGAACTTACAATCTAAATGCTATGTCATTAATTTATACAACATTAATTTAGAATTTTTGACAATTCTGAAAAATTTATGCAGTTTCATTGACTAAAAATAAAACTAGTAGTCTCAGTGCAATATATTTAGCATTATTGTTTACATTAATTGACTTACTAGAAACAAATCTATGTTAAATTATATTAAATATATAAAAGCACAATTTTTTAGACTTTTTTAATGTATTGGCCAATTCAGTTGTTGTAATCATTCTGGATATATGAGGCTGCATTGTATTAGAATGACAATACCTGTTATAACCGGACTCAAAAGGATAAACAAATAACTATGTAGAAAATATTCCAGAAAAGGGGTTATTAGCACAAAATGAAAAAACAATGCTTAGACCATCAAATAAGAGGATCTCCTTAGGTGAGCAGTTATCAGCAAATCATGAAAATATATTAAAATTCCAAATTTAAAAACTCTCTAGTAGTCAGAAAGCTAACATTGCCTGGTTAACCTTCATTTTAATTAAATTCAAGTGAAGAAGTCTAGTACCTATTAAAAATATGGGTATCTTAATATCTGCACTAGCTTTAATTAATTTTATTCATACATTTAAGGCATACAATAGAATGACATTCATCACTGGAAATTTGGACTTTTAATTAATGCATCTTGGTTCTTATTTTTTCCCCATTCCCCTGCCCTTCCTTCAACCACTCCACACCTCCCTATCAACAAAACTTTGTTTCCATTTTTTCTTTTTTAATATTAATTCCATTCCCTTCTTTCTTTTCCCGTACCCCTCCCATTTCCCCTTCCGTTGTGCACCTTTTCTTCCTATTTCACATTATCTATTATACATTTTAGTCCTTATTTGCACTTTCAGTTTCTCACACCAGAGAAACTATTCAGTATTTACGCATGTGTCCTATTTATTTCACTTAAGAGTATGGCCCCAATGTGATTCCATTTAGCTGTAAATATCTCTAGTTTCTCATTCTTTATGCTGAGTAGTACTCCATTTTATTAACACACACACACACACACACACACACACACAGTTTCGTTATCCAGACTCCAGATGATCGTTAATTGGACTGCTTTAGGGTTTACCTATCGTGAATTGAAAACTGAGGTTTTGTTCATAAAATCTTTTCCTATGCCAATGTCTTCAAGAGATCTACCCAACTTCTCTTCCAGCTGGTTTAGTGTTTCTTTTTTTTTTTTTTTTTTTTTTTTTTTTTTTTTTTTTGTAGCGGGGATTGAACTCAGGATCTTGAGCTTGTGAGGCAGGCAGCAGAACCACTGAGCTAAATGCCCAGCCTCAATATTTAGATCTTTAATCCATTTTGATTTTAATTTAGTGCACTGTGAGAGATATAGGTCTAGTTTTAATCTTTGGTGAGATGAAACCTAGTTTTTCTAGCACCAATTGTTAAAGAGGCTATCTTTCCTCCAGTGAGGATGGTTGGCTCCTTTGTCAAAGATGAGGTGCCTGAGTGCATCTGGAGTTGTTTCTGCATCTTCTAATCTGTACCACTGGTCCTCAGGTTTGTTTCTTTACCAGTACTATGCTGTTTTTATCATAGTAACTTTGCAGTATAATTTCAAATTGGGGACTTTGATACATCTTACCTTGTCTTTGTTGCCTAGAATTGCTTTTGCTATTCTAGGTCTCTTCTTCTTCCAAATGAATTTTTGGATTGTTTTCTCAAAGTCTGTGAAGTATTCTGCTGGGATTTCAACTGGGATTGCATTGAATCTATATAGCAGTTTTAGAAGTATGGCTATTTTCACTATGTTGATTCTTCCTACCCAAGAGCAAGGGATGCCTTTCCATTATCTGATATCCTCTTCAATCTTTTAAGATAAAGCTAAACATGATCCTTGCCTTCACTCTCTTTATTCTAAAATCTATCTGAATTAATACCTATTTAACTAAATTCATCATTGATAAATTTATTCTTTTTTGGAGGGGGTTGGATTTTTGTTTTTGTTTTTTAGACAGAGTCTCACTATGTAGTTGAGACTGACCTGGAACTCACTATGTAGCCCAGGCTGGTGTCGAACTCACAGTGATCCTCCTGCCTCAGCCTTCCAAGTACTGGGATTACAGGCCTGAACCACCATACCCAGCTGATAAATTTATTCTTAACATAAGCCTACGAATCAGTTTTCTTTAAAGGTAGTATATCCAAAGAAGAAGATAACATCTGTATCAAAAACTAAAAAGACTACCAAGAAGATTCTGATGGAAAAATACATTTTTATCTTATTAGTGTCTGAATATATATTTGACTTTGCCAAAAATCTGTATTATTCAAATACATCTTTATTATCTATCAATTTAACTTGAAGATTATTTGAAATTTTTTCTTATAGCACTTCTAAAATTATTATAAAATGAGTTCAAATGTAAAAAAGTTGTCCAGACATCTTCTATAGAGAAAGCGATATAAAACTTTCAATTTACTTTGGATTATTTTTCTTACTTTTATTATTGATGCTTTACATTTCATAGACTTAATATTCTTTCAATTCCTTTTCATAGCACTACATCAGTGATCTGCTTTTTAGGTGATGAATGATTTTAGAGATACCAAAGTTCTGAGGAAAAGTCATAGGAGAAAAGTAATGCATCAGGTTTAAATTGCAGTTCTCTTTGCTAAAAAAATCTGCTATAGTTTGGATCTGAAATGTCCCTGAAGGCCCCAGCTTGGCACTATTGAGAGGTGGTAGAACCTTCAAGAGGTGAGGCCCAATGGGAGGTCTTAGGTCACAGTTGAGTCCTCCATACTTAATTAATCTGAGAAAATACAGTCTATAACTAGTGATAAAGTTTCCAGGATCAAAATTAGGAATTTTAAAAAAATAAAATGATTCAGAACATAACAAGATAATTATGTTTAGAGACAAAAGCACCGTTACTTCCTGTTAGGGTTTTTTCATTTAATTCTTTTTGTTGGAAATGGCAGGCATTAATTTAGCCACACAAAATTTTATGCTTAAGCAATACAAAATTTTATGACAAAGGTGCCATGATGCCTAAGAATTTAGGACTATGTATCTGGGGATTATGACTCTTTCTAAGATCTTTTCATTGAATCTTTCTAAGCAAAAAGGGATTGATTGGAGTAAAGAGGAGAGAGCTGGAAGCAGGACTCAAGGGGTAGAAAAGTCTGTATCAAAAAACTAAAAAGAGATTCTGAGTGCACAAAGCTGTTCTCTAAGGACCCCCACACTAAGTGGGAGGACTCAGACAAGGATAAGCATTGCAAAATTACTGCAGTTTATAAACAAGGGCAAAGGAGCCAGCAAATGCTAGGCATTATGTTAATGTGGCATCCTCTCTTCCAACAGACTGATGAGGCCTGAGAACATGAGTTACATATATTCTGGGAGTGGGATACAAAAGAGAGAGGGGGCATTCTCCACACACCAGTGGTGAACACAATATGAAATTTTTGCACCAAGCTGCCCACACACATGGCTTTGGCACAATGAAATAGCTTCAGTACTGGGGAAAGCAGGGGGCAGGAGGTAGGCAGGCGCCAAGGCGTGAACCCGGGGCAGCAGCATCTGCTTCTTTGGCATTGGGAAATTTGGCAGCAGACCTTACTCTCAGCAGCAAAGCTTGGGCTGGAAAGATGTAAAATGATAGAGTTTTTGTATGTATGTTCTGGTAAAATACTCTGAGAATAATTCAGAAGTAATCAGTAAAGATTTAATGAAGTCTGAGGTGAATGAGGCTGAGCCAAAGGAACGTATTTGTTCTGCTGATCTGATCCTGTTGTTTTTACTTCTTACCTATTGCGGCTTGAGAAACATGTTTATACACTACTAGAAATAAGTGAAAATATCTCTGTATATCTGTGAATTTGTATGCATTTTGCCTTTTAGCATACTACTTTCTGATTCTTAATGGTAGGAGAGTTGTTTTGTACATTTGTCTGCCAGTTCCTTGAACACCTTCTGACATACTGTAGCAATCCAAGAAACCTCCACTATTTATGGTGGTACCCTTAATCTTTTCCATGTTGATCTGTTCTCAGTACAGTGTTCTACTCTTGATATTAATCAAGATGTCAGAAAGTAATGCACATGGGAAAAAGAAAAGAACTTTTGAAGCCCAAAATACATCTAATGTGTTCATTTTTATAAACATGTCATATTTTGTAATACTTTCTGGGAAACCTGATACATTACAATGATTATATATCAGAGTTGATCATTGTACAAACTCTACAATGAATTCATTTGTAAGGCAAATAATTAACCCTTATTAATTTTCATGGTAGATGTGTATTGCTTCCATAGAAGGTTTTCAAAAAGGAAAGCACAGCCGTGAAAAAGTCATGAGTTTTAAGTCAAATAGATCAATCATTTTCTGCCTGTGTGACCTTAAGCACATTTTCTTAGATTTGCTGGACCTATTTTCTCATCCATAAAGTGGGGCTGTTACTATTACTATTCTCACAATTTACTGTGAGTAGCTATGTAAAGATTTTTTACATACCATAGTGTGTGTATACACACACACACACACACACACACACACACACATATATATATATTACATAATATATGAAAGGCAATGATCTTGTAGACTACCATACAGTCCAACATACTCTGATCAAATTAAAGACAAGAACACACACACACACACACACACACACACACACACAGAATGTTTTATATTTCTGTCCACATATGCACTCCTCTATCTACATCTGTAGATACACATTCAGAAACAAAGAATAATATGTTTGGATACAATAAATAATGTGTTTCCAAAGAAATAGCATTTGTAGAGTTTTTAAAGTATATATACAACAACAAAGAAAAAGTGCATCAGAGTCAAGATAATTGTCACAAATTTTAATATTCTAGATAAGAATTTAAGTTTACACTTTTAAGCCAGTTTTAAAACTTTTTTGATACTAGCATCTTAGCCTGCTAATACCACCAAGAGAACGTTGATGGCTTCACTTCAGTTATAAGTGAAAAATTAAATGAATACATCTTTCCCGTATTTAATCCCTCCATTTCTGTGACAACCCATTCAATTGGCCAGTCAGTACTTACCACAGGTAAAACATACCAGGTAAAATCTTAATGAATGCTTCCTCACCCTTGTTGGAATAACACACATATATTCAAAATATTTTTGATAATTTTATCAATCCTTAAAATTTAAAAATGCTCAAAATAGCAATGAATTTCTGCAGTTGCTCTCAGTAGCTATTTTTTTCTTTTATAACATATAGTCACACAGATGCTATGATCATTAGTTGCTGTTTGAGGTTCAATATTTGTGGATTTGCAGTTGCAAAATGGGCCTCAATGTAAAAACCAATGTGTTCAATTGCAAGTTTCTTTCCCAAGAGAAAAATTAGAATAAATTGTGTATAGTAAAAATCATTGATTTGCATTCTGTGACCTTAGCTGATTTCTACTCTAATGTGGAAGAATTGTAGGAAACCATTTCTGGAACATATTCATCAATAAATTTGCAATAAGATAGATGTTTCATGGGCTTAAAGAAACCAAAACATAAACTTGAGGGATATATTCCTCAATATTGTGAATTCTTTGTGTCAAACAAATCTGTGAGAGTATTTATCTCCACATAGGACATTAATTCTTATATTTAGATTCTCATTAAACTCTGTAGAGCAGGTATCTGCATAAAGTTAAATTTCACTGAGAGGGCTAGGGATTTGGCTCAGTGGTTCCGCTGCCTGCCTCGCAAGCACAAGGGCCCAGTGTTCGATTCCAGGTACTATTAAAAAAAAATTCACTGAAAAACATGTTCTCCATGTAGATAGAAATTATATTTCTGTTTAATTATACAAACAGTATTTTAGATGTATTTTAATAATAAGATTTTTAACAGTTCTAATTTTGCTGCAGTTCAGATGGTCAAATCCTGTTCTTCCAAATGTAGTTTGAAAGAAAAAAATCACTCTTTAGTGAACTATTGCCTTAGTACCTGCCACGGTACTACCACTGATCTCTACCATTTCAAATCAAATGATAGAGTTCAAGATTTAGATAAGATCTCACATATTATCATCCTGACCAAACTACTTATTTTAAAGTGAGCAAAATGAAAACCCAGAGCTGTCTCTCTCATAAATTTTATTGCATCAGAGACCAATAAGCCAAGTTTTATGAGCAGTCTTAGCTCACGGGAAAATAAACAGTAAAATTTTGGGGGGTTTTCCCCCATAACTGATACTACATATGCTCCACTGACTACACCCATGCTGTTTTATAACCCATACTTTTCCAGGTTGAGTAGCAGCCTCTCTTAAAGTATCACTCTGGCTCCATAACACTTTGCAGGCATTTCCACATTTTGAATTTTACAACTGGATGCTGTTGATTTAATGTCAACTTCACACTTCATCCAAAGCTCTACTTCTCTTCATCCAAGCACAGGCTATACTTATGAGCCTAAGAGCTTGAGAGAAGTGTGAGGAGACAAAAGAAGCTTTGTTTTCTGTTCTTCCCCCTCCCCGTACTGCTTTCCATTCTTCTCTAAAATCAGAGCAGAAAAGGAGCAAAGGGAGAAGAGACCATGTCTCATCTTCTGCACCTGCCTATGATGCGTCTTCCATTCTTTTCCTATCGGTGGTCTTTTCATTCCTTCCAAACATGGGCAAGCTAATAATACCCCCCAAATCGCCGTGGACTTCTCCTTTTTTCTATTCACACTTAATTTCTTAATGATCTCACTAATTTGGTGATTTTTTATAATATTCACATATGAAAATCTTCCAATGTTCAATTGCCTAATCATCCTCTCTACTTGGCTGTACACTGGGCATCTCAAGTTAGTCTGTCCACACAGGATTCTCCATCTGCAGTCTTCCTCATTGCAGTTAAGGACAACTACATCTTTCTAGTTATTCAAGCTAAAGTTTGGAGACAATTTTATTCCTTTTTCCTCTTGCCACACATCTAATCATTCCACAGTTCCACCACCAAATCCAGGATCCAAATTCTTTTTACCATCTTCACTGCTGTCCTCTACTTTCCTACCGCCATTAGCTCTAGATCAGATTACTGCAAGCGTCTTCTAACAGATTTGCCTGCTTTAACACTATCTCCACATTCTTTCAAAATAGCAACAAGAATGATCCTACTAAAACATATTACATCATTTCAAGCCTCTGAACGAAATCCTACAAAAGCTGCCTATTTCATCCAGAATGAAAGCTGGAGGTCATCATGCCTCTTTTAACCACTCTCCAGTCACTGGCACAAAATACCCACCACCACTTGAAACTTACAGGAGGGGAGATTCATTGGGGCTCAGGTTGGCTGGATTCAAGGCAGAAATGGCATGGCAGCAAGGCCTGGTGGAGGAAAGCTGCTCAACCCATGTGACCAGAAAGCAAAGAGAGAAGAAGGAAAGCTCCTGAGACAGACCTTCCAGGTCACTCCCTTAGTGACTCACCTCCAGCCAGACCCCTCCTCCTAACAGCATGTTCAGCTATGAACTCACCAGTGTAGGGATCCACTGATGAGTAAAACGCTCCCATGATCCCATCATGTTCTTAAAGCCCCATCTTTGAACATATGAAACTTTTGGAGACATTTTAGATATAAACCATAACTGCAATCCCTATTATATCCTCGGCCTCATCTCATGCTTCGTTTCGCCTTGCTTACTTCTCCCTAATTCCATGCTTGTCGGCAACAAACACTCCAGGCATATTTTAAAACTGATATATAATGTGTATACGATAACATGCAAACCTTAGGTGAACAGTTCATAGGATCTTGACAATTATATACATCCATGTAACCATCATCCAAATGAAGATACAGAACATTTCTGCTTTGTCAAAAGCCTTCTCGGGGACTTCTCCACTCAATTCCCACCCATTCTAGAGATTGCCACTGCTTAATTTCTGTCACTGTAGTTTTGTTTGCTCTTAGATTAAAATAAATAGAATCAAATAATCTATATTCTTTAGTGTACAATACTTTGACTTAACATAATGTTTTTGAGATTCATTTATGTGCTGGTACGTTTTCATATTTCTGTATTTTCTCTTGTAAGTATATATCACAGTTCACTGTTCATACTCCTCTTGATAGATCTTAGGTATGTTTTCCATTTTGGGCTAACATGAATAAAGTTTGCACCAATATTCATTTAGACGTCTTTGAGTGAACATATATGTTCATTTCTTTCAGAAAAACACAGTGGAGCAAATGGGTCAAAGGCTAATGTTATACTTAACTTTATAAGGCAGTTCTTGCCTCCGGCCTTTGCTCATGCTGCTGATGTTTCCTCTAGCTATCTCGTGGTTTATTCCTTTGCTTCCTCTTGTCTTTGCCGTAGAAACGTGGTCTCCTTGACCTTTCCCCTAACCAGTCACATCCTGTTCTCCAACCTAATACCTGTACTCTATCTCTGGATTTTCTCAAAACACTGCATTCCTTAGCACACTTGAAATTATTTATTGACGTTCTTCTCCTGTCACCATGAAGGCAAGAATGTGTGGGATTGTTTTTTGTCTCTTTTACTAATGTGTCATTAAAGTGTTTACCATTTATGTAGATGCTCAAATAATAGTTAAATGGAAAGGGAGGGAGGGACGGAAGGAAGGAAGGGAGGGAGGGAGAGAAGGAGGAAGAAGGGAGGAGGAAGGAAAGGGAGGGGGAGGGAGGAAAAGAAGGAACAAGGAAGGATGGAAGGCGAAGAGAGAGGGAAAGAGGAAGGCAAAAAAGAAAGTTAAGGTGAGATAGCTCTCGAACTTCCAGGTCATCTCTGCATTATATGCCTTCTCTGGTTCTCCAAGCTGCTAAGGTGGTGACCAGTTTTTACCAGTGAATTTTAGTTCTCATTCCTGACTGTAGACTTCCCAGCTTGTTCTTCATATTCGAGGTCTCCTACTGTACACAATGCCTCTGTTTTGCGATAAAGTCCCTAAAATATCTCCCATTAGAGGTCAATCTGCCGGACCTGTGCTCTGGTACTCTAGATGTCTAAATATTCTCTCTCCTCTCTATGCACCAGCTAATTATGAGGAGTCTCAACCTTCTCTCCTGTGTCCCATGAGCAGCACTCAACCCCAACCCCTTCCACCCTCTATTTTCTGAGCCTGAGGGCGTGCACAGTTTGCATATCCAGAATTCCGTCAGCTGAAGAGATTCGTAGCTTGTGTGGCTCTTCATTTACTACATTACCTGTCAGAAAATTCTACAAAGGCACATTGCTTTTCCTTTCACAGTACATGCCCTTGCGAAAAGGATAAACGGGCTAGGGTTGCTATTCATTCACAAAGTCCTCTTTCCTTGGAAAAAAAAAACTAAAAGAAATGACGGTTGGGGTGTACAGAAAATATACAGGAGCTCTGTGCTTCCTATACAGTGTCCCTCTAAACCTTAATACTACTTTCAAAAATAGAATTTATTAATTTTACAAATTATAAATAACAATGAATTCATACAAAAATTACTGGTCACTTATTTTCCTACAGAATTGAACTCATTCAACTAAACAATTTTTAAAATTTCTATCAAAGTAGATGATCCTCTGTATGGTGCTATTTCAGAACATTTCAAAATATACGAATTAGTATGAGGAAGGGTAAATAGCTTATGCTTAATTTAAAAAAATAGAATAAAGGAAAGGCCATTAAGAAAATTGTTTAATGATAAAACATTATTAGAATAGATCCATACTTGCTCAGAGCTTTAAAAAAAAAGAACTTTTATCTGATTCTGTCCCACAATAATCCTATTTTCTCAGTATCATATGTTGTAGAAATTGGTAATATGAGATAAAGAAAGGTTGTTAAAAGTTTCTGTGTTATTTCTGACTACTCTATTTTTTTATTTTTGTTTTTATTTTTTGGTACTGGGGATCAAACTTGGGGCCTTGCTCATGCAAGGCAGGCGGCAGAACCACTGAACTAAATCCCCAGCCCCATCTGACTACTCTATTTGCAGCCTAAGAAAAAAGAAAGTAACAGTAATATTTCAGGTCTTAATATTAATCTTGATTGTATATTTTTAGAGAAATGAAAGTAACAAAATCGAAAGGTAAAGTTACTTTTCCTTCTACTTTCTTCTATGTTGTTCTAATAAAGTAATTTAAACAACCATTTAAAAATTAGTCAGTACATCTTTTATTCATGACCATTCTTACTGAGGTGAGCTAAAATAACATTATGATTCTGATTTGCCCTTTTTATGATAATTAGTGAAGCTGAGCACTTTTTCACTTACCTGCTGGACATTTATATATTTTGAGAAATGTCTATTTAGAACTACTGCCCATTTTAAAATCAGGTTATTTGGTTTTTTACTATTGAGGTTTTGGAGTTCCTTATATTGTGTACCTACTATTGAAGAGTTAATATGCTTATAAGGCTATAAATTCCTAGACAGGGTGTAATGGCAAGACTAACATTTAGACATTGTTGCATAAAAACTATAACTCATAAGCAGTATAGTGCCCATTTTTGATTATTAGACATTAGTCTTAATACTACCTGGTATACTTTTCTAACTGGGTTTCTTTAGACAAGGAGCTTTAGTGTGTGGTCATTTGAAATAAAATAGTTATCATCATGGTTCTGATCCACATGGTTATTTTAATGACTTAATGACAACTTTTGAATAGTTGTGACTGAACAAACATTATCTGCTGTTGCTTTCCTTTTGATTTCTGGTAACTAAGAATAAGCTTGATTTTTACCCAAGCAAAAAACCACCAAACACAAACTTTATGTAGGCAGATGCAATCCTAAAATAGCCACTGTATAATTAACCCAGCCTTTAGAAGTGAAAACAATTACAGGATTAAAGAAGGAAAAACACAATTTTCAATGCCTTTTCAATCACAGTAGCTGAATGAAGACTTGTCAAACTCACTTATGGCACCCAGCTGCCTTACTGAATTTTTACAGCCCCCAAATTCCAGATACGTAAGGCTCACCTGGGTCTGCTAAGCCAGTAAACAAGCTAACCAATAATTTTCTACACAATAGTGAGCTAAGTTTTCAGAGGAGGAAAAGAAGATCAACTGGACATTTTTGTCTTGAGAGAAGGAATGGGGACAGGTTAACTTCATAAGTCCAAAATGTTTTGTGGTAATTTTTTTTTTGTTTTTTTTTCTTTTAATTCAGTTTATTGGTATAATCTAGGTATACAATACAGTTACATTCATCCTAGGGATTCTGTATCTTTACATAATAGGTCTTTATTCTCATTTTTTCCCCTTGTCCCTGCCCTCCCTTCAACCCCTCCTCTCCTCCCCATTTACAAACACTTTATTTCCATTTTTTCAGTTTCTCATATTTTTTTCCTCTCCCTTATTACCTTTCCTCCACCCTTTCCACTTTCCCTACACCTTTAGCCCTTTACTTCCTATTTCACATTATTAATTATCTCATTAGGATCCTGTGTACTATTATAGTTTTCCACACCAGAGAAACTCTTCAGTATTTCAGTTAAAGAAATCTCTGTATGAACATTAAAAATAGGGAATCTTAAAATAAAACTAAAAAGGAAAGTAAAAGAGAAAAGGCAATGATGTAACATTAAAATAATCCTTAATTCTGAAGATGAACATGGTCCTTTAACATATTTAAAATGCTTCTTGCTCTTGTAGTCTTATCTTTTTTTCATTATTTAGAGAATACTTTATTAGCTTCTGTAATCAAATCCACATAGATGTGACCTTACATATTTAGTTCAATGTGTTACCCCTGTACACATGGAAAAAAAAAATAAAGATAAAAAAAATTAACATTTCTAGACCAATATGGCTGTCCATTTCTGTACAATGCCAACTCAATATATGTGTGTGTGTGTATTTATATTTATATAAAAAGACTAATAATAGCAGTATGTTATGCATTGATAGCAGCAACAGCTTTTCCAGGTTCTGCAGTCATCTGAACAAAATTATAGACATTCAGCACATTCCATTAAAAACAAAACAAAATAAAGAAAAGAATAATATCCAGAAAACAGCAAAGCTCCATTGCTGTTGTCGTACCTGGCACCATTTTTTCTATCAGCCTCTTAATCATCATCTGGAAAGAGAACATTCTAGAGTAATATCATTAAATGTAGCTCTGATAAAGCATGGTCCCTACTATGTATCATAAAGCAGGTACAAGATATTTTACATTCATAGAGGTATGATACAGTACCATCCTACATCAATAATACTAGATTCAGTTTTGGTTTGAAATTTACTTTGTCTGCAAATAAGATTGCTACCCCTGTTTTTTTCTGTGCTCCTGTCACATGGAGAATTGTTTTCTCTCTTTTCACTTTCAGTCTATGCGCTTCTTTTTTGCACTAGGTGTGCTTCTTGTATACAACATATTGTTGGATTTTGCTTCTTATTCCATTTTGCCAGTCTATTTCTCTTGATTGGTGAGTTGAGGCCATTGACATTGATGGTTATAACTGATATGTACTGACTTATTATTGACATGTTATTGGCCTTTTGTTGACTCTTTTTACTGTTTTACCTTCTCCTTTTAATTTCTTGCCTTGCCTATTTGATTTGCTCTGTTGGGCCTCATGGTGTTGTTGCCTTCATTGTCTTTTTTCTAGGATCTTGTTTAGAATTCCTTGTGCTGGTTTGGTATTCATGTAGTTTCTCAGGTGTTCTTTGTCATGGAAGTGTCTTATTTCCCCATCCATTTTGAAAGAGAGTTTTGCTGGATACATCAGTCTAGGTTGGAGGTTGTTCTCTTTTAGTACTTGAAATATCTCATTCCAGGCTCTCCTTGCCCCAAGGGTTTGTGTTGAAAAGTCTGCTTTGATTCTGATGGGCTTTCCTTTGTATGTGATTTGTTTCTTTTCTCTTACTGCTTGTAGTATTTTGTTCTTCTGTTGGGTTTCTGGGATCTTGATTATTATATGTCTAGGTGTAGATTTTTTTTGATTGTAGCTAGTTGGGGTCCTATATGCCTCAGTTATCTGAATGTCAAATTCTTCCCCTCTGTTTGGGAAGTTTTCTGTCATTAATTCTGCAAACAGCTTTTTTAAGTCATTTGTATTTTCTCCTGCTACTTCATGTATTCCTATCAGTCTTATGTTATTCTTCTTTGCATCATCTAGGAGTTGTTGGATCGATTTCTCATGATCTCTTACTGTTTTTAAGAGACCTCTCTTTTCATGGTCACTGACTGCAATCTTATCTTCTATATCTGAGAGCCTATCTTCGCATTCTTTTATTCTGTTGCGTACACTTTCAATAGAGTGTTTAATCTCCTGGATATCTGTTTGAATCTGTTTTATGGATTCCATTTCTTTCCTATGTTGGGCGTTTATTTTTTCCATTTCTTTCTTATGCTGGGCCTTCATGGCTTCTATCATGGTCCTGAGCTCATCTACTTTTTTGACAGTTTCTGTTCTAAAGTCTCGAATCACAACTTCCATTTTGCTCACTATCTCTATGGTTATCTGGGAAATTATTTCTGTTTTGACTTTTTCTAGAGCCTGATTGATCTGTTTTGTTACTTCCTGTGCTTTGAGTTCAGGGTGTCCTGGTGGTTCACTATCAGCCTTTTCATCCTCATTTGCCCTACTGTTTGCCATTGGTAAACTGGAAGTCTGTCCTTGTGTCTTGCTTAAGTGTTTTCTCATTTTAATTTTTGTTGTTGGATTGTCTTTAGTTTAATCTCTGGATTATCACCCAAATCTTCCTGATATAGTTGCGCCCTAGCTTCTGTGTCTCTAACGACCCACAGACATTCTCATCTTCATAACATCAGAGAAAACAGCTCATCAAAGCAACCTCAATGCTTTATCCCAACTTATACAATCAGCAACACATTAAGATCAAGCACAACTTGGACACTGACCACCTGTGGTAGTCACTAGTCTATCACCCTTAAATCATTTGAATTAAATTGAAATCAAGAACAGTTCAGAACATGTCTGCAGTGAACAAAATTTCAATATAGTGTATTTTCCATTTAATGGCTCAGAGAGAGGGAGGATGCAAGACCCCTGATCTCAGTTAGCTGATGGCTGAACCCCATGATGCTGACTGACCTTGGGCTGCAAAGCCCTGATTGAGTTCCCCAACCTTCTGTATGGTTGAACTCCACAACGTTCTATTACAGGTTTCCCACACCCTTTCTTTAAAGATGTTCAAAGTTGGGAACTCAGAAAAATACCCTTGATACCATCTCTGTCTCTGCAGAGTGGGTCCAAAGACTGGCACAGTCAGGTGGTCTGAGAGTGCGGGTTGGGGGGTTTCAGGGGTGCTCTCGCAGCTACCTCCCCAGCGCTTGAGCAATGGCAGCTGGGCTGGGAGCAGGTGTGGCTCTCCTTCCTGTGGTGGATTGGGGCCCAGGCTGCCTCCCAGCGCTTGAGCGATGGCAGCTGGGTTAGGAGCAGGCGTGACTCTCTCTTGTCTATTTTATATTCAAGACAGAGTCTTGCTAAATGTCTTAGTTCCTTTTTTCTTATTGCTGAGACAAACTATGTGACACCCAAAGTTAAAGGGGGAAAGGTTTATTTGGCTTACAGTTTGTAGAGGTTTCAGTCCATAAGCAGTTGGCTCCAAGGCAGGGTGGCACATGGCAGAGAGACATTGCAGAGGAGAAACAACATGGCACCCAAAAGTAGCAAAAGCAAGAAGGACTTTTGTGGTAATTTTTCTTTTTTTTTCTTTTTTTTTTTTTTTTTTTTTTTTTTTTTTTGGTACCAGGGATTGAACTCGGGTCCTTGTGCTTGCAAGGCAGGCCACCAAGCCGCTGAGCTAAATCTCCGGCCCTCTTTTGTGGTAATTTTTTAAAAATTGTATTTGTTTGTTTGTTTTTGCAGCACTGGAGATCAAACCCAGGACCTTGTATTTGCAAGGCAGGCAGGTTTCCACTGACCTAAATCCCTGGCCCTCAGTTTTTTTTAACTGATACATAATAACATTAAAATTGTACCATTTAATCCAGGTTAAACATATTCATTCCCTCAAATACATACCACTTCTTTAAGATAAAAATGTTTGGACTACACTGTATGTCAACAAAACATCAGAAATTCTTGTTCTTATCCAACTGTAACTCAGTATCCATTGATTAGTATTTTCCCATCCTTCTGCTGACTCACAGTCTCTGAAAACCTCTGTTTCTAAGAGGTAACTGTTTTAGATTCTGCATATGAATTAGGTCATATGGTACCTGTCTTTCTGTGCCCAGTTTATTTCACTTAATATTATGAGCTCCAGTTCCATCCATGTTACTGTAAATAACAAGATTTCATTCTTTTTTAATGGCTGAATACTATTGCATAGTATATCTGGCCATATCTTTTCCCATTCATCAGTTGATGGACATTTAGGTTTTTTCCAATTTTTTATCTATAGAGAATAGTGCAGCAACAAACATGAGAGTGCAGATGTCTCTTCAACACATTGATTTCATTTCTTTTAGATGTATACCAGGAAGAATTGCTGTATGTAGAAGCTCTATTCTTCATTTATTGAGGACTCTTCATACTGCTTTCTATAATGGCTGTACTAATTTACATTGCCACCAACTCACTTCTTTTTCTCCACATCCTCTCCAGTACATCTTTTTAATCTTGTTGATCATAACCATTCTTACTGAGGTGAGCAAAAATAACATTATGATTTTGATTTGCCCTTTTTATGATAATTAGTGATGCTGAGCACTTTTTCTCTTACCAGCTGGCCACTTGTATATTTTGAGAAATGCCTATTTAGAACTACTGCCCATTTAAAAATCAGGTTATTTGGCATTTTTAGTTTGATACTTTGGAGTTCCTTATATATAGGTATTCTGAATATTAGCCCCTTGAGAATATGTCCAGTTCTTGGGATGTAGTTGTTCATAATAACCTTTCCTGGTGTTTTCTATTGGTTTTTTCTTTTTTTTCAGTTTTAATTGAGTTTATTGGTACCTTTTAGGGATACATTCATTGTTGGGATCTTGTAGCTCCACATGAAAGGTCTAGGTTCTCATTTTTTCCCCTTGTTCCTGCCCTCCCTTCACCCCTCCTCCCCTCCCCATCTACAAACACTTTATTTCCATCATTTCATTATCTCACATTTTTTTCTTTTCCCTTATTACGCTTCCCCTACCCATCCCACCTTCCCTACACCTTTAGCCCCTTTCTTCCCATTTCACAATGTCAGTTATCTCATTAGGATCTCATGTACTATTACAGTTTATTCACACCAGAGAAACAACTATTCGACATTTACACATGTGTGACTTATTTATTTCACTTAGGAGTATATCTTCAATATGTATCCATTTTCCTGTGAATGAATCTATTTTCTCATTCCTTACAACTGAGTAATACTCCATTTTACAGAAAAACCACATCTTCTTTATCCACTTTCCAACTGATGGGCAAATGGGCTGTTTCCAAGTTTTAGCTATTACAAACTGTGCTGCTATAAATATGGGTGTGCATACATAACTGTGGTGTGATTCTCTTAGTTCTTTTGGAAAGATATCCAGCAGAGGGATGGCTGGGTCAAATAGAACCTCCAGCCCAAGCTCTCTGAGGTATCTCCATATTGATTTCCAGTGGATGCACCAGTCCGCACTCCCAGCAACAATACAGAAGGGTTTCTTTCTTCCTACAACCCTGCCAACAATTTATATTGTGTGATTTCTTGATAGCAGCCATTCTTTGTAGGGTAAGGTGGAATATCAGTGTTGTTTTCATCTGCATCTCTTGAATGACCAGTGATGTGGAACATTTTTTCATATATTTACTTGTTGCTTTTACTTCTTTGTCTAGAAATGTCTGTTCATTTCAAATGCCCATTTTTGTATTGGGTCTTTATATTTGGGGGGGGCTGATTGTTTTGAGTTGTTTATATATTCTAGATAATAGTCCCTTGTCTGAGGAGCAGCTGGTAAAAATTTTTTCCCACATTGTAGGTTGTCTCTTAGTTCTGCTGATGCTTTCTTTTGCAGTACAGAAGCTTTTTAATAAGATGAGTTCCCAGTTGTTGATTCTTTCTGCTAGTGCCCGTGCTACTGAGGATTTGTTCATAAAGTCTTTTCCTATGCCAATGTCTTCCAGAGTTCTGCCTAACTTACCTTCCAGCAAGTTTAGTGTTTCTGTTTTAATATTTAGATCTTTAATCCACTTGGATTTTAATTTAGTGCATGGTGAAAGATAAGGGTCCAGTTTTAATCTGTGGCAGGTTGAAATCCAGTTTTTCCAACACCATTTATTAAAGAGGCTATCTTTCTTTCACTGAGGATGGTCAGCTCCTTTGTCAAAGATGAGGTAGCTGAGTACATCTGCATTTGTTTTTGTGTCTTCCAATCTGTTCCACTGATCCTCAGGCCTCTTTCTTTGCTAGTACCATGCTGTTTTTATCACAGTGGCTTTGTAGTATAGTTTCAAATTGGGAATTGTTACAGCTGGTGCCATGTGTCTGTTGCCTAAAATGGCTTTTGCTATTCTAGGTCTCTTATGGTTCCAAATGAATTTTTGGATTCCTTTTTCTAGTTCTGTGAAGTATAGTGTTGTAATTTCAATTGGCATTGAATCTGTATAGCAGGTTTGGTAGTATGGCCATGTTCACTATGTTGATTCTTTCTACTCAGGAGCAGGGCATATCTTTCCATTTTTTTATATCCTCCTCAATTTCTTTTTTCAGGGTGCTGTAGTTTCAGTGTAGAGATATTTTGTTTCTTTTGTTAGATTGATTCCTAGATACTTCATTTTTTTGGATGCTGTTGTAAAAGGAATTTTTTCCCTTATTTCTCTCTCAGTGAGTCTGTTATTTGTGTATAAAAATGCTATTGATTTTTGGGTGTTCACCTTGTATCCAGCTACTCTACTGAATCTGTCAATTAAGTCTAGAAGTCTTTTGGTGGAGTTTTTTGGGTCTTCAATGTACTGTATCATATCATCAGCAAATAATGACAGTTTAACTTCTTCCTTTTCTATCTTTATTGCTTTAATTTCTTTCTCTTGTCTAATTGCTGTGGCTAATGTTTCCAGAACTATATCAAAGAGGAGTGGTGATAGTGGGCATCCTTGTCTTGTTCCTGATTTTAATGTGAAGGTTTTCAGTTTTTAGCCATTTAATATGATGTTGGCTGTTGGTTTTTCATAGATAGCCTTTATTAAGTTGAGATATAAACCATCTATTCCAATTTTTTGCAGGGTTTTTATCATGAATAGGTGTTGAATTTTATCAAATGCTTTTTCTGCATCTATTGAGAAGATCATATGGTTTTTGTCCTTGACTTTGTTAATATAGTGAATTACATTTATTGATTTACGTATGTTGAACCACCCTTCCATCCCTGGAATAAATCCAACTTGGTCAGGATGTATGAAAGTCTTGATAATCCTCTGTATTCTGTTTGTTAGTATCTTACTAAGGCCTTTTGCACCTATATTCATTAAGGAGATTGGCCTGTAGTTCTCCTGTTTAGTTGCGTCTTTCCCTGGTTTGGTTATCAAAGTGATACTTGCTTCCAAGAATGAATTTGGAAGTATAGCTTCCCTTTCAATTTCATTGAAAAGTTTGAAGAGTAATGGCAGTAGTTCTTCTCTAAATGTCTTGCAAATTTCAGCAATGAATCCATCAGGGCCTGGGCTTTTCTTTGTTGGTAAGTTTTTAATTACATTTTCAATTTTACTGATTGTGATTGGGGTGTTTAAAATGTTTTTATCTTCTTTGTTCAATTGTGGCAATTCATAAGTATCTAGAAATCTGTCCATTTCTTCTGTGTTTTCCATTTTATTAGAGTACAGGTTCTCAAAGTAGGTGTTCATGATCCTCTGGATTTCTTTTAGATCTGTTGTGACTTCACCTTTTTCATTCCTGATTGCATGGATCTGAGCCTTTTCTTTCCCTTTTTTGATAAGATTAGCTAAGGGTTTGTCAAAAAACAAACTCTTTGTTTCAATTATTTTTTGTATCATTTTCTTAGTTTCCATTGCACTGATTTCTGCTTGAATCTTTATAATTTCCTCTCTTGTTCGAGCTTTGGGTTTTTCTTGCTCTTGCTTTTCTAGGAGCCTAAGATTTATCATTAGGTTATTTATTTGAGCTCGCTCTGTTTTCCTAGTGTGGGCATACAATGTTATGAATTTTCCCTGTAGAACTGCTTTCATTGGGTCCCATAGATTCCCTGTATGTTGTATTGGCATTTTCATTTATTTGTAAAAACTGTCTAATTTCTTCTTTAATTTCCTCTGTAATCCATTGATTGTTCAGGAGAGTGTTGTTCAGTTTCCATGTGCTTGTGAAATTCCTACAGTTTCTTGTGCTATTGATCTCCAGCTTGATTGCACTATGATCTGATAATATACAGGGGATGACTTCCATTCTTTTGCATTTATTCAGACCTGTTCCTTGAGCCAATATGCGGTCTATCTGGGAGAATGATCCATGTCCAACTGAAAAGAATGTATATTCTGATTTTGTGGGGTGGAAAACTCTGTAGACATTTATTAAGTCCATGAGTTCCAAAGCTTGATTTAGTTCTATTATTTCATTATTGATTTTCTGCCTAGGTGATCTGTCAGTTTGAGATAGTGTGGCATTTAAATCCCCTACTACAATTGTATTAGTGTTTATTTGGTTTTTCATGTTACTTAATATTTGTTTTATATAGTTGGGGGCATTTATATTTGGTGCACATACGTTTATGATTGTCATCTCTTCCTTTTGAATTGTTCCCTTTACAAGGATGTAGTGGCCTTCTTTGTCTCTCTCAATGAGTTTTGGTTTCAAATTTACTTTGTCTGCAAATAAGATTGCTACCCCTGCTTTTTTCTGGGCTCCTGACACATGGAGAATTGTTTTCCATCCTTTCACTTTCAGTCTATGGACTTCCTTTTGCACTAGGTGTGTTTCTTGTATATAACATATTGTTGGATTTTGCTTCTTTATCCATTCTGCCAGTCTATTTCTCTTGATTGGTGAATTGAGGCTATTAACATTGATGGTTATAACTGATATGTTCTGACTAATTATTGTCCTTTTGTTGACTCTTTTTACTTTTTCTCCCCTCTCCTTTTAGTTTCTTGCCTTGCCTATTTGATTTGGTCTGTTGGGCCTCATGCTATTGTGACCTTCATTGTCCTTTTCTAGGATATTGTTTAGAATTCCTTGTAGTGCTGGTTTGATGTTCACGAAGTTTCTCAGGTGTTCTTTGTCATGAAAGTATCTTATTTCCTCATCCATTTTGAAGGAGAGTTTTGCAAGATACATCAGTCTAGGTTGGAGGTTGTTTTCTTTTAGGACTTGGAATACCTCACTCCAGGCTCTCCTTGACCTAAGGGTTTGTGTTGAAAAGTCCGCTGTGATTCTAATGGGGTTTCCTTTGAATGTGATTTGTTTCTTTTCTCTTACTGCTTGTAGTATTTTGTTCTTCTTTTGGATTTCTGGGATCTTGATTATTATATGTCTAGGTGTAGATTTTTTTTTATCATGGCTAGTTGGAGTTCTATGTGCTTCACTTATCTATATGTCTAATTCTTCCCTTCTGTTTGGGAAGTTTTCTGTCATTAATTCTGTGCAGAGCTTTTTTAAGTCATTTGTGTTTTCTCCTGCTATTTCATGGATTCCTATCCATCTTATGTTATTTTCTTCTGCATCATCTAGAAGTTGTTGGATTGATTTCTCATGATCCCTTTACTGTTTTTTGGAGACCTGTTTTTCACAGTCACTGACTGCAATTCTATCTTCTATATCTGAAATTCTATCTTTGCAATCTTTTATTCTGTTGCATACACTTTCAATAGAGTTTTTAATCTGGATATCTGTTTGAATGTTTTATGGATTCCATTTCTTTCCTCTTTTGGGCATTCATTGTTTCCATTTATTTCTTATGCTGAGTCTTCATGGCTTCTATCATGGTCTTGAGCTCATCTATTTTTTCACCAGTTTGTGTTCTAGAGTCTCAAATCATGACTTCCATTTTGCTCACCATCTCTATGGTTAGCTGGAAAATTATTTCTGATTTGAATTTTTCTAGAGCCTGATTGATCTGTTTTGTTACCTTCTGTGCTATGGGTCCAGAGTGTCCTGCTGGTTCACTATCAGACTTTTCATCCTCATTTGCCCTACTGTTTACCATTGGTGAACCGGAAGTCTCTCTTTTTGTCTTTCTTAAGTATTTTCTCATTTTTATTTTTGTTGTTGGATTGTCCTTGGTTTAATTTCTGGGTTATTACTTAAATCTTCCTGGTATAATTGTGCTTTAGCTTTTGAGTCTCTAATGATTCATAGCCATCCTCATTTTCATACTATTGGAGAAGACAACTCATTAAATCAATCACAATCCTTTATCCCAATTGATACATTCAGCAGCCCAATAGGATCAAGCACAGCTTGAAAATTGACAACTTGTGGTAGCCATTAATCTATCACCTTTAAATCATGTGAATTAAATTAATATCAAGAAGCAGCCCAAAATATATTTGCGGTGAATAAGCTCTTCAATATAGCATCTTTACCATTTAGGATGGGGGCTTAGACTGAGTCAGGGCCAGAGGAGTAGATCTGTGAAAGAGTTGGAGAAGGTTTCAAGTGAAGTCAGAGGATGTAGAATGACCATACTATGTTTATGAAACTATTAACTTCAAAGGGGATAGACAGAGTGCAGGAATAAGGACAAGAATATATCCCCTTAATGGTAACAGGGGCTCACCTTCCCTTGCAGCTATGGAGCCATGAGTGAGGTAAAATGACAGGAGAAAACAACATAAAGAAAAAATGACAAAAGAAGAAGTCTGAGTTAAGCCAGGACCAGGAATAAAAAGGGAGATAAGCGATAATATGGTGGAGCAAGCAACTGAGTTGGAGGAAGAGGACAGAAGAAGAAAGAAATCACAGGGTGGAATGAGGAAAAGAAAAAAAAGGAATTTGAAGGCCCTCTTTCAGACTATGTCTCTGTTGTCATATTATACCATGTGTACAGCCATGTGCATGTACAGCCATGAAAAATCCCCTGATTTCAGCTAGCCAATGGCAGGTCCCCGCGACTCAGACTGACCTCAGTCCACAAGGCCTAACTTGAGTTTCCCAACCCATAGGGTTGACCTCCACTCAGTTCTATTACATGTTTCCCCTCCCCTTTCTTTAAAGATGTTCAAAGTTGGGAGCTCAGAAAAATACCCTTCATGACCACCTATGCCTCTGCAGAGTGGATCCAAGGACTGGCCCCATCAGGAGGTTTATGAATTGTGGGGAGGGGGGTGTCAGATCATGGGGATGTTTCAAGGGTGCCTGCGTGGCTACCTTCCTTGCTGGATCTGGTGGCACATATTCGGGGAGGTCACGGACCCCCTGGGTGGGCCCAAACAGGTGGCGGAAGAACATCTTTTATATTTCTATGATGTCAGTTGTACTGTTTCCCTTTTAATTACTAATTTTATTTACTAGCATTTTCTCTCTTTTTCTTAGTCTGGCAAAGGGTTTCTATTTTGTTTATCTCTTCAAAGAACCAGCTCTTGGATTTATTTATCTTTTATAACCTCTTGTCTGCATTTAATTTGTTTTACTTTAATCTTTACTTTCCTTCTATGAATTGGGGATTTGGTTTGTTCTTTGAGATGAAGTGACAGATTGTTTGAGATCTTCATCCTTTGTTGAAGTGGGCATTGTTTGCTTTAAATTCTCAGGACTGCTTTTGCTGCACCCAATAGGTTTTGGCATATTGTATCAACATTTTCATTTCTTTTAAGGCCTTAAGCTCCTTCATAATATCTTCTTTATTCACTAATCTATTCAGAAGGAAATTGTTTAATTTATGTGAATTTTTATAGGTTCTAGTTGTTTTTATTATTATTTCTAACCTTACTGTATTGTTGTCAAAAGAGATACTTGATATGATTTCAATTTTTTAAAATTTGTTGAGACTTGTTTTGCAACCTAGCATATGATTGATCCTGGAGAATGTTCTGTGATCTGGGGAGGAAAATAATGTGTATTTGATGGCTGTTGGATGGAATGCTGTGCAAATATCTGTTAGGTGTTTTTAGTCTCAGGTACAGTTTAACTCTGATATGTATTCATTAATTTTTTATCTTGATAGTGTACCCATTGCTAAAAGTGAGTTGTTAAAATCCCCAATTATCATTTAATTGAATATCTCTCCCCATAGATCTATTTGTTTTATCTGCTGGGTTCTCCAATGTTGGGTATATACATATTTGGAGTTGTTATTTCCTTTTGTTGAGGTCACCTTTTTATCATTGTAAAATTACCTTCTGTGTCTCTTTTACTGCTTTTTATTTGAAGTCTATTTTATCTCATATAAATATGTTTACTCTTGCTTTTGGATTCCATTTTGATAGAATAAGCTAATTTACCCCCCTACTTTGAGCCTATCTGTATCTTTAAAGGTAAAGTGAGTTTCTTGTAAGTAACATATAGTTTTTGTTTTAATCCACTCAGTTATTCAGCATCTTTTAACTGAAAAACTTAATCCATTTGCATTCAATTTAATTACTGATAAGTTGGGTCTTACTACAGATGTTATGTAATTTGTTGTCTAGTTTTGTTATTGCTTCTTTCTTTTTCTCTCTCCTACATTATTCCTTGTGGTCAAGTGACCATGCTACTCTAGTAGTGTGTTTTGATTCTTTACTTATTGTTTTGGCTTGTCTACTATAGATTTTTTGTTACATAATTACCATGAGCCTTACAAGAAACACCTTCTGATTATAACAATCTTAGAATGATACCAATTTAACATATCATAAAGGTAAGAACAAAAACGAATAAAGTACAGGATATTCTAAGAAGAAAATTCTTCACTTGCACTCCATTCCTCCTCATATTTTGAATTTGTGATAGCCCATTTTACATATTCCTATTTTTAATTTTTGAAGAAGGTACTTCTTATATTTACCACTAAATCTAATACTGAAAAGCTAATGTATTCCTCACTTTGGCCAATGAATGGCACTTTCAAAACTCTTTTCAGTTTTTAAAATCAAATACATATAATTCATGGCCTTGGTGGATCTGAAAATTCTAGAATTTATTTATCCCTTTATGTATTAATGAATAGAAAAACTGAAATACTTCTTAAAGTATTGGATGTCGTTAACCAGACAAAGGAGTTAGGCCAGAGCACTGTCGGAAGGTTTAGTGATGATAGCAAAGAAGGGAGTAACTAGCAAATAAACACACTCTGTATAGAGTAATATGCCTAACCTGAGTTTTGTAAATGGACTTCAGATATTTTGGAGAAAAGTAAGCCTATCATCATTGAAATTGTCTTTTCACTTTTCTAGGAAGAAGTTCCATAACTTTGGTCAAGTCACCAAAATATTATACACAACCCCAAAATGTTAAGAGCCACTTCCACATAATGACTGATTATGTAATGGCAATGAGTTATGAAGCCAAAAGATTCAAATTTGAGACTTGGACTTTCTACTGTTATGGTTTGTTTCTGAATGTCTCCTGAAAGCCTCATGAGGTCATGTGTGAGGCATTTCGCAGGTGACTGTATTGAGAGTGTGTGGATATGGATTAAGGGTGTGATACTGAGACGAAGGATAATGGAAGCCCCACTCTGGGTTTGGGTGGCATCAATCAATAGGCTTATCGTCTGGATGAAATATAAAGGGACAGAAAAAAGGCAGTCTTGTTGCTGCTGCTACTTGCTGATTCATTGTTGCCTTCCTGCTTTATCATGGACTCTTTCTCTTCTGTCAAGTCCCTCTGCCATGCTATTTGTTCTAGAGCCAGCCGACTATGGACTGAAACCTCTACACACTGTGAGCTGAAATAAACTTTTCCTCCTTTAACTTTGGGTGTTGGGTATTTTGCCTCAGCAATGAGAAAAGTGACACACATATTAACTGCATGATTTTGATGTCATCTCTAAAAATAATAAACAAATGCAAATATTTTGTTACTTATTAGAAGTTTCTCATTTCTAATTAAAGGTGTATTGTGACAGGTATTATAGCAGCAGCCTCAGCCACAAACAGGTGCATCTAGATATTGTTTTTCTAGCCTCAACCCTTATCGACTAAAGCTCAGTTAATTTATCATTTGGCTTCTGCCTTGATTTCTTTAATGGGTTCCTGAATATTTGACTATTACTATTTCTTTGTTATACATTAATAAATACCCTCATTCTTCCACGACTATTTTATTATTACTATTTGTTTGTTATACATTAACAAACACTCTCATTAGAGGGCTTAATCCCCCACCTCCACCAACTCCTGACTCAGAGCAAGATACTGAGTGCCTGAAATGTTGCTAGGAACCCAGCTATATAAATGGACTGAGTTCATACTATTCACTATGCAAAATATAATGTATTCCTATTCTAGTATCTTGACTCACTCTGGCCCTAGTGTATATCTGTCATCAGTCAATCCACAATGTCTTCATTTAATTTTTCTGAAAAAGAATCCTCCTAATGCCTAGCTTTATGGAGCTGGGCCAAAGGTTTTATATTGTGTAAGTTTTAGTCACTTTCCTTTTAGCCCATCCTCATCATCCCTCCAATTCCTTCATTTTCCCTGAATCCTGAAGAGTAAACTGAGTTCCTGATGGTCATTACTCCCTTCTGCAGGCACGTAGGTTTCAGCTGTTTCCACACTGCTAGGTTGAAACCACCCATCCATCAGCTTTCTCTTTTCTAAAGTCTTAGTTGTTATCTCATATCTCCTGTGATCTCTCTCCCCTTTTTCTGTGTCCTTGTGTATTTCTCTCTTACTTTCATTATTCTCAGGATATCCCTTGTAGGAGAAAGTGGCTGAAGGGCTGGATGCTTTTGCATTCTTTCTTCTTTTCTTTTTTCTCTGATTGAGTTTATTGGTACATTTTAGGTATACAATACAGTTACATTCATCATTGGGATCATGTACCTTTACATGAAAGGTCTTGGTGCTCTTGTTTTCTTTAAACTTTTACTTGGTCCCTACTCTCTTGCTGCCTTTCATCTGAGCCATCTGTGAATCCTGCTATAGCTGGTTTCAAGCTTTTGCTTTCTTGTAGACCATTAAGCAATCTTCTTATTTTTATACCATGCCTAGTGCCCATCCTCCATGGTTCCTGATACCTCCAAGTTCAGATTCTCACAAAGTTCCTATGGGGATGAACCTGCTTGCTGCTGTCAGTTTCCCTGTTGTTGACTGTCATGATCCCCTCTACTATGCCAAGTCATTTATCACTTTGCATCTTCCAAACATGTATGAAACACCTGCATGTGACAATAATCTCATTTTCTTCCTGGGCCTATATCTTTTGATTTTCTTTTTAGTTTTAGTGAGACTTTGAAAGAAACAGAATATAAATTTATATGGCCAGTATACCACATTTAATAAAAATTGGCACTATTTATTTATAAATTCACCAGTTAACAATAAAGGTTTTACATACATAAAAATCACAACTGATAGCAATCATAGATAGTGGTTGATGCATTGTATCATCCTCAGTTTCTGACATTTATTTATATTTTAATTTTTTGTTATAATTTTAATTGTACTCCTTATGGAATACAATGTAGTTATTCAATATATAATACATTATCCAATGTGTAATGATCAAATTAGAATAGTTAACATTTCCTTTGATTTAAACTTAAAAATTTTTATTAACACATAATTGTACATATTTATAAGGTACAGTATATTTCAAAACATGAATTTAACACATAAATCAGGCTACTTAGCATTTCCATTTTCTTATCATTACTTTATATTTGGAGACTTCATGCTCCTCTATTAGTTATAAAATACATAATAGGTTATTGTGAAGTATAGTCACCGTACTGCTCTGTGCTTTTTGTATTTTTGATTGCAGAGTATTAAGGTATTTTCAATTCATAGAGAAAAATAGCTGCAAATTTTGCATATTTCTAATCATCCATTTTATTCCAAATATTTTAGCAGTGAAAGAAAACATTATTTATAAATATTAAGCGAACACATGGATTTTTTGAAATAGACATCAAACAAACAATAATTGAAAAAATAATTCAGTTACTGTTTTGTGCAGTTATGAGTTAATTGTTTTAAAGAATTCTTCTGGATATTATCCCAAATGATCTAAGTTTTTCTTAATTTAGAAACTATAGTATGTTTTGTATCAGAGTATCTGGTAGTCTCATAATTATCTTCAGCATAAAGAAAAGCATGAAAGAGAAACATCAAAAGTCTTTTTATTCAAAGTTGATTCAAACAATATCTAACATAGTTCACGTTTTGTCATAGTAAATATTTAGTTTGAAGTCAGCTGAGGAGACAGTTTCTTAAGCTGTATATGACTGATGTCATTCCAGGATAGCCATAATGTTTTTTAGAATTTCAGAAAGACTTCAATTCCAGGATATGAATGGAGCGCACATGTCCCTCTCCTTCCTGGAGACTCACTGAAATGACTATAAGCAAAAAAAAGGAGCAATTCATATACGAACTAAGAATATAAAGAGAACATCAATATACAAAACATTGGTAAATTCCACAAAATGGAAACTAGATGATGTGATGAGCAATAATAGAGAGAGCTCCAGCTCTAAGCCTGTCCCACAGAAGCTGAGATAAAATGATGGTTAACTTTAATGATGCTATTCACTGGAGTCAAGAGTCAATAATTACCCAAACTAACTTTCATTGAGTATTTGTTATATGCCAAACACTGTCCCCTTTAATCTTCATGGGAATCTTACAAAGCCAGTACTGTTGCTGATTCATAGCTGAAGAAACCGGGGCACAGGAAAGTTAAGTGGTATGCCCAAGGTTTCACAACCAGTAAAGACAGTGGCTACTTGTGAAATTGAACTGACTTAAATCTCAGAATTGCTTTCCTGTACTGAGGCTTTTTTGTCAAGCGTTATGTTTAATTTTTTTTGTATGTATATTTCAAACTTTAAGGCATATTTTTATTCTTGACATTTTATCTGCATTTATAAATTGGAATGTACTCAAACACTGCATTTTAAAATTGAGCTTTTCCCACTTATTAAGAATGAGACAGCATCACAAACTCACAAATACTAAAACTGTCTATAATATCATTGCATCACAACATGTTGCCCATTCATATATTTCTTAAAATTGACAATTATTTCATGAGAATACCAGGAACCTAGTGGAAGCATCCGACTATTGTCTGCTGTTTAATTGAGCATAGCATTCATGGGTTGCTCAAACATACTTGGTAATACAGTTTTATAAGAGGACACATATACCAAAGAATTCAAAAAACACTGGCTTAGACTGATGACAAATCTCTAATATAATACATTGTGTTTGCTTTAAGTACAAATGTATAAATCATATGGCAAAGTTTGCTCAAAAGCAAATTAAACTAAGAGATGCAAGTCAACACCTCATTTGTGGACCCTGTAGGAGACATGTCAGAGATATCTCCAGTGCCAGCACACACGGATCCCCTTTCCCAAGGCATAGGACCCTGGTGGCAGTATTTATACTGCCAGATTTTGTGGCTATGGCCACAGTGGACAGGTTCAACAATTGAATCTTGCCACAAGTTAGTGAGTTGGATTCCCTCTCCTAAGCATTTGGAATTGAGCCTGCAAGTGCTTACAGAAAAGAATGAAGGAATAGCCAAGGAGGAGAAAGGGAGAAACTTTTTGGTACCTGGTTTCAGTGCCTCCCTGACACCAGGCTGCATTCCAGGCTTTGGTCTATAACAAAATCCTGAGTATTTCAAATAAAAGTCTCTATTTTTGCTTTGGCTATTTGGTATTTATGACTTGAAGTCATAATCCTAGTTTATAGAATCTACAATGTAATAAAATTCCTTATTAGTACATGGGTTTGCTTTTTATTTTGTAATCTGGTTTCAAGTATTCAAAATATTTGAAATGAATTTATACTATGTCTTCTAACTCATATGGCTTCTGAAGAACAGTATGAAAGCTTCTAGTTGAAAACTTCTGGGGATTCTGCAACAGGAATAAGGAGTTTGACCAGTCTGAATTACAAACACCTCCTTGGCAAAGTATAAAAACTACACTTCCAGTTTCCAGTTGAAGCAAATAAGCAGGAAATCTTTCTTTTTTTAAGTAGGAAAATTTATTGAGAAAGAAAGCTTCTATCTAAGAGAGACAGAAAGCAAGAAATCTTGTCTTTCTAGAGATGTTTTCTTGTGTGTTAGTACTTTGAGATGAGTGGGACTCACACAGGAGCTCTGGAGACTCACAGGCTCTCCCTGCTGTTCTAGAAATTTTGCCCCTGGGCTTATTGTTACTGATATTCCTGTATCTTCCAGGAGGAAGCAGTTGTGCTTTTCATTGGCTTCTCCTAACCTGTTGTCCTTGTTGGTGGTGCAGCTCATTCCTATTTGTTGGCTGCTCAAGACTTCTCCAATCTTTAGAGACCATGCCCACTTAGTCAGAGCTTCAGAAAAGAGGCACTGCCTTTCCCTCTCCTAAACTTTGGTCCATCAATTATAATCCCAGGCAATAGAACATCCATTTTCTGCAAGGGAAATTTGTTCCCCTCTTCAGAGTGTCCTGTGTTCCCATATTCTCAATGGAATAATCTCAAACTCACTTGGCACATGATAGATTTGCCAAGATCTGGATATTTCAGTCATATTCATAGTAATTTCATCACATTTATTGAGTTGGATCTACTGGCTGGTTTGTTGGGATAGTCTAAAAAACACTTCCATTGGTCTCTTTTGGCCAGGAAAGTCAAGCCATTTATTATCATTGCAAAATTTAAAGAGGAAGCCATGTGAAAAAGCAAAAATAATAAAACAAAAGTGTTAGAAAGAACGAATGAAAAAGGAAGAAAAATGAAAGAGTAAAAAGAAGCAATCAGAGAGCAGCAAATACTGGAGTCTAAAGAAAACGGAACTGGTGGTGGAGGTTGGAGGTAGAGCTCCCCTTGACTGTGATATGGAGGCCACACACCGCAGCAGGGTAAAAATGATTCAAATAGGAAAAAGAATCTGCGACTCAAAGATGACTGTTCTGTGCAGCCTTTTAGATCCCTCTGTACCTTACTGAGGACAAGTGATCCAGGCATCTGGCGAAAGAGCCTGCTAAATTGGGTGTGGCAGAACTCAGACTGGGCTGCATCTAAGTCTCCCAATGTGTTCACCTCAGTTCAGCTGCCAAGGGAGTACGTGTTGCCTGGTCTTTGCGACTTGCAACACTTGATGGCAGTTTACAACATATAAGGAATTCTCATAATCATGAGCTTATTAGATCTTCATAACCCTGGAGTGATGCATATAGTACTTTATAACACTTAAAAATTAAAGAAAGTAAAAGAGAAAAGTCATTTTCAAGTTCTCTTGATGACACATCTCATATTTAATTCTTCACAACAGACTTTGATTCAGTGATTAATTTAGTGGACTCTCAGCTCTGGGAAACATGCAAGAATATGGATACCCTTTCTCTTTGTTTGAAACAAATAATTAGCAAACAGATATCAAGAAAAAAATTTTTTATAACTGAGCAAGTTCCAAATTCTTTCCTATTTAGTCCTACATTTGCCTTTACAGGAAACAATAGCTCATTTACTGAGCATTTATGAGATTGTCATTTTATATTCCTTATTTAAATTTGAAAAAAGTCATGTGATTTACTTCCCTTTCAATGATGAATTACTGAAGTTCAGAGAGGTTAAGTAACTTCCCAAGTGTTACACAGCCCACACAGTGGCAGAGTTTCAATCTGAACCAGGATCTAAACAGAAGCTCATTTCTTAATCATCATCCTTGTGGTCCCTGTATACAACACTGTTAAGGAAAAGTTAAATTCTTTCCAGCAATCATGACCTAAGAATGCTAGAAAAATTTTTTTTTAATTTTTCATCAAAACTGGTTTAAATTTTTTAACTTTTAAATTTTGGTGATCAAGAGAAATTACTTTCTTGTATTATTTTTTTCTTTGCAATTCAGGATGAATGGGTTGTTATTCTACTTTTATTTTGTGTAAATCACTAAAATCATCAATATTACAATTATTATTTGTATTTTTTTATGTTTTGGGTACCGGGGATTGAACTCAGGACCTTGCGCCTGCAAGGTAGACACGGTGCCACTGAGCTAAATCCCCGGCCCAATATTACTATTATTTTAATTGTAGAGCTATTTTATTTACATAAGGCAGAGAATTTTTTAAAAATAAAAGGTATTTGATTTTTTATGTGTCAATATGATTCATGCTAGATTCTTACAGAACATTTTCTTTGTTTATTCATCCCTTTCCCCCCATACACTTTGTTATCAATTGTCCCTTCTTGTAGTTATTTTTAATGGTGTTTCCTTTTTTTTTTTTCCTATCTTGCTTCTATTTCCATTTGTTTGAGCAAGCTGCTTTTATCCTGGTCTTTCTCCTAATACTTTGACAGTTTTACCTCCTTTACTTTCATTAATGACTACCTCCCCTTTCTCTTGCTCACAGTGACACTGAGGCTTTCCTATTTATTGGAAGAAATGCTGTCATCTATTTTTCTTCCCCCAGAGATTCTGGTTTTCCACTTTCCCCTCATTCCAATAAATGCAAACATTAAAAATATGCTCATCCCTTGGAAGGCATTGAGGAAAGGAAAGAAGGGAAAGGAATAAATATGAGAAAAGGAAAAAATGGAAACAAAGTCTTTGTACATGGTGTGGGGAGAAGGTGTGTGAGAGACTGCTTGGGCCTGCATAAGATGGCTGCCCTCAACCTTAGCCTTTGCCTCGGTGGAAAAATCCCACTAGACTACATACGTGACTTATGGCAGGTCTAGCCCCTGGGCAAACAGGAAATCTTACAGAAAGAATGGCCCTTTGTGCTAACCACAGGGTCACGGGATCTGGAGCAGGAAGCAGGTGGTATTTCCTTGTCCTGCTTGCCCCTAGAGATTGTTAAGTTAAAGATTGCATAGGGTTAACTGTTGATGTATGCCTTCCCACTTACCCCTCCCCACATTTGGTAAAATACTGATTGCTGTATGGTTAAATGCTTGAGTGACTCATGTGATTGATTTGTTTGAACTGTCCAATAAGCTTGCTGAACCTTCCCCCTGGGATAACAGTATATAATCGTTTTGCTGAGCCAATAAAGCGCCTTTGATCAGAAACCAGACTTGGGCCGTGTACTCTAACTTCTTAAAGATTTCCTCCACAGACATTCAAGATCGGATCGGCCTCTGATGACCCACGAATAAGAGGCGGCTTTCACCTCCTATTCCCCGCGGGACGGGGTCCCCCCAGAGAGCCGCAAAGGTGAAGGGAGGGCGGGGAAATGGAAGAAAAAATAAGAAGCAAGATATACCATGTAAAGGTGGTGATGCCTGCCATCATATCGTACACATAAAATGTACCAATACACTTAATGAATAAAAAAATATGTTCATCCCACCTCCTGGTATTTCTTGCCACATGCCTTGCTGACCATGGAATTTTTTGAATAGTATTATTTAGTCCTCTTTTCTATCACATCCGTTATATTTTTCTGAGGTTATGAAAAATTTTTGCTGTGGCCCTTTCTCTTGCAAGAGTGTATATCTAACACTTAGTGGTCCTAAACACTTAAGGATAAATATATTTCGCAAGTTTCATAGCTCACCACTGCTCCCTCTCCATCATATCTGTATACTGATGGGGTTTTTCTAATTATAAACAAAATTATATGATGATTAAGATTTGCTTGAAGATATTTGGGGGTAATTGTGTGTGGCTATGGATAAAATAAGATTAGCTTTGAAACTGGGTAGGGAACTGGGTGTCTTTCTCTCTGCATGTAGTCTCTGACATTTCCTGTGTATGTCCTCTTTCCATGTGGCCTTTTCAATAGAACAGTTGGACTTGCTAAATGAAGGTCTCCCAAGATCACAAAACTGGAAGCTTATATATTTTCTAAAGACTCAAGCCTGGAACTGGAACACCATCCCATCTTGGCATTGTTTTGGCTAAAGGGAGACATGGGGCCATCCCAGATTCAGTGCAGGAGGGACACAGTGGTATGAACGTTGGATGGCATGACTTGTGGGATAATTTTTGGAGACTTGTACCACATCTATGTATAAATAAAAACTTCAAAGTTTTAAAGTTGACTTGCCTTCTCTTTTCCAGATGGTAATTGCTGGACACAAGCAATTCGTGGTGGGTAGAGAGACTATGGCCTGTTTTTTCCCCAATTAGCATTTCTCCTCTCCCTCCAGCTTGCCAGGAGTTTGGCCCTGCTTGTGCAAAAGCAAAGACAGATAACCACAGTAAGGAAAGTGGGAGTTTTTAATAGTGATTCTTCCAAAATAACTCCCACTTTCCTTATTGAGGCTTTGCATTACTGATTTCTACCTGAACTTCATTTATGGTGATGCCCCACTTTCTTTTTAGCCACCCTAGGTTTCTCAGGTTACCTCTTCACATCTGTTCTACCTTATCACTATTTCTAGTTTCACTCTTACTTTTCAGTAACCTTATACACTGCACCTAGACTAAGTTGCTTATTATTCAGAATGCATCCATATTAAAAATTTGACCCTGTGTCTCAATAACGTTGACCACTTTAGCTATTTTATCCAATAAAGAAAATCTGTAAGCCCCACCCTCGCTAGAAGTTGTTTCATTCACTGTCACAATAAGCAAGTGAGAAACAATTTTTTAGCTGCATTGAAAATTAGCAATATCAAAAGAGGAGTTCACAAGAGAACCAATGTTCAACCCATATGAATTCCTGATTTCAAAGGACACATTGTCCTATTAATAATGAATAAGGAGACTAGGGATGTATCTCAGTAGTAAACTGCTTACCCTGGATCCAGGCCCAGGATTCCAAACTCAGCACTGCAAAGATAAAATAAAATAAAAATAATGCATAAAGGAGGCCTATTAACCTTCAGAAGATGTATTCCACCTGAAATGTGCAAAAATTAGCACATCTATAAACAAATGATAATGCACGAGCCATCTAAGAAATGCAATAGTTTGATTAAAAAACAGAATTTCTAGCCTAGTGGGTACTGAAAGCCCCAGGCCACCACTCATGGCTACAGAGGCTGTTTGATATATAGCTTTAGGCTTTCCAGGTGTGCATTGATATAGAAAAGTTTAATGCAGCACCCATGTCAAGTCTCCCTAGGACACAATGGCTTAGTTGGTGATGGCTGGCTCCTAACCTAATGTAGCTGATTCCCTAGCCATTATGTTGACCCTGTGTGTACTGCCTGTAGGAACTTCCTTTCAGGTAGATGGAGTACAGACCAAATAAATGTATCCTTTGCATCAGGGCTATAGTTAGAAAGAAATGTGCAAAGAAATTCAATACAGTTATACTTAAAGCAACATTTAAAAAATAGTACTTGTGAGGTAAAAAAACAACCCATCCTGTGAAGGTGGTGGTGGTATTTGTAATCCTAGCATCCTGAGGGAGGAGAATTACAAGTCTGAGCCCAGCCCCGGCAATTTAGTATTTTAGTGAGACTGTCTCAAAATAAAAAAAAAGGGCTGGGGATGTAGCTTAGTGTAAAGGCCCTGGGTCCAATAACACACACACACACACACACACACACACACACACACACACACACTTCCATCTAAAAAAAAATTATGCCTTAAAAATCACTTTTACTGATCTAATCAATTGAACGAATTAAGAAAAATGTACTCTGGAGAAATGCAAAAGCCACAGGCTTGTGAAACTGGCTTATCATGAGTAAACTAAATGTCTAGTTACACAGTAACTGAGAACTACAGTGATCCTATGGCTGGCTGAACAAAATACTGTGTAGTAATTTAGTAGTGAAGCTTGCCCCCTTCTGGACATGAGTAGGGATTTTAAACAAAAGGTTGAAATCTTTAAAAAAATTTTTTTTCATTTCATCTTTCATTTCATTTCAATGCTATTAGAAAAGAAATGGTGGGCAGAATAGCTGTTGCACTTATCAGCCATATAAGCTTGGCATAAAGACTTGGTTCAAAATCAAGGCTTTTTAAGGCCTTTGGAAGGGCTGAAATGTAAACCCACTTGAGTTTCAAGTAGAGGAGGTGCAATGGTCTGAATGTTTGCATCTCTACAAAATTTATATGTTGAACCCTAATGTTGTAGTGATGGTATTAAAAAGTTTGGTTCTTTGGAGATGAGTTATTTGCTTATGAGGGCTCTGTTATCATAAATGGATTAGTGTCTTCTAAAAGAGGCCCAGAGAGCTGCCCCCCCCCACCATCATGTGCAGATGGAACAAAGGCACCACTATGAGGAATGGACCCTCTCCGCACTCACAACCTGCCGGTGCCTTGATCTTGGACTTAGTCTATATGAGAAATATATTTCTGTGACTATAAGCTGCCCAATGTAAGGTATTTTGTTCTAGCAGTCCAAATGAACTTAGTACAAGTTTTTAACTTGAGCACTACTGGCATTATGGATAAAACAAATCTTTGTTTATAAGCTGTCCTATGCATTGCAGGATGTTTATTAACATCCCCAGTCTCTACTGACTTGATGCCAGTATCAACCTCTGTTCAACCCCACAGGTCCTGAACATCAACAGTGTTTGCAGATATTGCCAGATGTCCCCAAGGGAACAAAATCATCCGCAGCTGAGAACCACTGAAGTAGAGAGACAACATGATCTGAAATCTTTCAATAGCCTCCCTCTTTGCTTCTATACTGAGAATAGACTACAAGCAACAGAAATACTAGTTAGGAGTGAAAAATTATGATAAAAAGGTAGTTGAACACTATATACATTCTCAAGTTAAAGATGACAGAAATTTTGAAAGGACAGCCATAGAGTGAAAAAAGGTCAGATAGCAACAAAACTTTTGGCATGAACAAGTGGAATTGAGTTTCTCTTAACTGAAATGGGAAGACAGCAAGAGGGGCTAACTTGGCTGTCATTTGGACTGGAGAGTATAGCTAAAGGGCACACAATTTTGAATATGTTACATTCAACAGGCTTTTTTTAGACACTCAAATAGAGATGTCAACTTGCACTAAATATACAATTTGAAAATTAGGGGAGAGATCAAGACTGTTACTAAAAATTTAAAAGTCATTAGCTTATAGTTAACATTTAGTGAACCCACCTAGAAAGTGAATATAGGTTTAAAATTTAAAAACAAGAGATACAAGATTGAGCCCTAAACAACTCCAAACATTTAGAATAAGGGATATGAGAAAGAAAAACAACAGAAACAGAAGCAACAAGATAGATAAGTATAAAACAAGCAACTATGATGGTCTAGAAGTTATGAACACGTATACATAATTTTTCTGTTTACATGAAATGGCTTCATCTTAGTTACTCCTATTATAATGTGATCAGTTATAAATATCTATAATTTATTGTACTTATCTGCCATAATTTGTTCTTCTATGTTATGAACTCCTGAGAATAAAAAAGATTTACCACTGAATCTTTAGAGAAACTAGTAGTGACTGGCACATAGTACATAAAACATGTTCAATTGATATGGAAATTTAATATGAAATATCCTTCTGAAATGAAAGTACCTGTAAAATAAGACAACATTCATTGAGATTCTTAATTCAAGATTAGCAAAACTCATATATATTAAAATAACTGTGATTGTCATTGTCAAGAACTCAGCCCCCCAAAATCTACCATGCTGGATCCTACTATGAAGAGTTTACCCATTTTTACCTTGATTTCAACCAAATCATAGCTATTAATTAACTAATTAATTAACTAATTTGTTTTTTTTGAGACAGGACCTTGCTGTGTAATTCTGGCTGGCCTTGAACTCATGGTGATGCCTCAGCCTTAGCCTCTCAAGGGTTGGGATTACAGGCCTGGCCACTATATGTATATGGACTTCTGAGATAATTTTATTTGAAGAAGAACATTGACTCCAAGACTGTCAGCAGATGCAGCAGGGCACATGCTTGAATCTAAATAGGAACAATTAAGTTTTATATTGCCTTTACAGGCTTTTAATTGATTAAATAAAACTCTTGCAAGGGTCAGATTATGTAAAATTATTTGTATATTAATATTTAACCTTATTTAATGGCAATTAACAACTTTATAGATTACACAGATGAGAAAACTGAATCAAAAATATTAAGAAGTATACCCTGAGACATCTTGCTGGCAAATGGCAGAACTGGATTTGAAACCAGATTTGGCTTAAAAAAATGTGATCTTGGGAAGTGGGAAGGGTAGGGGAAAGGAAATTTAAGGGAAAAGAAAAAATATGAGAAAATGGAAATACAGTATTTGTAAATAGGGAGGGGAGGAGGGGGTGAAAGGAGGGAAGGGGAAAGGGGAAAAAATGAGAACCAAGACCTGTCATGTAAAGGTACAAGATTCCAATGATGAATGTAACTGTACTATACCTAAAATGTACCAATAAACTCAATGATGAAAAAAAGTGATCTTAAATATGAGGATCTACTGCCTCACATATGTGCAATGACTATAAATAGTTCTTTTCAATGCTGGGGATCAAAACAAGGGCCTTGTGTATGCTAAGCACACACTCCACCAGCAAGCTACACTTCTAGCCTCTAAGTTGTTTTTCAATGTAGTGGTTAATTTTGTTATGGGAGAAAGAAAGGAAATATGAAAATAAGAATAAAATTTATATTGTGGCAAGATTATAGTCACTACTCACAGATAATGCTGGAAGAAAACATATAAAACAATAATTGGAATGTTCCCAGAAGTAAAAGTATGAAATATATGTGTGTGTGTGTGTGTGTGTGTGTGTGTGTGTA
>NW_022900928.1:46301471-46307896 GCF_012274545.1 Fukomys damarensis
ATATATATATATATACTGACCCTCCCCATATAGAGGTGATGATGCCATTATTTTTATTATGATAAAATGCAAACTTACACAAAAGTAGGACAATATAATGAACCACTTTATACTGTATGCATCACTCAATTGAAATTAACTCAGCTAATCTTCTTTTAAATTTTCATCTGTAGTAGTCAGCTTTCGCACTACTAGAAAAAATATCCAACAGTAGCAACTTAAAGGATAAGAGGTTTATTTTGGCTCACAGTTTTGTATTTGGTTTTTGGTTTCTTGGGGGGGCGGGTACCAGGATCAAACTTGCGACCTTGTGCTTGTGAGGAAGGCAGGGCAACACTGAGTGGCTCAGTTTTTGAAGTGTTCACAGCATGAATGGCTGGCCCCACAGCAGAAACATCATGGTAGAAGAGCAGGCAAAGGAAAGTTGCTCACCTCATAACAGGAAGCAGAGAGGAAGAGAGGAGCCAGAGAGAAAGTCCAAAGTCACATCTCTAGTAACACACCTCTTCCACCCAGGCCCCAACTCCTAACAGCACTTTATCAATGAACTCATCAATGAATCAATTCACTGATAAGTATAGCACACCCATGATCCAATCACCTTCCTAAAGCCCCACCTCTGAACATGAGACTTTGGGAAAAAAAATACTAGATCTAAACCACAACATTCTCCCTTAGTTCCTAAAAGGCTCATATCCACTCCATCAGGTAAAATGTATTTTGCCCATCACTAAAGTCTTAACAGTTTCAGCAAGGCTGAAAAGTCCAAGTCCAAAGCCTCCTCTGAGACTCTAGCAAAACCTTAGCTATGAGCTACTGTAAAAATAAAAAAGAAACACACAGGGTTACAGGGTAAACATTTCATCTTAGACAAACTATTTGACAACTACTAAAAGAGAAGTTTACTTTGGCTCATGTTCCAGTCTATAGCACGGTGACTTCAAGGTAAGATAGCATGGGGGATGAGGGAGGAATACCCGCTCACATCAGGGAAGACAGGAAACAGAGTGAAGGGAAAAGCCAAGGAGGGAGATATACCCTTGCAAGTCATACCGCCAGTGACCTGCCTCTTCTGATCAGGCCCCACTCCCTTTATGGGCAAGTCAGGTACATTGCCCCCATAATCCAATCACCTCCCAAAAGCCCCACCTCTGAGCTCATGAGGTTTTCAGGGGACATCTAGATATAAATTGTGTTATGGTTGATTGATTGTGTCAACCTGAGTAAGTAACACCCAAATAAACTGGCCTAGTGTGGTTCTGAGTGTGAAAGACCCGCGATAGAAAGGATTATCACCAGAACAGTATGAAAGGGAACAAAAAAGAAAGAATCGCTTCTGTTTTATTCAGAGGAGCTCCAGTCTTCACTTTCATCATGGACCTTGTCTTCTGGCTTCAGCACAGTCTTCAGTTTCCATCACCAACCCTTCAGCCTTCCATTACAGACCCTTTGGCCTCCTGTTATGGGTTCCCACAGGACACTAAATGGAGCTTGAGGCCTTGGACTGGATGCTTCAGACATCCAGTGCACAGGCAGACCTTTTGCACTCTTCTGCACCCAACTCTGTGGACAACTACTGGTATATCGTATATTATATGTTTCTCTAGTAAGCACCAACTGCTAAAAACTATAACACATTTCCATTAAAAAAATATAGGAACACGGAAATAGAAAGGAATCCAACTAAATCCAGAAAATCAAATATTAAATCCTGTGGCTCCATGGCCAGCACCCAGGGCAGGTTGTGACCAGATATGAATTCCTAAGAACTTGGGCACCCCTGTCCCAATGGCCTTGCTGATTGCAGCCCATGTGGCCTCTCCCTTAGGCTGGCTCCATTCCATGTCCGTCCTCAGCAAAAAATGGATGCTTCTGGCATCTCCAGATTCTTAGGGTTACCACTGCACCTTTGGCTTCACACTCACAGCTGCACATATCATCCTTTAAGGGGCACAATGCCTTGCCTCTCAGGTCTTCCTTTGAAATATAGGTAGAAGCCTGGATCACACCACAACTCCTGCATTCTGTATGCCTGAAAAGGCAGCACCATGTAAATGAAATCAAAGTCAGCAACTAGTTTGAGCAGTAGCCTGACCCTCTTGCCCCATGAATGCACAGGCCTCTGAGTATCGGGGTGGCCCTGATTGAACAGAGTTCCATGTGGCTCTCTTCTCAAAGCACAGATTTTTGAAGGAGTTTACCCCTTTTACACTCTTGAGCTTGTGATGAGGGGTCTCGCAATTTTCTGAGATGCCCAAGGCATTTTTCCTGTTGTCCTGATGCAAAGTACTTTACTTCTTTATATTTTTAAAATTTATTTAAAAAACTTTTAGTATTAATATGTGTTTGCAGACTTAGTGATTATATTTCTCATGGTATGTGTATATAATGTCTTAATTCATTTTTCATCCCCTTCCCTTCCTGTCCCTCCCTGTTCCCTCAAATGTCTTGGTTCTCTTCCTATTTACAAAAAATTATCACTCTATTTCCTTTTATCTTTCTTGAAAATTTAAAGATTTTAATGTAATACAAATAGGTTTTAATAAAAAAAACAGGAAAACACCATTCTTCTATGAAAATTTTCATAACAAAATAGAGAGTAATAATGGTTAATATGCTGTGTATTATTATCTTTTTCTTTTTTTGGTACCGGGGATCAAACTTGGGCCCTTGTGCTTGCAAGGCAGGCACTAGAACCACTGAGCTAAATCCCAGCCTTCATAATCTTAAAAGAATAGCCAAAAGCCAGGGATTTAGCTCAATGGAGCCACCACCTGCCTCGCAAGTTCGCAAGTGCAAGGTACCCAGTTCAATCCCAGGTACAAAAAAAAAAAAAAAAAAAAAAAAAAAAAAAAAAAAGCCAAAATGTTACTCAAATACAAGTCATAGACCAAAAATAAAAGATTCTCTCTTACAAAGAAAAAAAACCAAATAAAAGCAAAACTTCCTTTTCAGTGAGCAAAGGCAACTGGAAATACACATGAAACAAATTAACTTTCATTCTAAAGTATTATTGAAAGATCAGAATAGATAATTTGGGGAGCGATTTGAATTTCTGGCTACTTCCTATATATCCATAATCTATATTTTCACATAAGAGAAATCATGTGATATTTAACATGATCATGCCAGCTCAAACCACCAGTGGTACATGGATGACTGTCCCAGTGCGTGGCTTGAACCACTAGTGACTAGTTATTAGCATAAGATGATGGAACTCACATCAGAGTGGCCCAGCAGTGAGACATAAATTATAGCCCCATCATGAACATGTTGAGCTTGTGTCTGCCTTATTTCACTTGACATTATATTCTTAAATGGCTCAAGTTTATCTTTTTTTGTGGCAGAGTAGTACATCATTGTGTATGAGTACATTTTTATTGATTCATCTGTTCATGGATATATATGCTGTTTCCAAGATCTAGCTATTATAAATCGTGCTCCTATAAACATGGGTATGCATATATCTTTGTAATATGATGGCTTCAACTTTTTGGGGAAGATATCTAGAAGGAGGATAGCTGACTCAAATGGAATTGTTAATTTTTGAGGAATTCCCACTATAAATTCTTTAATAGTTGTACTAATTTACATTCTCACCAACAATGTAGAAGAGTTCCTTTTTCCCTACATCCTTGTCAGCACTTGTTAATATTTTAGTTTTTGATGATGGTGATTCTTTTTTCTTTTTTTTTTTTTCTGGTACCTGGGATCAAACTCAGGATCTTGCACTGGCAGGCAGAGGAACCATTGAGCTAAATCCCCAGCCTGATGATGGTGATTCTTTCTGTGATAAGATGATATCCCACTGATTTTAATTTTCATTTCTCTGATGACCAGTGATGTTGAATATATTTTCATAGCCATTTGTACTTCTTATTCTGAGAATTGTCTATTCATTTCAGTTGCTCATGTTTTAATTGGTTCTTTTGCTTTGGTGCTTTTTATGATGAATAGCTGGCAAAAATTTTTCCCCAATCTGTAGGTTTTCTCTTTACTCTATTGGTTGTTTCCTTTGCTATGCAGAAGCTTTTTATTTGATATGCTCTTATTTGCTGATTCTTGGCATTACCATTTCTTGTGCCCTTAGGGCCTATATGTATGTCTTCAAGAATTTTACCTACTATGTATTTCAGCAGATGTGTTTGTTTTAACATTTAGATCTTTGATCCCTTTTAATTTAGGCTTAGTATATGGTGAGATATATGGGTCTAGATTCAGTCTTCTGAGTATAGCTATCGAAACTACTCAGCACCATTTATTAAAGAAGCTATCTTCCTCCAGAGTATATCTTTTGCCCCTTTATCAAAGATCAAATAGCTGAAATGTGCCTGAGGTTTCGACTTCCTCTATTCTATTTCATTGATCCACATACCTGATTTAATGCCAGTACCATGGTATTTTAATCACAGTAGATTTTTGTGATGCTTCTTGCTTTGCTTTTGTTACTCAGGATTGCTTTTGCTATTCTGGGTCTCTTCTGATTGCATATGAATTTTATGAATTTCTCTAAATATGAGAAATAGGTTGGTATTTTGGCTGTGATGGTATTAAATCTCTTAGCAGTTTTGGAGTACAGTCGTTTTGATTATACTGGTTCTACCTGCCCAGGAACAGGAAATATCTTTCCATTTTCTAATGTTCTCTATTTCCTTTTTCAGAATGATGTAATTGTCACTGTAGAGATCCTTCACTTCCTTCATCATTTCCTAGGTATTTAATCTTTTATACTATTATGAATGGTATTTTTTCCTAATTTGTCATTGGGCTTATTATTCCTGTACAGGAATGTTATTTTGTGCCGCTGCATTACTGAATTTGGTTTTAATTTTAAGAACTTTCTGGTGGATGTTGTGGGGTCATATCATCTGCAAACAATAATTTGACTTCTTCCTTTGCTTTATATATATATATATATAGATAGATAGATAGATAGATAGATAGATAGATATCCCTTTTCTTTTCCTTGCCTAATTTCTCTTGCTAATGTTTCATACAAGATATTGATCAGGTATGGTGATAGAGGATATCCTTGTTCTCGATTTGAGGGAATACTTCGTTTTCCCTATCAAATATGATGTTGGCAATAGGTGTCACAAATAGCTTTTATTAGATTGAGATAAGGTCTTTCTATAAGTATTTTCTTTAGGGTACTTACAATGAATGAATATTAGATTTTGTGAGGGCTTTCTCTGTGTTTATTGAGATGATCATATGATTTTTGTCCTTGCTTCTATTTACATGATGTATTATTGATTTGCATATATCAAACCATCCTTGTATCCTTGAGATGAAGTCTACTTGGTCCTGATGTATGACCTTTTTGATGATTCTTTGTATTATGTTTGCCAGTAACTTTGTTGAGGATTTTTGAATCTATATTCATTAATGATATTGACCTATAGTTCTTCTTTGGGTTTGATCCTTGTCTGGTTTGAATCAGGGTAATGGTATCTTCCAGGAATGACTTTGGAAGTACTCTTCTTCCAATTTCATTACAAATCTTAAGGAGATTGGTGTTAGAACTTCCTTAAAATCTTTACAGAATTCAGTAGTGAACTTCTCTGAAGCCGGACTTTTCTTAGTAGACAAATTTATTACTGCTTTAATTTTATTGCCTGTTATTGCACAATTCAGAGACTTTAAATCTTATACATCTAAGAATTTATCTGTTTCTTCTGAATTCTCTAATTCATTGGCATGCAGGTTTGTGAAGTAGTTGTTAATGTTTATTTCAACAGCATTTTTGTGATTTCACCCTTTTCATTTTTAATTGCAGTGATCTTTGATTCTTTCCTTCTTTGGTTAGATTGGCTAAGGGTTTGCCTATTTTATTTAGAGAAATAAATTTCATTAATTTTTTGGTCTTAATTTCATTAATTTCTACTCTGATTTGATCTATTTATATGTTTTGACTTATTATTGTCACTGCCTTATTTTCTTGCTGTTTTCCAATCTTTCCCTTCTACTTAACAGCTACCCTTACCTGTTGTACACGATTTATGTTAGGGTTTGACTCTTTTTGGTAAAATGACTTCATAGGTAACAGAGTTTTCCTTCATTGGAAAGCACTTTGAGCCTGTCATGGTGGTTCCTGCCTGTAATCCCAGCACTTGGGAGGCTGAGGCAAGAGGATTGCTGTGAGTTCAAGGCCAGCCTGAAATTCATAGCATGACTGTCTCTAAGTAAATAAAGGTTTTTTTTTTTGTATTAAGAATACATATCATAAATGAAGTAAGTTAAGTAAGTAACTTTGTTTTTTGTATTAAGAATACATCTCTTCTGAGCTGGGCATGGTGGCGCATGCCTGTAATCCCAGCCTTCAGGAGGCTGAAGTATGAGGATCACTGTGAGTTTGAGACCAGCCTGGGGTAGTGAGTTCCATGCCAGTCTCAACTACATAGTGAGATCCTGTCAGACAAAAA
>NW_022900928.1:46307919-46310806 GCF_012274545.1 Fukomys damarensis
CAAAAAAAAAAAAAAAAAAAAAAAAAAAAAAAAAAAAAAGAAAAAGAATACATCTCTTCTGGATACTGGATACTTATACTTATCTCCACTAGAAGGCACAAAATGGTAAGACTGTACTTTTTTATTTTTCATTCATTAAGTGGAATTTTTTAAAGAGAAATTACCTCTCATCTACTACTGATCTACTTAACTACAGTTTCTATGGAAAATTCAGGCAATACTGAATTATTTGGTGTTTATTAGCTTTTAAAATAATGAGTTCATGGGCATCTGAAATGAACAGACATATTTCTCAGACAAGTAGACATAGCAAATAAACATGTAAAAAAATGTTTGATGTCACTGGTCAGTGAAGAGATGCAAATGAAACAACACTGAGATTCCAGCTCAGGCCAGAAAGAATGGCTGCTATCATGAAATCAACCAATAACAAATGCTGGCAGGAATGTAGGGGAAAAGGAACACTGCTCCACTGCTGGTGGGAATGCAGACTGGTGTAACCACTGTGGAAGTCACTACACCTCAAGGAACTAGGATTGGAAGTCCCATTTGACCCAGCTATTCCCCTGCTGCGTAACTTTCCCAAAGAATGAAAAGAATCCTACCACAGAGATGTATATACATCCATGTTCATAGCAGCAGTTTGTAATAGCTAAAACTTGGAAGCAGCCCAATTGTGCATCATCTGGAGACTGGCTAAAGAAAATGTGGTTTATACAATGGAGTACTACTCAGCCATAAAGAATGAGAAACTAGAGACATGTATAGCTAAATAGATGCACACTGAGGTGATACTCAAGTGAAATAAATAGGACACACAAGTGTAAATACTGAATAGTTTCTCTGGTGACAAATTGAAAGTGTAAATAAGAACTAAAAGGTATAATAGATAATGTGAAATAGGAAGAAAGGGGGCAAAGGGGGAGTGGAAGTGGGAGGGGAATGGGAAAGTAATGGAATATGAAAAAAAGGAACCAAGGTCTTTATAAATAGGGAGGGGTTGGAGGAAGTGAAGGGTGGACAGGGAAATGGGGAAAAAAAATAAGAACCAAGATAGATTACGTAAAGGTACAAATTTCCAAAGATGAATGGCATTATATGTTATACCTAAAATGTACCAATAAAATTAATTCTAAAAACAAACAAAAATAACGAATTCAGTAGTGGTTGCCATTGATAATTAACTGATTTTTGGATTTTGTGTGGCTCGTCTATTTTCTTATGTAGCATCATTTTGAATCATGTACATAAGCTCACTCAATGGTACAATTCACTGCTATTATTATGTCTATTGTTCAAATTGTGCTATATTGAAACTGGCTCACCCATCCTTTTGAGATACTAAATAATACTTAGCAGCTTTCTTGCTATTGGTATGACAGTGTATTACAGATTCATCTCATACATTACCTGTTGAATCACTTCTCGACCTTTTGGCTAAGATCAAGTGAAGTACCTGTTCTTATCAGTTTAACATTACCTGTTGAATATGCCTATTTTTCTTAGGTAAACTATCTTGAGTTTATATGAATATTTCTAATTTTAAAATAGAGCTACACAGATTTTAGTATATCATCTCTTAAGAATCCGTCCTATGTAACAAATTAGCATCACATAATTATTCACTTCATTTATCTCAACATTTTGATTCCACATACAATAACAGTACCAACATCGCCATGACAAGTCTACTGTCGAATCTAAGAAAACATTTTACAGGCTTTTTTTCCTCCCCTAGGGCACTGGTGGTGAACCTATGGCATGTGTGCTGCACAGGCTATTTGTTATCATTTAAAACTCTAAAAGGCTCATTACCACAGCCTTAAGGCACGATCCATTAAAGATGTACCAATTAGTTACTCTATCACTTAAAATTTTTCTCAGGATAGCTGGAGTACCAACTAGACACACATTTAGGTATCTTTGTTTTTTTTTCTTTTCTAAGAGATCGTTTTACTTTATAATTTTGTAAAACTATTTAAATGACCCTTAAGTCTAATAAACAAAACATGGCATATATACAATATGTATATAGTATAGAAATAGCATAGAATATACTTTTCTTTGGTTTACATTTCAGTCAACATTATCTAGTAGTAACAGTTATTCTTACCACTATATAGTATCCATCATGTGGATATACCACTGTATTTTATCTCTTGTTCTCTGATTATTGCTATTACAAATAACTGTAGTAACTTTGTGCATGTCTTTGATTTTTACAAGTGTATGTTTAGGATAGAATCCTAGGAATTGGATCGTTAGGTCAAAGTATAAAAGGATATGTACTTCTATATTAGTAGTTAAATTTACTTTCATAGAACTATTTTTCCACGATCACTGGCAAGATGGCCTGCTTCCTCACAACCTCATCAATCATATTAACAGCCAGGATTTTGCCAATCTGTGAGAGACGATAACGCCATAGTTTTAATTTTCATATTTCTTATTTGAGATCGAGTATACTTTCATAGTTAAGAAACATTTTTCCTACCCATTTCTGGTTGTTTTCTGTATATAGTTTTAGTTTAGAAATTAGTCAATCTTAAGAAAAGTTCAGCTTTAACCCTTTGTAGTCATTTCTGATACTTTTTTTATCAGTACATTTGCAATGTTTACATTTGTTGTGTAGAGTTGGTATATATACATATCATCTTAATTTTTTGTTATCCATTCTCTACTAATACCTTTTCCATGTACAAAGGATCTATCACCTTACTTCCTATTATTTTTTATTTTGCGCTTTATAATTTGGGTTGAGAAAACATGCAGTATTTCAACTTGTGTCTAACCTATTTCACTGAACATGGTCTCATGTCAACTTTGCTACAAATGATTATATATAAATATATATATATATATATATTGCCCAGGCTGCTCAAACTCA
>NW_022900928.1:46311210-46315852 GCF_012274545.1 Fukomys damarensis
ATATATATATATATATATTGCCCAGGCTGGTCTCAAACTCACAGCGATCCTCCTGCCTCAGCCTCCTGAGTGCTGTAATTATAGGTGTGTGCCCACCATGCCCCCGGCTTCTAGCTTCTTTATGACAAAACTGTGTTAAAATAATTTTCTTTATCTATTCTTCTGTTGATGGACATTACAGCATGCTTCCAAGTTTTAAATACTATAAATTGTGCTGCATACATGAGTATGTATGTATTGCTGTAATATGATGTTCTTAAATCTTTTAAGATACCTACAAGGGGAATATTGGGTCAAATGGAATTCAGTTTTTTGAGTAATCTCCATACTGATTTCCATAGTGGTTGTACTAGTTTATACTCCCACCAACAATATACAAGGGTTCCTTTTCACCCACAGCCTTGCCAGCATGTTATTTCTTGGTAATAACTAATATTTAGAATATATAAAAAACTCTAAACTTAGACCCTCCCCCAAATAAAAGACCCAAACAAATTGGCAAGCAAAACACAGTTCTTGCAAAGTGGTTAAGTAGCATCACATGCATTAGCACCAAATGCACTTGTGCCAGCCTTAAATATGAAAAAACAAAAACAACAACAAAAAAAAACACTGGACCTTTTCAGTCATAAACCAGTTGCTTGCCAAGGAGCTCCCAAGGAATTGTTGAGAATTGAGCTTTTTCACTGACCATCGCATTGTTAAATATTGAGATTTTTTCCTGTGACTGTAAACTTGACATATCCAATTTTTTCTATCCATTTTTTAGCTATGTCTGATGACTCTACACATACCTCCTTAAAACTACCATTTGTGTAGCAATCTTGTGACACACAAGATTCTTAAGCCAAACTACTGTAAATTATTGATAAGCAACAGCATAAAAATCTGTAAGTCATTTACCGTTTCCTGTTTCATTATTTGGTCTTATGTCACTTCCTTTTCAAAACTCTAACAGTGCCTCTGCCCAAACAACATTCAAAATGGGGCTCCAAATAACCCTTCCATGTTCATTCCACATTCTTCCTAGAATGTCTTCTATTATTTGTTAAGCCATTTTTTTATCTCCACCTCATGCCTTTTCTTACAGCACTGGTTCTCAAAACATGGGGGAAAACGAATGGCTTTTTGACTTCATGGTGGGAAATGAAGAAAATGCTGAGGATTATAGTAGACTCAATAGTGGCTCGCCCAGATGTCCATGCCAAAAATTCCTGGAACCTATGAATATGGTACCTTCAATGATAGTAGGGATTTTGAACTTGTGACTATGTTAAGCACTTCAAGTGGGACACAATGCTGTCCTAAAGTTGTTAGAAAGGCATTATAGGGTGATTATAAGAGAGAAGACCAAATGATGCTGGAAGGAGACAGACATGAAGATGTTACACTTTTGGCTTTGCAGATGGAAGGATCATTAAGATCATAGAATTCAACGACTGCAACTCTGTAACGTGGAAAGGCAAGGGAATGAATTCTCCTTTAGGACCTGCAGAAGAAAACTAGCCCTGACAACACACTGACTTTAGCCTATTGATACCAATTTTGGAATGCAGTCCTCTGAAACTGTTAAGAGAAATAACTTTAAATATACAGTAATTAGTTACATTACAAAGAGGAAATGGTGGCCAGGGATTTAGCTCAGGGGTGCCACGCCTGCCTTGTAAGTGCAAGGTCCTGAGTTTGATCCCCAGTATCAGAAAAAAGAAAGAAACAGGAGATGAATACAATGCTTTTGAGAAGTTTTTATTGTGAAATATTGGATTTAGAAAAAAAGTAAAAAATGTCAATAGTCAGATGTGTACAACAAGTACAGTATTTCAATAGTATGTACATGTGAACAGCTTAACAGTTTTGCTGCAGAATGCATATTTAGACTAATACAATCTAAAAAGGACTTCAATATTCACAAGGCTATTAATACATAAATAACTTGAGTCAAAATGACCCTCACTGTTAAATGCTAAATAACTGTGGAAAACAGGCTAAAAGCACAATACAGCACACCATAGTATCTCCTTACAGGTCCACATTTAAAGAATATAAGCTCATTATGTCAATACACTATAGATCAGAACTGGAATTGAATTACTGGTTTATACAACTGCAAAAAATTTAATTTATAAATAAGGTTGTTGAGGAAAGAGGTTTTTAATTAGGACTAAATACTGTGAAGCCCCTTAGTGATTTTGGCCTTGGAAGTTACAAAGCTTAGTTATTTAAAAGTGATTTTTCATTTTAATGTTAGCTGGGGTTGGGGGTGGGGTCTTTTGTAGCATCTCCAACAAGGTATAAGAACTCTAAAAGTTTATTTTAGAACCATAATGACCACTGCGGATTGACAAATGGCTCTGAAACCAGAATACAAAATGTTACAAATTTTAAAGAAAGATAATGACTATTTTGTGAATTTAGCAAATCTTGCAAACATTAAAATTCATGTTAAGGCATTATCTACCACATTGTTGAGAATACTAAATTTAAGATTACTACATGAAGATCTTATAAAAAACAGCTGGCTTAATTTTCTCCAAATCTTATTGACTCAATCATTTGCTATTATTTGAAAATTATCCTAGATTATATGTTTCCAAATTAGACACATAGTATCACTTCATAATGAACAATGAACTATAAGGATACTCTACTGAAACATGAATCATGTTAATAAGAACTGTTACAATCATCATGTGGTCTTAAGAAAGCCAAACTTTTTTATGAAATTCATAGTCAACATTTGTCTAAAAACATTTAAAACTGATCTCTAATAAAAATTCAATTACAACAAATTTAGTTTTGTCCATAAATTTTAAAGGAAAGAACTCTTTCCTCCTATACAGTGTATCTAACAATGCCTGAGCTTTCAAAAGTGAACTAAAATCTGATGAAATTAAGTAGATCAAATTCCATTATAGACTAACAACTACTAGATCAGAATATAGTTAGGCAATAACTTCATATAACCTATCTTGCACCATCTTTACCTTATATAGAAAATTTTAAAGACTTTGAGACAATTTACTTATACATAGTGCCTGAATCTTATGCAGACTCCAATTTAAGATAAGCATAGATTAGATTATAAAAAGTTAATTTTTTCCTAGATTTGCATTAAATTTATAAACTACGTATGATATACATAAATATTAACTTAGATATAACCACAAATTATAGGGCAAGCAGATATATGGACCACTGTAGAAACATTATGAATTTTAAAGAAATTTTATATTAAAAAAAATAAAGCAAAACATGTAATTCACAAAATACGAACATGAAGCCATAAAACAAAAAATAAAATTACTCTATCAGAAATGATTTAAAATTAAATCTTTAGGGAATTATTTCAACATAATTAAATGCATTCAATAGCCAACAGCTTCCCAGTATCACATAGAATCTAATCACAAAATCATCTAGTCTATATGCATTATCAGTTAGTTCTTAATGCAACCTCAAAAATGTTACTATCAACTTTGATTTCTTTTTGAAATAGGCTTCTGTACATATGCATTTATATACAAACATTTATTAAACATGATTTTAAAACAAACTATGTACAAAAGATCAGCATTCCTATAAATAAAAACATTAGGTGGCAAAAAGGCACTTGTAAGTAAAAATCTACAGTAGTTTTTACAAAACAAAAACACATTTTACCTTGGATACTGTACAATAAACATTAACTCCAATACTAATAATGAAAATGCTAGGATACTAACTCATGTTAATGATGTAACTTTTAAAAACATATTTACATGTACTCTGGAGTTCATTTAATAAAAGCACCATGATTCTCTCCTAAATTCATATTGATGCAAAGTAAAAATACAATTCCAAAATACCAGTGTTAACCACTTTCCTTATTTAAAAGTTTTTGTACTTCTAATTGAAAACTATCTGACTCTAGTATAGTGTTGTTAAACAAAAAAGAAAAAAAAAACCCTGCTGCTTTTACTTCTTAAAACCACACCTACTCTATTATTGCATGTTGCATTTTATAAAGAGCACTACTCATGCACTCCTTTACAACTGTTTAATACTATTGCTGGCAAAAAGTTCTTGGATATCAAATAATTAAAAAGTTACTTCAAACCAGTTGAAGTTTTATTTCAATGCTTTACAACTTAAAAAATGCTATAGATCAGTTACAAAAGTGAATAGGAAACACACCAATTCATTTGATGTGCAAAAATATGGGCATCACAGAATTGTTCCCCCAAATTTACATTATAAGCAGAAACACTTAACAAGTTTTTCAAGGAGATGTTAGTATGCTTCCACTTTTGTCAAACTTTTTACCCTTTGACAACGCTGCAACCTGTTTGAGTAGTTCTCTGTTTTTTGCCTGTGAGAGACAAAAATTCAAGATTTAAAAAGTCTGACATATTGAGTCATCCCGAATACTACTATGTAACTTTAACACTGTTCGTTTATGCAACAAAAGATTTCACTGAAAACCTAAAATGAAAGAGTTGTTATTTGAGGTTTACCTTCTTAGAGAACACGTGTTAAAAGAGATAATTTTCGCAAAGATAATGATCACCTGGGCCAGGGATTTAGCTCAGTGGTGCTGCTGCATGCAGCACAAGCCCAGGGTTCTGTTTGATCCCCAGTAACCCCCGCAAAAAAAAAAAAAAAA
>NW_022900928.1:46316013-46329301 GCF_012274545.1 Fukomys damarensis
ACCCCCAAAAACCCCCCAAAAAAAAAAAAAAAAAAAAAAATCACTTTATCAAAGGCGGTCTCTTAATGATACACAATTTCTTTGAAGCATCTATCAGAACCATCTTCTCTGACCTTATTCATTTCTTTAGTTGCTAGTCATTTGGCACTGTGCTTGTATGACCTAAGTATATTACTGTTCTTAATTTCAATAAAGTCTAGTTTGTTTGGTTTTTTTTTTCATAGATTCAAAATTTCATTCTGCCAATGATCTGAACTGAATTTGCATTTCCATCAGTGTTTTACTTATCACTGAGAAAGACAGTCCTTGATCCAATGTGCTGTGGACTATCACTAGTGCTCAGAAAGGAGGACTGAGTAAGAATCTTCCAATGAATATTTTCATATTTTGACTACCTCTGCCTTTCCACATAGTCTCCAAACTCTGGACAATTACATGAAAAGGATCCCTCATATATACAAATATATTAGTGACACACTTTTAAAGTTTCTGGGCCAAAAATTGAAGACTAACAAAAACAGTGTAGAATCTGAGCCCTGTTGTAGCTTTAAAAGATATTCCCTGGTTGATGTTTTAAAGTCATTTTTTCTTATAGGTCTTAAAATATTTTTTTCAAGACAATTTAACATTAGTGTTTCATTTTTTATTTTTTTTCTACTCTAAATTTAGCTTTTGTATGACTGCATAATACTCTATCATCTCTGTATGCCACATTAGTTCATGAAATATAAAATATATATTATTTATAATGTATCAGTATTATGTAATCTCATTATATATCAAATATAAAATATAAACATTTTTCAGCATTCGTACTTCCACTTCTCCAAACTCTTCATATTAACACCTCTGAAATACAACTGCAAATACCCTCAGTGTTATTTTAAATGTTCAATGAAATAATTTCATGTTTAATTACATGATGAATAGGGTGTTTTCCTATTTAATAGTTATTAAATAACTGAGGTGACAATGAAGTTTCAATTTCAAATTCAGTATCAACTTTAAATTTTAAAAACAATTGAAAAAGGACATAAACTTAACAGTTCAAGTCAGTCAGAAGGCCAATTAATTGAGAGTGTTTGGCAGGGAAAATCAAGTAGCATATTCATAATCATTCACTCAGCAGACCAGTCACTGTGGTAGTTAAAAAATTTTCCTTGATAGTTACATCATATTTGATTTATATTTATAACAGACCCAATGGGCAAAATCCAAAAATTTAAGAAACTAATATTTCAAAATATAAAGTCACAAAAAGCATAAAAAACCTGTCTGTAAATCTACCTCAAAGAGACTATTGCCAGATCTGTAAGGTACATTCATATAAAAATGTTTATACTGAATACAGAAAATGGCTACAAAGTGAACATCCATATTATCTTTTCTCAATAAAGAAATTTAAAAAAAATCAAATATTTTTATATTCTAAGCACAAAACACAAAAGCTTGGAAAATAGGTCTTGAAAGCAGTCTTTCCTTTTAATGCTCCAGCAAATTTTCAATCTGCATTTATATATTTAGTCTCTAGCCACACCACTAAAATTTATTTGTTGATAAATTATGCAAGAAAAAGCCTTTAAGATAAACAGTGCATTAGTTGTTAAATGGATACAAATCCAAATTTAATTTGATCATAAATATTAATACATTCACAATACAGGTATAATCCCTATGTCTTGTTGTTGGGTAGTCTTAACCACTTGTGGTACATGCATGCATGACTGTCCCAGTGGGTGACTTTTTATTAATTTTATTAATAAAAACCATTAGATGAGTTTGTCCTACCCCAGTGGCAGAAGCTGCCTGATGGAACTGTCATGCATGTACCACCAGTGGTTCAAGCTGGTGGGAATGTGTTAATTATACAATGTAATATTTAAATATATACACATGTCAACATTTTTTGTCTTAAAAATTATTTATTATTACTTCTTGCAAAAGTAAATGAAATTAGGGTCAGAAATTTAGCTCAGTGGTTCCGCTGCCTGCCTCGCAAGAGCAAGGACCTGAGTTCGATCCCTGGTACCAAAAAAAAAAAAAGTAAATGAAATTACTTAAAAATTCTTAAGCGAGTTATAAGCATTTAGACATGGTATCCTAAAGGAAAGGATATTAGAATAAGAATTACAGATTCAGCTTTAAATCCTGGATCTGCCACTTACTGTGTAATATGGAGTGTATCTTCTTATGTGTAATAGAGAAACTTCAGTTTTTTTTTTTTAAAAAAGAACTAATCAAATATGTAAAGAGACCTAAAATAATGACTGGTACATTGTAGGCACATAAGTGTCAGTTTTCTCTTTTAGCCACTCCTTTACATTAAAAGAACAGAATTTTTATTTAGAATTCTTAGTGGTTATGGGGTATCTAATTAATTTTTTGGTACTAGGGATCGAACTCAGGACCTTGTGTTTGCAAGGCAGGCAGCAGCACCACTGAGCTAAATCCCGGGCTATTTTACTGTATTTATTTATTACTTTGGTACCAGGGATCGAACTTGGGACCTTGCACTTGTGAAGCAGGTGGTGGAACCACTGAGCTAAATCCCCAGCTATGGAGTATTTTATACATTTGTGTTAGTGAGGTTCAGTGCTTACTCCCAAGTCTGAAAGTTTAAAATATCTTATGAGTTAGTAGAGCAAGATGAATTTTCTTAAAGAATTTAATTCTTTATCATATTCCATTCTTAAAAATAAGAAAGTAACTATATTTACTCAGTTCACTAGAGTATCTCACACTAGCTGCCAAAAGGAGTGGATGAAAAGATGGCAGTTATGACAGAATGTCTGCAGAAATAACACAAAAGGTACAGGGAATGGTCTGATTAAAAAACAAAACAAAACCCTGAATAATCTCAGATAGTGGGAACAGTGCAGAACAGGTGAAAACCTGGGGCAGAAGATATGTTTGTATTTCTTACTAATTTTGTGACCACAGTTTCATCTGTAAAATGAGCATCCCACATAACTCAGATATTGTAAAGAGTAAGGCAGCATATGTAAAAGTGTTGAAAATGTCCTGTTTTCATATAAATATTACCTACGGAGGTATTATGTGAAACAGCAGCTACCCACCAAGAGGAGGCAGGCTTAAGATACTAATCAGGGTAAAGCAAAGAAGGTTCTTTCATGCTTGCAACTGCAGTTTAAAATTAAAAGTTGCTTTTTTGAGCAAAAAGAACTATGCTAAGCCATGTTTTGGTGTGTCTGTTTTGTTTTGTTTTTGAGACAAGGTCTCACTATTTGTCCAGGCTGACCTCGAACTCACAACAATCTTCCTGCTTCAGCCTCCTTAGTGCTGGGATTATACAGATGTGCACCACCATGCCTAGCTTACATCATGTTTAAGTACTGCTTATAGTTATGTTATCTCAGTCTGGATTTACCTCAGAGCTTTGAGTACATGACATTAAATCACAAATCATTAGGTGGGAAATTATATTCCAGGCAGCCATTTAGTGTTACATAATTAGGATACCATAAAACTAAAAGTAATACTTGCTAGTGGGAGAAAAACAGTAATATACAAGAAGCCTGATATTATAATATAGGCCATCTCTGAAAACAGATGGCAGATTGGCATTTCCATAAATCTGCACTCATGTAACAAGTTATTTGAATGCCTACTATGTCCCAGGTTCTATGAGAAGCTCCTCTTCAAAAGTATAATATAGTAAGATCAAGATGAAAACCAGACAATCAGCCCAAATTTCATCAGCTGGTACCTAAGTCCTACTCAATTTAAGATACTGGCAAAGACATAAAACTATATGAGAATAGCCAATAAATATCCCTTGGTTTTAAAGCAGTATTTTAAAAAATAAAAATAACAACATACGAGGGCAGGCAAGTGGGCTGGCTGGCTTTCTTTTCTTCAAAATTATACTTTTTCATCAAGTCTGAAGTCTATGGGCTGACATCACCTATTCTTTTAAGACTTAAACCCCTAGACCTTAAAACTGTGTTACTCAAAGATTAGTTCTACAAATGTCAGAATTTATAAAATGGAGAACATGTAATTTAGTGTGGTTTCATTTCTAAATCTGTAAAATGCAGGTAACAAGCAAGTAAGAAAATAATCTGTATCCATGTTTGATGTTCATCATCCCTGCAGGTGAGACATGATGTTCTACCCTGTTACTTTGATAGCTTCCAACTTCACCATTCATTCTGCACCTTTAAATTCCATTTAATATGCTTTGCAATACTCTGTGACTGAGATCTTTAACAAGCTGTTGGCAGAGAGGAGTTGTATGGCGCTTTGCAAGCCAAAGTACACAGGTTAACTACACTCAATTTAAACCACTGCAAGCAACATACATTTCCCTCATTCAAGATCCCTGAAAACTGGTTTTCTATATTCACTCCCTTTCTCACGCTCTGGAGATAAATAGGATAAATGACTGTACTAAAGACCTCATTTATACCTTAGGTTCCATAAATATGTTATTTAATTTTTTGCTATTAACCTAATGGTCAAGTAGACATATTCCAATGGTTTCTTCTTCTGAAACTTCATTTCAAATTTAGGCAAGTTTCCAGGATTAACGTACTGAATTGCTTTTCAAGTGATTTCAAACAGTACCTTTTAATGGGGTCACAATTAAAAACATTAAAACAGAAAATGCAATAAATATTCATAAAATGGTGATACTAATTCAGTCTAAGTGGCTGAATGCTATTATCCAAGTATAACCATTCTTGACTATTACTTTACATAAATAATATCATTTACCTGAAGTTGTTCCACAGTTTCTTTGTGAGCCTTTTCCATACTGTTCATCTTTGTTCTCAAATTTGACTCTTGGTACTGGAAGTCTGCCTTGAGTTCAGTTAACTGAGATTAAAAGAAAAAGGAGATACATAAATCTGTATGTGCATATATATGTAATTTCTGCCCACGTACAGAGACCATTTAAAAAATCCTTTACAATAAACTCACATTCACAGCAAAAATGGAAAATGTTAATAGCAATTTCTTAAATTTTATAGCTATTTAGAATTCATCTTGTGAAATGATGAGTAATGTCTGCTCAAGTATAATTTTAGTGTTAAGATAACACGTGACTAGTAAACTTTTGAGAAGTTGCCTTTTTTTGTTTTTGGACATAGTTTGAAAACTGGCATGCTGAAAGAAAAGGTTAGATAGGGCCTGGGATTTAGCTCAGTGGTTCTGCCACCTGCCTCACAAGTGCAAGGACCTGAGTTTGATCCCCAGAACAAAAAAAAAAAAAAAAATTAGCTATAACTTGGGAAAGTACTAAAGTTAAAATATTGTACATGTCAATATAAACTAAACATTTAAACTGGTTTCAAGTTAACATAAGCTTTCATTGACAAAATAAAGTTTTACATTAGGCAAGTGCAAAGAGAAACATTTTCATCATCCAAGAGTTCTGTTGTTTTTATTTAATTTTTGTCCAGGATTTTATATATATATTATCACCTCAATCATTTTTACTTGAGGTAAAAATGGAGAGCAAAATACAGAAGTACAATTAATGCATAAGGAGCCCAGGAAGTGATTAAATGTAGCAAACAAAACCCCAGTAGTTTGAGGAAGACTAAATGATCACTTTTTTCATAAATATAAATGACATAAATAATGTAATATCTCAAAATTTAACTAAGAACTGTTACATAATTTCATTGTTAGAACCATGCAGTTCAGGTTATTTGAAATGTTCATAATGAGGGCTTCAAAAATTTACACATTTTGTTTCTGTAATTATCTAGTACTGAGTAAAGTAAAGGATGTATAACATCAATAATGAAGTCACAGTGTCTTATTTTCAAGTAAAAGCTCTTGTTTTTGACAGATTCAAAGTTTCACTAAATTCCCTCTCTCAATTTCCTATACAAGAATTCCTGTTCTGAAATGCCAACTCCCACCTACCACCTAAGGTAATTATTCTACTCTACACTGTGAGTTGCTTTTAGACTATCACCTTCTGGAGAATATTTGTCTTCTCTGTCTCTGCATCCTCATGCTCTAATACAGTGCTTGGCTTCAGAAGTCACTGAATAACTGCTTGTGAAATACATCCAGGAAAAAATTTGCCTGTCTGATACATATAAGAAAAAGTTGAAAATGTGTAGCTATTTTAGATTTATGATTATTTTCCTTTTAAATCTGCTAATTTCAAATCCCAGTGATGGTTTCTGTTTTGCTTTTAAAGAGGAACACTAACAATGCAGAAAATTTCAACTAGTTTCATTAATACAGAATAGTCACGGGGGGAAAATGTCAATATACACAATCTATTGACATTGCTTTTTAAATCACTGCTCTTATGTTGAAATGTGGCAATTTATTCAACTTTTTTCAAGATTTATGTAGACATAATTTGGCTTTGTCTCTAAAATCCTGGGCATAGAATATATTTCCATAAAAGCTCATTATTTTAAAAAACTTATTAATCAAAAACAACTACAAGAAAAACATATCCATAACTACCCTAATTTTATCTGACATGTCAATCTTAATTTTCATACACTACATTTACTTAAGGTACAAATGTACTAAAATTTTAGTCCATTAACAAACTGTGAGAAACCGTATTACAAAAGCTGGACAAAAGCCAGTTCAGGCATTAGTGCTACAACAGCTTCTCAGAAAAAAATGATTCTCACACACACTCACACACACACACACACACACACACACACACACACAAAATCATGTCTTATTCATAATTTAAAAAGGAATGTTTTAATATTTTGTTACTACATGAGATGTTTAATACAGTTCAACCTACATTGATTGTCTGGGTCCACAGAACAAGCAGAAAAACAGATTTCATCCTCAAAAATGACAAAATCTTCAGTAATATCCCCTATGAGCACTTACACATTTCAGAAGCTGTAGTAAATACTTTGCATACTTAATCATCATAACCCCATGAGATAGTACTGATGTTATTTTTAAAATGAGAAAATTGGAGTTTAACAAAGTGAAAGCATTCAGTTCACGGTCAAAACAGAAAATGCTAGAACTGCAATTTGAACCAGAATATGCCTCAGTGACTTCAAAACCCGTCTGTTGCTGTATGCCTACTTGCTATTATGCCATTCTGATTTTCTATAAGAAAACCTTAAATCTACTTGTAATTTGTTAATATTACTCTTTTCACTAAGTAGACAACAGGATTATGTGTTGATTTAACTGAGAAACTAAGTCCCCAAAACTAAATGATACTAAACACCTATGTGCTATTCATTACTAACTAATAACAACCCAAGAAATTCCCATACTACTTAATACTTCTCAGCTGTTAGTTGATCTGGAGTGACTATATTCAACTAATTTCTCAAATGGTAAGAATTTATAAAACATTTCATTTTTATCTCACAAAGCAGGAATTAGACTTTTAAAATTACGTGCTTAATGAAAACTAATGCTCAGAAATTATTACTATTCTAATTTGCTCTGTTATTCTTGGAAGTACAAAAATTCTGAAATAATTTTTACTTATCTTCATTAGATTTTAATGATTTTAATTTGATTCTCTGATTCAATTTGGGTTTCTGAAATTTATCTGATAAGAATCATGTACAATAAACATTTCCAAATTGTTAAAAGTTGCAATTATTAATCAAGAGATAAGATGTAAATCTTATCAGCCTTCAGTGAACCTTGTCCTTACCTTTTTATCTTTTTCTAAAATGGTCTGGTCTCTTTGCTGTAAGAGACGCTTAAGTGACATCACTTCTTCTTTCAGTTGACTTATAAGGACAAAATTGTCTGTTCCCCCACTATCTGCTGACTGATTTATAGAGCTACTAAAAAGAAAAAAAGTAAAACACAGTTAAATGAAGTAGAAGGAAAATTAGCAGGTGTTCAAATTGCATAAATTAGACAATTCCACAAACATCCTTAAGGCTAATGCAAAAAAATATGTACCTGACAGAAATGGATGCAACTGGCAAATTACCTTACTAATGGCACACATTACATACACCTGCAGAAATATAATTCAGTATTAGCTTTTAGGGGGTCAATACTTCTAGTGTAAAGCAATAGGCAGCCAATTTGTACAGTAACATCAGCAAACTTTTGGCTAATGAACTAAAACAAAGTCACACTAATAATATTTTAAATCTAAAAACATTTTCTAAGCAGGTCAATTTTAAAATATCACAATCAGATCTGTGTTTCTTTGAAGAACAATTAAGATAATGTTCTCTATTCAGATGTTTTCTTGTGACACCGAAATTTATTCCCCAACTAGAACAACATAGTTTAGTGCCACTTTTTTATTGCCAAAATTAAGTTAAAATGCTCTTAACTTTTCTAGGTGACTCAAAGAAATCAATGTAGAAGATAATATATTTCTATGCTTTTATCTAGCAATAACTGGCAAACAATTATAATTGTTCAACTACGCTGAATTTTTGCAAACACTAAGGAATTCATTTTACCTATCTCCATTAGATGGCTTAGATTCCAATTTGGGTTTTTTCTTTGGAGTTTCATTCTGAATTGCAGCAGAGGATTTATGGCTGAAACCAAACAATAATAATAAGAATAATTAGAGTAAAAAGGGTAGAGGCATCAAATCATGTTATTTTTCTTCCCCTAAAATATTACCGAACATCACCAAAATTTTTTGAAAGCCTACTTAACAAAATTAAAGGGATATCACAATTGTAAGAATACATTTCAAAAACTTTAGAAAACGTTAATGTATTTACCTCTGTTTCCACAGTCCCTGCTCTTGTTCTGGACTTAGATTGCTGATTCTGAAAAATATAAACAACATCTGATGCCAATATGTATTTACTCACCTATATTTTATAAAATTCTTTCTCCACAGGAATTAAATTATATGTTATAAACAAAACTTAATGAATCATAATCAGAGACAGGCAAAATTAAATTTTCAGTTAAGCCAATATACTGAATAAATCACATTCTAATGTGATAAATTCTAATCAAATTACTAGCCATCTTAAATTCTTTAGAACAGGGAGTATAATAAAAGGGGCTGATTTTGTTTTTCTTCAACAAAATTTCCATAATTCAATTTAGTACCACACAAAGAGCTAAGGAATATAAGCATAAAATCTACAACAACAGAGTTCTACAATTATGAAATCAAGCAACCCCTATACTTCAGCTGCCTTTAATATTTCATAGAGAAAACGTTCGTCTTTGAAGTTAAGACTGTGGGGCTAGAGGTGTGGTAGAGTGCTTGCCTATCATTAGCTAGACCTGGGGCTTGATCCCCACCACTATAAACAAAATGAATAAATAAAATGGATATTTAAAAAAAATAAATAAAGACTTTTCCTGTAGTCCTTAATCAAGACTCCTTTTTCAAGTAATTCAGGTTGCTCAGAATAGTGTGTTAAGCTGGTTGAGGACTACTGTAATGCCTCAGATTCTTTCCTAGTTTCCTACAAATCCTCTTCAGTCTTTAGGTCTCTCTTTAGTCAGTACTCTGAGGAAATTATGTTGCAAATAGTGGAAAATTTAATGGTAAAAAACAGTTTTATATATACATATAAGACTGTGGCTTCTTTCCCATTTTGTCCTAATAAGCATTTCATAGCTCACTATGAACCCGTTTCTTTCTGCTGTATTTGCACTTCAATAAATCATTCACTAACCCCTACCTTATCACTCAATATCTCATCTGTAAAGTGGTATTATGTATCTTATAGTTATATAAAATTTACTATTCTTTAGTTATGGAAAATTTTTTGGGGAAAAGTAAAAAACAAACAATGTTCTTAAGAATCAGCTGTAAACAAATATAAAAGTGAAATGGCAGCTGTAATTCCATCAACCAGTTATTTTTTACTGTGCCAATGAGTGGCAACTCTGAGGAATTCACCTGTTTCTTTTACAAATTTCATTACAGTATAAGCATTAGCAAGCCATATAATCACATATCAAACAACAGCACTAAGCACAAAATATATTAATAATGAGTAATCAGAAATACTTGGAATTCTCATCTTAGTTTCCTAAGGTTGTCCATTCTCACAGTCAAATTGACCTTACTGCCACCCCTGCCACTACCACCATCATCTCCCCATTAATCACCATCTATTATAATATGTATGGTCCTCATACTTGTTCTAATCTACTCAATTTAAGACAGAATCCTACCAACTGGTGGTTCAAAAACAGTCACTAACCACCAAATATAAAAATAGCACAGGTGGCCATTTATAGCCTCAAGTTCTGCATCTGAGGATTCAACCAACTATAGATGGAAAAATGTAGTTAAGATTCAAATAGTAGTTGTTACAGTTTAATTATGAAGTCTCCAAAAGAATCAGGTATCAAGGGTTTGATCCAAAATGCAGCAACATTCATAGGTGAAGTATGGAGAGGTGACTTGATCACAATGGCACTAACCTCATCAATGGACCAATCCATTGATGAATTCAGATCTGAACGGGCTATTGGGAAGTGGGGCTCAGATGGCGGAAGGTCACTGGGGGCTTCCCTTTGAAGAGTGTATCTTGTCCCTGGCCTCTTTCCCTCTGCCAATCTCCTTTTCTTTCTGCTTCCTGGCTGTCACGAAGTAAGCAGTCTTCCTTGCCATGATATTTCTGCCTTGCCATGGGCCTAAAAGCAATGGAGCCAGACAACTATGTACTGAAACCCTGAGCCAAAATAAATCTTTCCTCCATCAAGTTGTTTAAGTATTCTGTCACAGCAACAAGAAGCTAACACAGATATCACTGTACAAAGGAACAGAATTTCTTTCTTGTCATTATCTCCTAAGCAATACAGTAGAACTATTTATGCAGCATTTACATTGTATTAGGTATCACAAATAACTGAGATAATTCAAATACAAAACAATCATAGGTCATATGCAAATACTATGCCATTTTATATAAACCACCGTGGCCAGCCAAAGATAACTGTTTCTTAAGTAACCCACAGAAAAAGTTACCATATTATAATTTTATCCCTGAAAGCACACTTTATGTTCTTTCAAATAGTGCTATAGCAAACTTATCTATAAAGGACAGGAAAGAGACAATTTTGGCAGTTTTAAGAGTAGGTCTAGCATATTCCATTATGGTATGTAGTTATTTTGTCATTTTATTCTTAAAAAAGAAGCAAAAATAAGAAAGATTTTCTCCTTAGGATAATCTGATAAAAGACAACATTTCTTCAAATTAGCAGATTAGAAATTATTGCCCTGCAGTCTATCATTGTCATATTTAGAAAACACTATGACATGATAAAAGTAAACACCACAAACAAACAACAAAAATCTTCAGCCTTCAACAGGTGTTTATGATCAAATTTTAATTAAAACTACTATGAGTTCCAAAATATATAGTAGGTATCCTTTTTCTGTATTTGAACAGGGTTCATATCTATGTTTAAAAAAAAAAATAGTGAAGTACCACTAGTTAAAAATATTATTTCTCACTCTGAGAATTTCCAAGATTAAGAATGCTTCAGCCGGGCATGGTGGCGCACACCTGTAATCCCAGCACTTGAGAGCTGAGGCAGGAGGATCACTGCGAGTTTGAGACCAGCCTTGGCTACACAGTGAGTTGCAGAGCAGTATGACCTACATAGTGAGACCCTGTCTCAAAAGCAAACAAACAAAAAAAAAACTTCTAAGGAGATAGGGATAAGATTGCACAGTTTTCAATCACTGGTGTACATTTGCAAAAAAAAGATGAGGCTCTAATACCTGAAATCATTGAAGTACTAATGAACTGATACACTTACATTTTGACTTTACTTGCTATCATTTTACAGATTTATTCCATAAATGTCCTATGATTACTCTAATAAACAGCTAAATAATCCAGGTGTTTAACTGTTCACACTTCATACAGTAATACTTGACATTTATACAGACTTCATGAGGAGACAGCCTTAGATACTCAAGACGCTTACCATAGATAATGTAAACCAGACTAACACATAGTCAGTATTTGCAGATAAACACCAATATAAACTTTGACATACCTGTAAAATGACAGAAGGGATTTTTAGAAGATGTCATTTCAAAGTACTTACTTGTGATGACTACTGCTATGACGATGGTGATGATGGTGATGGTGGTGATGATGTTTCGAATGATGCTGATCTTTCTCAGTAAGAGATGATGATGAAGAATTTGAATGCGAAGATCCCAGGCTCTTCCTTTGTTCTTTTGTCTTCTGTAAAACTCTCTTGTATGATAAAGTACAGAGCCAGCATAATAATTTTCCATCAACCTTTTAAGAAAATAGTTGTAGTAAGTATACGTGTAAGCTCGCCATAAGTGAAACCCGGTAAAACAGTGTTCAACTTCCAGTTACATTTCATATATACAAGCAAAAATTAGTGAATGCATGCATTCAAAATTTTTGCAAAATAGAAGTAAAATCACACTTCTCTGAACGTTCAGAAAACGCTTATTCAGAGGATTATAAAACTGGTGAGGATGATTGATGCACTTTCATAAGTTTTGAGGCATTTTTAATTTGAAGAGCGATATCTTACCCTTATTCTTAGAAAATAAGCAGAAATGACTGATACGCTTTCAAGAAATCTAGCCTGAATTCTTCTATTCCTGTATAATTACTAACACTTCCAATAATAAGTATTGTGAATTTCTAGAAAAAGAAAGCTCAAATAAACAATTGATTCTCATTATTTCCAGACTATTTGCTAAAATTTACTTGTATCACCAAAATTAATACTTGTAACACATTTATGGTCATTTACGTACAGGTACACAGCAATGAAAACTTGTGTCACCAGAAAGCACACATTTATGCTAAGGTACAACAAGGTGGCACTTCCTTGCTTTAACTCTCATACTGTAAACAAGTGTCCTTTTTGTTTTTCAAGCTTTTCTGCTTTCTGTTGAGGATTTTGATATGCATAATATAGTCCCAAAGGACAGTGCTAAAAATGTACAGCATTCCTAAGCTCAAGAAGGCTGTAATGTGCCTTACAGAAAGAAAAATATATATTAGATAAATTTTGTTCAGGCATCATAAGTGCTGTTAACCATAAGTTCAATTAATACATATATATATATAAAAGTGTTATTAAACAAAACACAAAATAAAGTTATGTATTGGTCAACATTGGCACGAATCTAATCATGTTTCCACAGGAACAATACCTCAGTATTCACCAATTCAGTGTTTCTACAACTTTACAGAAAATAAACTACTACAAATAGCGAGAATCAACTGGATGTAAAACAAGAGGAGGAGGGGGCCAGGGATTTAGCTCAGTGGTTCCGCCACCTGCCTCGCAAGCGCAGGGACCTGAGTTCGATCCCTGGTACCAAAAAAAAAGC
>NW_022900928.1:46329311-46333053 GCF_012274545.1 Fukomys damarensis
GGGGGGCTTCTTTCCAAATTAAGACCAAATCTACAAAAATAAAATAAGGTTTTTGTCTTCTGTTTGTTCACATAAGAAGTGCTGGAGGGACATGTCTTACAACTAAGGTACATACATTGCTGTGTGGGGACCTGAGGGAGCCCCTCAAAGAGACAGTCATCCTCCAAATCAACTGAAACTGATAGACAACAGGAGGCCTGTGTGAATGCTCATCAGCAGAGGAATGCCACATGCATAAACATACTTATTAAGTCACTGTGGGTAGAGAAAAACAAACAATGGTTTCAAATACGCGCCCATATCAAAAGGCAGAAGACTAACTTTGAATTTTATGTGATAATGTGTCAACAGATATTGTTGCACATCAGCAACTTCAAGTGATCAGTAAAAGGATATATAGGTTAAAAGTTTACTAAACCAAATAAAGGATAACCAAATAGTGCAGAATGGACACAGAATAATCTTTTTTCTTCTTTCATTTTGAGATAGGGTCTCACTATGTTGTTCAAGCTGGTCTTGAAATACTAGGCTCTAACAATCCTTCTGCCTCAGCCTCCTAAGTAAGGCAATAAGTATGCACCACCATGTCTGGCTTGAATAATCTTTAAAATGTAGTAATGCAATTTATCGATATGAATTCATATATTATGTTAAAAAAAAAAAAAAGAAGAAATTCACTATTCCTATGTTTTAATCTACTAATCTGCTTTCAGGGACCCAAAGAACACACGTCTCAGTGTATCAAGTATAATTTTCAACCTGTTTGTATTAATTTCCAGGTGTCATAGCATAAAACATACCTTTCTTCTTCCCTCCTCTTTCCGATCAAAAGCACACTGTTGTTTGCACTGTTCACAAGTCTGAGGTGGCCCATACTTTTTTTCTGAATTTGTGCAACGCTGACATTTGGTACCAATAAATGCTGCAATTATGTTACAGTACTGACAAGGCTTGGGCTGAAAAACAGACACACATTTTTTTGGAGACATTTGAAAATCCCAAATATTTGCAGCACAAAGTATATCCAATATTACAAATACTTCGGGGATTAAGGAAACTCAGAGGTAAAAAATATGTTTTCTGTCAAGTATGTTACCCTGCCCACGACATTCATCATATTTCTATTGATTCAATTAATATGTACTTGAGAATCCTGAAACTATTACTCTTTATTTAAATAAGATCATAAGTATATACATTATTTGCATGATATGCTACATAACACAGAAGCTGCACAAAAAAAAAGTTTTCAAAGACTGAAAATAAAGGCACTGTAAGTTTTGAGAGATAAGTCTCATGTATTCAGAATTTGGGGGAATAAGCTTTTATCATCCAGGCTAGCTCAGTTATTAAATCATTTATTCAAAAAATAATTTTCAACCTACAGATGACTTAAGAAATAGATACTATAGTTGAATTTTCAACTTTAAAATACTGGGATAAGCACATGCAATATTAATTATAGTAAATATACCTTGATTTTCTTGGACAGTCAAAAGAAATTAGGTTAGTACAAACCCTTAAGATCAGCACTATGAACAGTGACAAGTAATGCGGACATACCACCAATGACTAACACACGTGCAAGATAACTTGTACTAGGATATTGTCAGAAATTTTGTGAAAATCACCTGAATTGTGCTGCCATATAAAAATAATACTACGGATAAAAAGTATGAATATGCAAACTTTACGCATAAGTGGGTTCTCCACAATAAGGAGTCTGTTATATTTGAATCTTCAACAGTGAAATTCAATATGCAGTACCTAAAAGATGCATACAATGTCAGTTTTTAAATACTGTCACCTTTTCATCAGATTTGTCTATAGAAATTTTATTTCATGAAAAATTTTGATACGTTGAGATATGTAAGAACATGGCTCTAGATGTTTTTTATAAGGTCCCTCTTGGTGAAAAACATTAATTGACCAGTAATAATAATATAAAATGAAAACATAAGACACTTACTGTCCCAAACTGCTTCACATTTTGAGCACACTTCTTACAAATTGTGTTAGTTTTGCTGAAAAGAATTATACAGATATGATCACATTTCTGTACCTTTCTGAGGTAACTGGCACAATGTTAAACTAAAGTAAATGAATAAAGTCAATGGTTCATACTACTTGAAACAATCTAAAGCAAGTATTTTTAAAATATGAATATGAGGACCTTTTTAGGTTTTACATAAATTTAATTACAAAGCAAAAAGATCCTTACGGCTCATTTCCAGTCACAAAATCTTCATACATGTCATTATTAAAGCACAGCATTACCTATCAGTGCCTACTTAACCTCATGAATTCTTTTTCTATTTGTTTTCTTAGGCTAATTTTTTCTGTGCTCTCAAAGTACAATCACCTGTTTAAAATTTTCTGCTATTCTTTCAAACCTAACAAGTTACTAGGTTCTACCCTTGGAAGGCAGTTGGTAACACCACTGATCCTTCTTTACAACCATTAACATTTTAGCTTTTTAAAACAGATAAACAATTTATTTGCATTTTTGCAAGCAAGGCTATACATTTCCCATTTAGTAATTTACCCTTTATTTCTTCATAAGCAAACTGAAGTTTAATTGCAAAATAACAGTCACTTTGGTTTTGGTTAACATTCTCCCACAATCTATGTATAACTTAAAATTTTAGAGGCCAAATCGTTTTAACACTTAATCAGTTTCAAGATACAGGAATAACACTCAGTTCCTTACATATAACACTTGTTTTTAACAATCAGAAACTGTTCATTATACAAACCTCTCTTGTTGAAATTCTGATCTGCAGTAAGTACATTTTACAATAGGATGCGCGATCCGACATTCCTGTAATAAGACAGTACATCAGTCAGTATCTACCTCACTTACTGGCCTATCTCGACAAATGTCTAAAGACATCAGTAAAACCTGCTAATGTAAACAGTTGGATGACTTATATATATGGCCACACACAACATAATTCCTTAGGGAGGGTGTACATGCCTTTGTCTTTATTAGATGTAGAAAGTATGTTACAGATAAATTAAGAAAGCTGTCAGGGCTGATTTCAAGGGGTGGTTAAATGTGAAACTACTTATTATTTTGCACCGTTGCTCACAGACAGCATCCTGGCTTTAATGGGATGGGAGGAGCTCCAATCATAGAGCATTCTGTTCCTAAACCAGTCGCTTCGCTTTCCTGGACAGGGAAGAAGGATGCCATCAGCTTTGCGGCTTCGGGTTCCTAGCAAGAAAGTGCAAAAACCGTCCCCAGCCTCCTAGCGGAAGGAGAGGACAGACCCGGCAGAAAGCTGAGATGAAAATATCTCCACCCCAAGGTCTCTGCGGCATAGACAGGTGTCTGTCTCCTTTAGCCCCACCCGAAACCCTCTGACGCTGATGGGGCCCGGTCCCCTCTAGGGCGGTCTAGAAGAGAGTAGGTCGCTGGCTTTCTCACGCACCGATCTTTCACACCTCATGCTCAAGCTCTGGGAGAAGGGAGTGTGTTTGTGTGTGTGTGGGAAACCTGGGCTCTAGACTCCCAAACCCGGAGGTGCCGGCGAAAGGCAGGGTGCAGAGTGGCGGCCACCCAGCCCCTCAGGATACGGCAGAGGAAACCCCGCCCGCCCGGCGCCCACGGACCTTGCAGAGCTGCTGGCCCTGGGAGAGCTCCTCGAAGGGATAACGCTGGGTACACTTGGTGCAGGCATACAGGGCCGAGGCCGCCATCCTGCTCCTCAGTCTCCTCCTCCTCCACCGCCGCCCGCTC
>NW_022900928.1:46333466-46336375 GCF_012274545.1 Fukomys damarensis
CCCCCCCCGCCACAGACGCCGTCCTAGCCGCTCCCGTTTAGGCCCCGAAAGCGGCGGAGGGAGACGGAGTGGTAGTTCTATGCGATTTAACTGCGTGGCCACGGATCCGCTTCCTTCTCGGCCTCGCTTCTCCAGCCCTGATTGGCTGCGGTGGACCCTGCGTCAGCAGGCCGCCCCGCCCAACTCCAGCCCCGGTTACGCCGGGAGCGCCCACAAAGGCAGCGAGGCGCTGGCCAATGATAGCCCGACCCTCGCAGCGCGCGAAATCCACTTCAAACCTACCCGCCCAGGGGCCGCAGCCGAAGCTAGTTCAGCAAAGTATTCGCGAAGGTTGTTCTCTACCTCCCTTTACTTCCACTGGGCCAAATCATTAAACCCCTCCAGATCCTGTTATTGGCCATAAGTGTCAGTACTTCACTTGCAGAGGCGTCCCCAAGTCAAACTCACGCTCTCTTTAGCGTTTAATCCTGGAGAAGTGAGTGAGTGAACATTCCACTTGATTTTATTCTGCTGCACTCTTTCCAGTCAGTTGTCGTTAGCGACAACACCACCCCTGGCCCATGTTTTCTCCTCCAAAGGTCAACACTTTACAAAATCCCTTCAGAACCGTCCAACACCTCTCAGCTTTCCCGCCGCGCAGGCGCAGCCGCGCCTACCTTGTGACGTCACCGAGAAACAAGGCGGGATTTCTCCCACACGAAAGGACGTCCTCTCTTTTGATTGGTTATAAAAGACGTCGGCGAGGACGTGTTGCCCTTTCCGCGAGCGCTCTGAGCATGGGCATCCATCCCCTTGGGGGTGTGTTGGGGGGGGTATAGTTACCCCTGGCAGTAGCGCCCCGTCCTTTCCATCTGGGGTTCCTCTTAAGGTCGCCCCTGGTGGGCGGCTCTAGAATTTTGAAGAAGAGTTCAGGAACTCAGAGCGAACCCAAGTCAGCGGAAGCCTGCGCTGTGAGACCAGAAAGATGGCGGCGGCATCGGTGTCTGTGGCTTCTGATTCTCAGTTCTCGGTGAGTGGCGGTCAGCGTTGGAAGATGCTTAAGGTCGTCCAGCAGTCTCTGCACGTTTCCTCATGTTTCAGGTCTTCCTCCGCCCAAGTTCTGACTATCTTTGAGGACAGCAGGGGTTGCCTAGATGGTCTCAAAGCTACCCAGGCTTCTAGTGTGCTGTCAGGCTGCACTCTGTGGCTTCCAGAGAAACAGGTCCTGTGCAACGCTGTTCCTTCCCTTCGCCTTTGGAGCTAGCAGCCCAAGTAGCCAGGGCTTGGTTGTGGCACTCCCTACCACGCGTAGAAACAGATTCGTTGGTCACGTGAGGTGTAACGGCCCCTCTTGGAAACTCGCGGAGCCTAGATAGTAGCACCAGCCACCGGGTAGCCTGAAGTCTCTCCAGAGTGAATTTTATTCTTATGCTCCTTCCTTGCCTACACTGCCTCCTCCACCCATCATTTATGTTGGTGCTCAATCCTTGTAGCTACAGTCCGCACTTCCAACGGTATAACTAGGACTGCAGCGTCGTGGACACGCTGTTTTGGAGAGGCGACCGGGGGTTGCTTTTATAGTTTTTTGCTTCCATGAAGGTTGCTAGTCAGTTTAGTCACCGGTATTTATGAAATTGGAGCGTCAGACTTTGTTTTGGTAAACTATTCCCTGAGAAGAGAAAAGTAAATGTGACAAAGCTTAATTTGGAGCCCATTTAGTAAGGCTCAGTACTTGGCCGATTGTTAGGCTCCAAAATTACTTTCATAAATAGAATAGAAATCCTGCTCTGACGGAGTAAAGCACTGAAGAGAAGCTACACATAATCAGGTAACTACTACTCGACAGTACAGTTTGATAAGTGCTATTATTACTGGAGTAGTCCGGGGGAGAATGATGAGCAGTGCTTGAATGGACTAGAAATTTTCTAGAAGGGAAGATGGATCTAATTGCACGTTTAAGAGTTGAAGTAGAGTTGTCACAAAAGTAGAAGAAAGCATTTGGGGGTATGTGCCGAGACAGTAGGTAACAGAAGTCTGGAAAAATAGGTGAAAACGTGAGAAAAGATTAACAGTAAGGAAAAAAAGGGTAATTTCATAGGAGCTAAAAGAGAGAGTGTAAGGAATGCAGTCATCCTGAAAAAGTCACACTTCTCAGTTTAAGGTTTAGGTGGTTGTAATAATGAAGCCAGAAGTATTACAGGGTTATCAGTGGAAGGAAGGCAACAAGTTTGCAAAAGGCTGAGATTAATCAAAAAGTAATAAACAGTTGGAGGTCATTCCGGAATTAGATCAACAAAAGGTAAGAAATGGAAGAGGAACTGTAGAACAAGTATTAAGTAGGTGAATGAATTATGTAGGAGATGTGATTAATTAAACTTGGGAGAAGAGGATTTTCATTGATTTCAAAACAGCCCTGGGAGACTTTAACAATGAAAGTTTATTGTTGAATTGAGCAGAGGGGTGCCTCTGGGTTGTAGTTTTTACAGTAGCTTTAACAGAAATCTCAGTGTTTATTAAAGCATTTATGTTTTTGTTCACTAAATTCAGCTATAATTGAACTCTAAATATTAAGTGTACACTGAGAAAATCTGAAATTCTTTTACAAACCAGTGTTCTTTATCAACTTGACCTGTTACATCAAGCTGTGTAACTTGAAAGCTGCTGTTTCTCAAAAAAAAAATGACTAAATTTTTGTTTCTCGGTGTGTAAGAAATGGCCCTGCTTAGAAATAAGCCTGCCATTTCCAATAGAATTTTAAAAGCACTTTAGGTTAACAAATAGCTTTACATAAGACAACATAAGACTTTAAAACAACATGAACTTTGTATTCAGATTTAGGATTTTGAACATCAGCAACTCATGTATTCCGCATTGATAAACCCAACATGGAGCTAGTTACAGTAAATGAAGATTTTTATCATGTGAGGATT